>NC_059155.1:62091510-62396624 GCF_020740605.2 Lemur catta | reverse complement strand
AATTTCATTTATGTTTCAAAATTTATTAACAAAGTTGCATATTGAATCCTCTCATGATGAAAATTTCCTTTGTATCTCATATTATGACCTTTTTTAATTCCTAAGGTTATCTATTCATGGTTTCTTTGTTTTTCTTAACATCAGACTTGTCAATGGATAGACTATTTGATTTAGGGGAGTATTTTAAAACACTGAGGTTTGTATTCTATTGATCAACTGTATATTTTACAGAAAAATACCATTAATGTCTGCTTTATCTTCATAATTTATTATTTCTACTTCTTTCAGGTTTTTCCATTGTTCTTTTATCGGGTTTGGATTTCAATGCTAATTTTGTTTTTAGTTTTTATGTTTTATTTTATTTCAGCATATTATGGAGGTACAAAAGTTTAGGTTATGTATATTGCCCTTGCCCCGCCACCCCGAATCAGAGCTTCAAGCGTGTCCATCCCCTAGACGGTGCGCATCACACTCATTACGTATGCATACATCCATTCACTCCCCTCCCACATCTGCCCCACACCCGATTAATGTTATTCCTAAATGTGCTCTTAGGTGATGATCAGTGAAACCAATTTGATGGTGAGTACATGTGGTGCTTATTTTTCCATTCTTGGGATACCTCACTTAGTAGAATGGTTTCCAGCTCTATCCAGGAAAATACAAGAGATGCTATATCATCATTGTTTCTTATAACTCAGTAGAACTCCATGGTATACATATACCACATGTTATTAATCCACTCATGTATTGATGGGTACTTGGGTTGTTTCCAGATCTTTGCAATTGTGAATTGTGCTGCTATAAACATTTGAGTTCAATGCTAATTTTATTCTCTCTACTTCTCTAAGAAATGTGTTCATGGTTGTATTTTTTTTCAAGCTCTTCTTTGGCCACATCCTACATGTTTTGTTTTTTTCTAGGGCTCTCATTGATCTTGAGTGAACTATTAAATAATAATTTGCTTTTGGCCGTCTTTATCACGGGAGTAATTTGGGTTACTTTGGCTTTTATTTTGTCATTAATTTACAATTTGGTTGCACTGTGATCAGAAAATCTGGTCTGTGATTTAGGCTTTGGAGAATTTGTTATCATACATGTTTGGAAAGAATATTATATTCAGTTTGTTGGTTATGAAAATATATAAAGTTAAGCTTGATAAATGTGTAATTAAAAGCTGTACATATCAACACTTTTGTGTTTTATATCAGTTTCTGGCAGTTATGTTAAATGCTTTCAATGTGATTGGGGATTTATCTATTCTCCTGTATTTCTATTTGTTTTCCCTTTGTATATTTCAAAGAAAAAATCTGTTGTTCATAAATAAATGTATCTATTGTCAATATAAACTACTTCTTTCATTCACTACTTTTGACCTTCACTTTTAACAATATTAATATTTCTGCCCTTTATTTCTTTTGTCCTTTCTTCCTTTTTTCTTTCATTTTAGCATTTCATTATATATCTTTTCCATCCTTTGCTTTTTTTCGTTTTTCCATGTTATTAATATTTCACTTTAAGGTTATTTCTTATAAACAGCAAATAACTGGATTTTTAATTTTATAACCAATTTGAGTTTTTCATTGTCTTTTTTGTAGAGGTGTACCTAACCCATATTTCATACAATTATTAATATTCTTGAATTTATTCATAACATTTTATTTCACTGCATCTGTTTACTATGACTTCTTTTTGTTTTCTCTTTTTACTTCCTTGCCTATTGCTGTGTTGATTGACTGTTTTTTGTTCCATTTAACTTCCCTTTAGTAACCTAGAACTAATCATTTTTGTATTCTACTAGTTAATACTCTTAAATTTTTAACAAAGCTATTTAAAATTATAGTATTTTACTTGTATTCAAAGTCCATGAGTATCTAAATTTTCCTCCTGAACAAGACAGTGCTCTCACTTCCCTCCTTCTCTCCCATTTATCTCCAATGTAGCAACACCTAGGATTGTAGGACCAGGACTGTAATGTTAGTAGTAGTAGTAGTATTTTACTTTTACATCTATAATCATGTATAATGATCAGTTGCTCTTTCTGGATTTTTGCTTACTGCTCTTCTTATTTCACATCTTTCTCTCTCTCAGCTTACATTTTCAATCTGTTGGCATCCATGTTTAGGTAATGCTTTTGAAGAGACTCCAGGAATCTCCACGTATCGACAAACACCTTTGTGTTTCTTTGCATTTGAATAGTAGTTTGCCAGGTTATAGGAACCAAAATTCAAAATCACTTCCCTCAAATGTTAAAAATTATGCAGCAAGAGGGAAGGGAAAGAGAAAACTAGTATTTATCCAGTGCAGGCCACTCTGCCAGCCACTTCCAATAAGCTCGTTCCTTTACTATCATAATAATGCTACATTTAGGTAATAGTTTGCCCAGTTTGCCTAACTGGAAACTGAATCTCAGAAAGGTGCTCTTCTGCCAGAATTACACAGCAAGCGAGTGGCAGAGATACTTTCAATCCAATGTTGGACCTTAAAACCCACGCCAGAATCGAGAGCACTGCCTTTCCATAGAAAGAGAATATGTGCCGTGTATGTAATTTCAAATTCTCTAGTAGTCACATTTTAAAAAGCAGAAATAAACAGGCAGAATTAATTTTCATAACACATTTTATTTAGCCTAATATGTCCAAAATATTATCATTTTGACATGTAATCAGCATTAAAAAAATACCAAAAATATATTTGGCTTTTTTTCCTACTAAGTCTTTGAAATCCAGTGTGTCCTTTACCCTTACAGCACATCTCAATTTGGATTGGCCACATATCAAGTGCTCCACAGCCACATGGGGCTAGTAGCCACCACACTGGGCAGCACAGCTCTATGTCATGCCACTTTTGAAAGCAATCCCTTTCCAATACTGTTAGGAAAAGTCCTGTGTAGGTGATTTTTTTCAATCCCTGTTTGACATGAGGAAATCTGGCTCTTCCTGGCAATAATTTTATGGCTATTTTGTGCTAATTGCAGATACACAATTAATTCCCCCTTGGTCCTAATCCTCATTATGTAGCACAGCCTCTCCTCTTGCTCTATGCAGCCAAAAGTCAGAAGCGCCTTCTTAAAGCCAACTGTTAATCTATTCAAAAGACAGATTAAACATTTCACCCGTTTGATGCCAGCTGCATATATATTTCTACACATGCCTGAGTTCCTTTCTCAGGCAAATACCTGGCCCCAGTTCAGACGGGGCTTTTTATCGCTCCTGGGACAGCACTAAGGCTAGGGCAGGCATCCGATAGTTTTCCTTTATTCAACCCCCGAGAGCATTATGAGAAGGAAATAACACACACACACAGCAATTTATTTTAAATCTCTAAAGCATCCACCATTTCACGTTTTTTTCTGCCAGCATTTCCACCAAAATTAATCTCCCAGGCCCCTCATAGAAGCTCCCCAGAGCCTCAGAACTCCAGCAGCATCAACAACTTAGAGACTGGAGTGTTAAATAATAGAGGATACCCTCCCTCAGTGGCACATCTAACAGGTTGACAGGCGGGACGGTGGAGATTGAAGGGAGCTCCAAATTGCAGCTTGACTCACATGAGAAACAGCAGAGAATAGCAGTTAAAAGCCCAGCCAGAAACTCTTGGGATCAACGTATCACAGGTCTATCATACTTAAGAGTTCTACGATCTTAGGTGAGACACCTAATCTCTCTACGCCTTATTTCCTTCATCTCGAAATGGGGATCACAATGTCTAATCCATGAGTCTGTAGGGAAGATTAAAGGATATGATGGGTGTAAAGGTTAATTATATACCCCCTAATAAAAGTTAGCTAAAAAATATTTTTTTAAAAAATGTTGATACTGAAGCAATTATCTTGAGGTTTAAAGGCTGGCTAGGCTGTTCGCAAGGCTTAAGACCTTGAACGTGTTTCTTACTTCTCTAATTCTCAGTTTTCTTGACTCCAATCTAGTAGAGACAAGGTCTTGGTCTCACAAGGTTGTTTTCAGAATTGAATAAGGCAACATATATAAAGTACTTTGCACAGTATGAACCACACATTGAGTGCTCCATAAATAGTAGCTCTTGTTATAATGGCTTGATACAATATTAAAATGATAATCTTTCCATTATGGTGTTTTAAGAAGTGAAGATTTGATTCTAGTTGACATTCTTGGAGCAATGCTCATCCAATATACTGGCATACCTTAAACTCTTAAAGATATAATGTCAGTAATTAACTGTTGACCTTTATTGGACATTTGGACATAAGGGCATTGTGTTTGTTTTGAAAGAAACATATTAGGCTACTGCCAGAGGACATATGAAACCTTTAAGACAGTCTGATTGGGAAGGTGCATACAGTGCCACACCTGCCTGCCCACAGCAGCAGGCAGGTAGCCTGCCGGATTGTTTGTTAATCCACCTGACATGTCCTGCTCATGTTCTCCATCCTCACGCCCTAATATTTATTGCTATCACCTTCAGTCTCTAAGTGGCATCTACTCATATTACTCAAGGTGCATTTCATCACAACCCCTTAGCTCCCTATGTTAGCTTAACCCCTTCTTTTCTCTCTGCCTGACCCTGGTTGGCCATTAGCACCAGAAGAGCCCTGGGTGGATTACAGAATGATATTTATTTTAGCGAGGCAAAGTAGGGGGTTGCCTTATTACCTGGGCATCAGGAAAACAAGATAAAGAGACTGCAGGACCAGAGAAATCTCATCTCTTTGGCTTAAATTAAATTTTGTGCTGCAAATGAGTAAAAGCTGAGTGTGACAACTGATTTTAAATCTATCTACACAGTATTCTCTGTTTTCTGTTGCCCCCAGAATCTCAAATTAAGTCAATGACATTAGCCATGAAAATGCCTCTAGCAGAGGAGCAGCTTGTAAGAGGACGGTGACAGCAGGGTGTACATAAAATGCCTGATGAAAGGCAGGCTCCTCAAAACAGAGGGCTTCCCCCGGGAAATTAGGGCTGGCGAGCTCAGGAGCATACTCCATATGCCTCATCTACCATCATCAGCCCCAGCCACCTGTGACAAAATGTCCCCACCTTCTAATGTGCCTCAGGGCCAGGCTTTCCCCTGATGTTTACTTCTTTCCTCATGTCTTCCCATTTGCAATATCATTTTTGCTTTCTCCTGCTCCTTGTTCATTTGATTATTCGTTTGATAAACATGTCCTTAGCATTGTGCAAGACCATGTTCTCTTCACTTTGCAAAATAGCCTTCCTTGTCCACCTGCATCACAATCATGTAGGATAATGTTTAAAATGTCTATCCCTTCCCAGTTCAATTGAATGAAACCCTCTCATGGGCAGAGCTCAAGGATTTGAATTTGTGATATGTTCTCAGGGAGTACTGTGATGCACTGGTGAAGGTGTAAACCATTCACATGGAACTCCCTAGCCATGGAATGCCCTTCTGATTTGTCAACTTTTCTCCTATAGCAGACTTCTCTCCAAGCATCAATTTCTACACAACACCTCATACCATCTATTAGACAAACTAACACTTGCCGCTTTAACAGATACGCCCCCAATATTCTGTGGCTTAACATAGTAATAGTTTATTTCTCACTCACATGACATTTCAGTGCAGTGGAACCAGTCATGCTTTCTCAAAGTGATGATTGATTCAGAGCCTAGACGCCTTTAATTTGTGGCTGCACTGTCTTCAACACGTAACTCCCAAAGTGTCCTCCAGAGGACGCCCTCCATTCGAACCCTCCTGGAAAGGAAGAATATAGAGGGCCCCAGTGGAAGTTTTCATGAGCCAGGGCTGGACGTGACCTTTCCCACTTCTGTCTATATTCCACTGATCATACTCAATCACATGGCCACAATGAACCTCAAGGAATGCTGGGAAGTAGTCTAGCCATGTTCCTGGAGAGCAGAGGTTTTGGAGAAAAGCTGTCAGTCTATACCTCATATAGCTCATTGAAAACAATGTTTCTTCCACATCACTTGACGGTGGCCATAAGCCTGGAACTGGAAGGAGTTATCCAAAGACTTAAGAACTCCATTAAAATTGGTTTCAACTGCTGATGTTGGCATGATCCTTACCAGAATAAAAATGAACCAATCCATTCTTTCTCTACCCTGACCCTCTGCAGGCTACTGGGGCCATGCTGAACCCTAAAGGTGAGCTGCAGCTTTCACAGGATGCTCAGGACCAGAACTCTCAGGTGTCCTGTAGATGGCTTAAAACATCTTGCCAGCTGGAAATCTGACCATAGTTAATCCATAAGCTAGGACAGAATATTCTTGACAGAGAGAGCACTCAAGTGAAGCGTGGTCATCAAAACAGGGTACAATTGAGAGTCTGATACACTAATAGTGATCTTGTAGCAAATCCAAAGGCCAGAACCTTGAAGGCTGTGATAAAATGAGCGGATAGTGTAACCCAGAAGAGTCAAAACTCATTATCTCAATTCCTTCATTCTGGGGCTGTAAAAGAACTAGCAGAGAAGTGAGATCTTGGGACTCAGTGGTAAAAAAAGGCAGGGGTGGAGGAGGGAACCTACCCCATGTAACTCTCAGTCATGAGATGGGCAGTTGGTTACAAGGAGAAAGGCACCAGGGTGCTGTTGTTTCATGATATTACAAATTGGAGTCTTCTGGGAGGAGTCTGTTTATATTTTTACTGGACTCAAAAAGATACTACAGCTCCATTTTGGCAAGAAGCAAGGAATAAATGGGCTTTATTTAAACCACAGCTGCAGTGCACATGTGTACAAATTAACAAACTATGCTCCACAGCTACACTTGCCAGAAATGCAGAAATAGCAAAATATAATTAAATACCCAGCCACACACAAATCAGCATTGCCAGCTATTTAATTTCTTGGTCAATCACTGGTTCAATACCTAATAGTACTTGGTCTTGGAGATGTATGAGACAAAGGAAGTGTCCCTGCATCTACCTCTATGAAAATACCTTACGTTTGAAAAGACCTCTACTGTTTATATGGCACTTTCATTGTACTTAACAGGGTGGTTGTAAGAATAAAATAAGAAAAGGGTGTGAAGTAAAGTTTTCTCTTCTTCTTCACCATCTTTATCATCACCGGCATCAGAGTCATCCACCACAATGTCTCCATTTCACACATATATTGGTCCTTGATAATCTTTGTTGGAAATGTCCCCTTCTTAATCTTTACTTCACCCCAGGCTTTCAAAATCATATTCATGATTTGAGTTTCATTAAAACTTTCCTGATTCCTTCAACCTAATTATCTCTCATAGAGCTTTTGATATTATATGATTACCTGCTTATTTCTTTGTGAGAATCTTTAAATTCTCTTTTTGAATAAAATAATGGATGATTGACTAGATGGCTAGATGTTTGAATGAATGGATTGATGGATGGATGAGTAGATGGATGGATGAATAGACTGATGGATAGATGGATGGATGGATGAATGGATGGGTGTGTAGGTGGATGGAATGGGATGGATAGATAGAAGAGATAGAGCTATAAAAAGATATAAAGACAGGTAGTATAATATTATAGTTAAATATTTGGGCTCTGGACCCACCCTGAGTGGAGGTAACATAAGTAAAAATCAGTAAAAGATTTTTCGGTTTGATGTTCTCTTCTCACGCAGTGCATTCTCTGTCTAGGAAGTCTCAATCATGCTCATGACTTCTCCCATCACCTACTGCCAGACTTTATTGATGTGCAGTGACAAATCACCATCTGACTTCTAATGTCCTAGAAACTTTCTACTCTACATATCCAAAAAATTACTAATTATCCCTCCCCACTATACCAATGCAATAAAAATTCCTTCCATCAGCCCATTCTGATGTATAGTACCACCATCTAGACAGGAACTCAAGTCAGAAATTTGGTGTCATCCTAGCCTTCTTCACCTCCTTCTCACACAATTTCCAGTTTCCACTGGCATGCCTATACTACCTCTTTAACATTTTCTCCTTCACATCCATCCCCTCTGCTCTACCCCAATGGTACAGGCTTGGTTTAGGATCTCATCATTTTTCCTTGGAATTAATGCCATCATCTCCTAACTAGACTCTCTACCTCTAGTTTTATTCATTCCCTCTTACCTACCAACCATCCCAACCACTGAAATGATTTTTATTCAGCACAAATCAAATCATTTTACTCTTCTCATATCATTCTCCAGAAAGTCAGGCCCAAATTCCTAGGTAAGCCATGGCCGCTCAAGTGATCACTATCCTACGTTTTCAGATTTAATGACGTAATAAAAACAGCCTGAGTTGGGCTTTATTCAGCATGCAGTAAGTTTCTGAATAAAAGAGATGAGAAGGAAAAGTGAAAGTTAAATTAGGCATCTGATGGATTATCAAGAAGTTGTTATAAACAGCTCTGTCACCTTACTGAGCTGCAAAGAATTCATTACTTTCTTATAATGACGCATTCAAGAAAATGCAATGTTTATGAAGCAAACATAGCATCCACTGTGACAGGCTGGTGCATAAAAGTCAAAGGTAAAGTGTTAGTCCAGTCACAGTTTAAGGAGAATATCACTTCTGGGTGCACACACACATTTGTGTATGTGTCTTTCTTCCCTGACAGACTGTGGGGGGGGGTCCTCATTAATCCCTGTATTCATATGGTCAGCATAGTGTGGTAGGCATTCTAATAATGATGCTCAATGAATAGAAAAGTTAGGCCATGGTTTCCCCATGTTGTGGTATCACACACAAGCCATCCAACTGAGAACACACATGGTAGGTTTTGATAATGAGATTAGAAGGATCTTGTTTGCAATTAGAGTCAACCCAGTTCTGATGACCATTTGACAGCCAAAAACTTCAGAGACAACTGTGCTAAGATGCTTCATAAATGGATCATGTCAATACTAATATAAGCAGTTGGTACTCTTAAATGAGGAGAAATTGTTTGAATTACAGTGATTGCCTCATTCCTGCGAATTCCCTCAGCAGCAACACAATCTGTTCTCCCAAAAGGGGCTTTTGAAAAGCATCCCACATTGCAAAGCAATGCTTGATATGATGAATAAATTCACTCAGAAACATCTGTTAAGGTACAGCTTCTACAAGGCGAAAATGATTTCTTTAAGAGTAGTGAATTACATGGAAGTACTTCTATGTTTTCCAAATATTGTCTGACACTTGAAAACTTCATGGTCTCCTCAAAGAATATAAGGGAAAGGGGAAAGGCAGACCAGGGTCAACATTGGCTGAGTGCCAGATATTCGTGTTTAGAGCCATTATTTCATTAGCGCTTAAATGTATTATTTCATTTAATCCTCATGATAACTACTTGTAATTTCTTGAATGTGCTGTTCTCTTTCTTGCCTCTGTCATTTGACAAATAGGGTCAATGTATTGCTGTCAACTAAAACAGGAACTCTTCCTGAGTTTGGGCTTGAAAATGTTTGTCAAGTGAATGTATATATCCATTCTGAGTGTTCTTAGCCAGAAAGCACTTGTTCCCTTTCACAGAATTTGCATGCTATAATGTTTGATTTTGTGGGTCAATTTGACTGGGCTATGGGATGCCCAGACGCTTGGCCAAACATTATTCTGTGTGTCTCTGAATGAGATTAACATTTGTTTTTGTTTTTTTTTTGAGATTAACATTTGCATCGATAGACTGAGTAAAGCAAATCGCCCTCCCTAATGTGGGTGGGCCTCATCCAATTGGTTGAAGTCCTGAATAGAACAGAAAGGCTGAATAAGATGAAATTCCTCCTGCCCAATTGCCTTCCAGCTGGGACATCATTTTTTTTTTTCCTGCCTTCAGACTCCATCTGAAACATTGGCACTTCCTGGGTCTTGAGCCTGCTGGCCTTCAGACTAGAGCTACACCATCAGCTCTCCTGGGTCTCTAGCTTGCTGACTGCAGATCTTGGGACTTTTCAGCTTCCACAATTGCATAAACCAATGCCTGTAACAAATTCATCTATCTATCTGAATATCTACCTATCTATTTACCTATCTACTATTCATGCGTCCATTAATCCATCCTATTGGTTCTGTTTCTCTGGAGAACCCTTACACACATGCCTTTTTATTGGAGTGCACTCTATAACTATACCCTCAATATTTTATCAAAATCATGGATTAGGAATTAGGATTGTTGACTAATAAATTCTTCTCCAAATCTCTGGGTGAATAGTATAAAAAAGCTTTATATAGGGAATGTCAAACAACTCTACCTTGGAAACATGTTAACTTAAGCATCCATTCTTTATATGACTCAGACATTTGGACTCATATATATGACTAGGGCACTAGTGTTTTACTCCCACTAACAGAAGAAAGGAATCTTTCATTCTATTCTCCAGCAGATCTAAAGAGGTTTTTTAAAAATACCATATTTTAGAATGCTACCTTCCTGGTCTGTCAAGAAAGCATTATATATAGATTTAGAAACTGCCATGTAACTGAGGATTCTTAATTTTTGCAGTAAATTGTACTTTTTCACTTCACAGCACTACAAAGTACACAATTCCCAGTTTCACTGCATCAGCGTCCGTGAGAAGTCAGATAACGCAGTCACTACATGCATGTCAATGAGGTTTCCAAAGAAAGTAATGTCTCGTCTTTCCTCCTTCATTTACCTGCAAGGACTTACAGAGGGCTCCAATTCCTTGACTTTTAAACCTACACTGTTTTATATCCATCAGCTTGATACAGGCTGGCATCTCTTGGGAAACACGAGAATATTCATCATCAAGGGTCCCCCTCCTCTTGAAATGATTTTCACCTTGACATCCAATGTAATGCATTTGCTTCGTTTTTCTAGCGTCTCTCAATATACTTTGCTTTGTTACCTGAGCTGGATTTTGTTACCTTTCTCTCATCTATAGTCCATCAACATTTGCAAGTTGAATATAATTATTAGAACTTTTCTCTCAAAAAATAGATAATATGCGTGTATTAATCATGATCTGGCCCCCAAAACAGAAACCATTCTAGGTATTTTGAGCAGGAAAGGATTTATCATAAGGGAATTAGAGGCTTACGCAACTCCTGGAAAGGTTGAAGGAGAGAAAGTCAAAGAAATTGATAAAAAGTACAGGATCACAGGAATTGCCACCAATGACCTCAGATGTTTGCAATGCTGAAGTGGGCAGTTTTCAGGGGTGCATCTGCAGCCCCTGTCACCTATCTCCGACCACCAATGGAAGATAATAGCCTTCCAAGTTATGCCCTCATTAATAGAATGAAACTGGAACCCTGATGGCAAGCTATCTGGGAGACATAGTTTCTACTCTTTTAGCACCTGTAGTACAGGGGAGATCTTAGAAGGGCTGGAATGCTACTTAGTATCCACAGAGGGCATTTGGTACAGTATGTGAACATGCTCAGTAAATCTCTAATGTGCTCACTCAGTGCTGGTAATGGCAAGATCCAAGCAAAGGCATTTGGCAATAGCAATGAAGTATGAGTAAGTGAATAGAAAGAATGGAACATGGAAGAAAGAAAAGCCAATCTCAGGGTGCATTATCAAAGTCATTGCTGTGCTAAATGGAAGCTCTATTCCACCAGAGAAGCAGAAAAATGACCACACTAAATATAGGAGGTTGGAGTATTTATATATTAGCTCCCTTCCCTACTGTGAGGGTAGTTCCTGGGGGTACTTCCCTCATATTTCTGGTCTGTGCTTGTACAAGGGCCTAGTGAGCTTCTAAGGTGTCAGAAGAGACCTTGAACCAGAATGAAGAAAGTTATGCACTTGAGGTGGGGCCTTGTGCCAGCTGGGTCTAGATTTGCAAGGAACTGTCCATCTCAGCTACAGCTAAAATCAGAGGTATAATGCAGGTATTATAGGCATCTTCCTTAAGGGGTTGGCCAAGAGTTTCCCTTAACAGAACTTCATCATTGCTTTCTTCTTGAAACAATGGCCCTCTTCACTTCCTCACCTATCATTTGTTTCCAACATACTATGATCAAGTTTCAAATACTCAATGAAGCTGAGTTGCTGTTTGATTATTGTATTGGTGATAGCCAAATCAGATGGTCACTTCTCAGTTCTTATGTTTGGAAGTTGTTGGTGTACAGGTGACATTTACATCATGGAGCTGGATAAGACTAACTGGGGCTTTATGGATCATAAAGCATGTAGGGCAACAGTGAGCCATATTGCTTAAGTGAACATAGGCAGGGGACAGCCTAGGTGGTGATTGAAGGAATCCTCTAAATGCTTGTCTCAGCCCTAACATCTGTTCTTCCAACCTACAAAAACATGACATTAAAAGCCATTTCTTTGTGTCTGGAGTTCTTTCTGTTTCCCAGAACCTCCAATTACTTTGCTTAGAAATATCTTGGGCTTTCATTAACAAATACCAGAACAGGAATAGTTAGCAGCCAGTAGACCACAAGATGGTGAGATAAATGGGCCATGGATTGTGTGGAGGGAAAAGGCACCACCAGATGTGATTAAGGACAGCAACTCATTAAAAGTTTGCCCTATTTCTCAATCCACTGTAGGTCTGGTATGAGTACCATTTCCATCTCCCACAACTCTGTAAAATTGTGCTTCCTTATTTTTCTCTCATTCATTTTCACTGTCCGTGCATGGCCTTTCCTTTCCATAGACAAGCCAGATTATCTCTAATTCCAGCTCTAGGTCAAGGTTGGAATATTGCTTGAAAATCCTATTATCATTCAGCTGGTCTACTACATGAATTATGAGTGCATTCAAGTTCTTTATTTGAATAAGAACTAAAAATAGTATTAAGTAGGAGAAAGAGAACATATACTAGTATGTACAGTATACTATGATTGATATATATCAATATTAATATCGATGGTTTAGCTTAAGATTTATTGAACAGAGGAGCTGCAAATGTGGGTGCTATTCTGGGTGGTGCCAGAGCCTTGCTGTAGCCCTCCCTGATCTTGGCTGCCCCTTTTATATCCCCAGGAAAGATGAAATCAGGAAAGAAATGAGTAATTTACATGAAACAATCTGAAGTGCAAAGCAAAGTTGTGTTTGGAAAATGCCAGAAGAGACAAAACGGTATGCCTTTTCCTCCCTTCTGTACGTGGCCACTTCTGCTCCTCCTTCAAGACCTTCATCATTTCTGCACTCCCAGGCAGTTATGTGCACCATCCTCTACAGCAGGGCTTCCCCCTCTCGGCACTATTCATGCTCTGCACCAGAGAGCTCTTTGTTGTGGGGCTGTCCTGCGCGCTGTAGGGTGCTGATTGGCATCCCTGGCCTGTACCCACTAGATACCAGTAGCACCCTCCAGTTGTGACAACTAAAAAATATCCCCAGACATTGTCAAATGTCCCCAGGGAAGGGACCAAATAGCCCCCAGCTGAGGACCACTGCAGGCCCAAGAAGTCAGTGAGCCCAAGAGAACCCCAGAAGATTCTACTGCATTGCACAGAGTGGAGAAAGGGCTGTATGGTTAAATGTTGGTTGTCAGCATCGAATTTAGACCATTTTCAGATGTGGTTACAGCCCAAAATCAACAAGTGAAACAGAACCAAGGGGCACATATTTCGCAGCATACAGGCCCTTTTTCTTTATTTAAATAGGGCCTTCAGCCAGATGCAAAATAGTCTAGCACTATCCACAAATCTCTGGTTACCTGAGAGGGAAATATTAGCCTTGATGCTGTTTCTCTGCTGTGTTCACACATCTCCTTAAGCTTCCATTCTCTCCTCAGCAATAACAAGCCCATTCCAGTCCATTTGTGACCTGCTAATGGAGTGCATTTTCCTATTTATCTGCTTTCATGTTGCCTGGGGCCTCTTTGAGAATGCTCCCTGATTGCTCTCCAATCATTTCCCACCCCTTTCGAGAACATTAGATATTAATTCAAGCTTGTCAAATCTTATATGATATATTCCATTCAGGAGCTAATACCTCATCAACCTTACCTGGCACTGGAAAATTCAATTTCTCAAGATACCAGCTGTTATCCTGGAGACCTTGCATATGTGTTTGGAACAGCTAATAGAAAATGTTCTTGCTGAGTTGTTTGTTTTTTTTTTTTAAGCTGGTAAAGGTCTATGAATTGTATGTGAAGTATACCTTAATGGCTCTTGTAAAATGAATGAAATGAATAAATTTATGGTATAATAATATATGTGCTTTTTTGTTAGCACCCTAAATAGAAACAAATAAAATAACACTACAGTACATATATAAAAGTTACAAGACTTTTTAAAGACGTTTTTGTGTGAAGGCTATTGTCGTTTATTTTCAAAAAGAACATTAAACCATGGAGGCATGTCATGTTGAATATCCAATCAACACCAATTTTTTGTTTCAATGGTTTCAAATATTGAAAAGCTCCTCCATAGAGATACATTGCTGCAGATGGAATTAAAAACTTCCATAGCTCATTTTACAAGGCAAAGATAATCTCTCAAAGACATCAGGATGCTCCAGAGCTTTCTGGATTAAACTCTAGTTGTGAAAACATTCAATTTCATCATTTGATCTAAAGACAGGAAGACCATGATCATGTACAATCTAGCAGCAGGTTAATAACCTCAGTAATTTCAAAGAAATTATGAACATAAAAGACATTTCAGAATACTTGCAACAACTATAATCTGATATAAAAATCTCTGTGATATCTATGGATGGCAGAGTTACAAATATTGCTAATATTAATACTATTCTGGTTGCCTGCATTCCTAATGGAAGGAAATGTTCAATTTCAGTTAGGGGTTAGTAAAAATAAGATATTTTACTATTTAAATTTACAGGCCTCCTGAATTCTGTCCATAGACACCCAGGTTAAGGACCCCTGTCCTAATTGGAACTGACGTATTCCATTGCAACATGAAGGGAAAAGCAAGACAGACTTGGGAAACATTTGGAAGACCACGTGATTCAGATTTCAACCCAGAACCTGCTCCTTACATCTTTGAGATCATCTGCTAAGTTTCCCTATCACTCATCCAGCCTTGATCTCAGAGAGTCCCCTGCTTTTCTCCGAATACGGTCCTGCCTCAGGGCCTTTGCACTTGCTATTCTCCCTGCCTGGAAACAAAAGCTGCCTTAGATTTCTCCATAGCTGGCTCTGTTATCACCTTGAAATTTTGAACTGCTATTTAGAATTGCAATTTAGAATTCAGAATTGCTACTTAGAATTGCAATCTGTGCTGTGAGAGTTAATTGCAGCATGCCCACAATTGGCCTGTTATTCTGTTGAAATAAGAAATGCACCTGTATGGCATTGATCTCTGGCCAAGGCATGAAACCTATTGATTAATAGTGCTGCCATGTAACAATGGCTGTGAGGAGTTTGGGTATGTTTGTACCAGCTTGTCAGCATTGATAACAATGAGACTGATGATCTGTACTGGTCAGGGTAAGACTCTCAGAGATCTCTGCTGCAAAGGCTGGTTACATAGCAGAAACATGCATATGTCACCAGAAAAATATTAAAAAATTTCAGCCAAAACTACATTTTGAGTTCCCAGGTTCTAAGAGGTACCATGTGCATGTCTGTGGCTCCTAATCAGAAAGCAAGAGTGTGTCCTGCCACGGCCCTTACAGAAGGAGGACAAGAGATCTCCACACTTGACCTCTCCAGATCCCTTGCTACAAAGTAGTCTTCAGTGTGATGTATAGCCTTACTCTAATGCTTTTTCTCCATTGTACCCTTTTCCTGTAATAAACTCCAGATTTTTAAGCATTGTCATTTAGGGCCCTGTGAATCTTCTTTAGCAATCAAATTCTGTTCAACTGCCTCCATTATTGGTGCACAATCCCTACCTGCAACTCTTCCTCTTTGTCTCCTTGGGTTACTTGTCTCCATGGTGCTTCTCACCATCTGCCATACTATATATTTTACTTATTTATTTTGTTCATCAAATTACATATGTATTTGTTACTTTGCTTATTATTTTGTTATTGTCTTCCCACTGGGAGACTCCATGAGAGCAGGATTTCCAGCATAATTTATTTTTTTACTACACCATCTCCATTGTCGGACTTTCTGTAAATATTCAATGAATAAATAAATGAATTAAAGAAAGAGGCAGAGTAGAAAAATCACTTTGAGTTCAAGGCTGTTTCGGCCCAGCCCTGAGGCTGAAAATCAATACACAGAAGCTTAGAAAGATGGACAATGATAAAAAGTGTGTTTGCCTGCTGATTATACTCAAGTCAGTTATCATAAAAGACAGAGATGTTAGCTGACAGTCAGCTGCAATAGGAATTGATGCACCTAATTTACATTGACTCAAAGACCAAAAACTGATGTCCACAAAAACCTGCAAGTAGCTAAGAGCTTCTCTTTCTGACAGCTATTTCAGCCTGTGAAGGCAATCAGGGTCACCCAGGTATAGCATCTCTTTCAGGTTCCCTAATACTTCCAGAAGCTTTTGGGTTTTTTTTTTTTTCAGGGACTTTGCTTGAGGGGTGGGAGAACAAAATGGCTGGCAGTTGGCAAGCATCACAGGGGTTGTCAGTCAGGGACATTAGCAGTGAAGTTTAGGGATCTCAAAGTTTGATGGTGAGCTGCTTCGATGGACCGCTGATACAAACGTTTGGCATCTTATCACTGGAAACACTGATCTGTCAATGCCCCCATTTGGACTGCTGATTTAGAAAATTCAGCTTAACTTTGACTGCTGCCCAGATGAATAATAATCAAGTCTCTTCTTGCTCTAAAGCAGTGATCTCCAAAGCTTTATCTGCATCAGAATCATCTAAGAAATTTTTTTAAAAATTTAGGCTCTGTCTTTCATCTCTACTCCCCAGCCTGATTGGGATTATAAATCATCAGGTCTGAGGTAGAGTCTGGGGAATCAGTACTTTTTAAATTTTTGTGTGTGGTTTTACAGTTTGGGAACATCTGCTAGGAGTTGTATTATAAAGGATTAGTGAATTCAAAAGTGATTAGTGATTTCAATGAGAGAATTATATTCATTTCTTTTGAATTCTAAGCAAAAATCCCAGTTTTAAATGTCAAAGCAGTGAAATCCTTTCAGAGGAGACTGTGCAGTTTGCTCCAGGCTTGGCAAGTTTGCTGACATCTTGTTTCTGTCTTCCATTTGTGGTCTTATTGTTTAAACTTCCAGAGAGAGAGTGGAGGAGATGAACAGCAAAATATACAACCCTATGGGTTTACTCTTGAGGTGGTTAGGAAGAATCTGGTGCCTGGTTGTTATTCCTAAGTTTCTGGGAAGGAAGGTAAGGGCATGAATGGCAAATAATTTGCGCAAGAGTGAAATAGCCAATAATTGGAAGAGCTGGGGATGGAAGTAAGATCTGTCCCTCAATGTGCCACACCCCTACCCCAATACAAAGTTCTTTCTACAATTCTGTACTGCCACAATGAAAAACTGAAATAGTAAGCAGTCACACACAATTTACCTAGAGTGCCCAAATGAATCCTCACCCAATTAAACAGCCTCCTCCTCAGCTTGTGTTTAAGCCATAAAGGTGAGGCACAGTTGAAAAGGACATCATCAAAACGTCTCCCTTAACTCTCCCCACAAGTTAATACTCTTCTGAAGCAGTTGACAGGAGCCAGCCTCATTGCATATAGTCTAACTATCCCGAGAAGGCAGTCATGGCTGGAGCCAGCTGGTATTGGCTCCTAAAAGCTGATTGTGCAAATTTGTTCCCAAATTTTGCATTCAATGATGTCATATTGGTAGCTTGAAATTGGCTATTGTAGGCATATTTATAGCACAGAAATTGGAAAACACTACAAATCAAATGCTTGTAATTTTTTCTGGAGATTTAGATGTTAAACATTTTACCAGCACAGCACTACTTAAAGGCTATTGTCCATGCCAAAATGTCATTATGTTGCTTCCACTAGTCAGGTAAAGTATGTGATAAAGTGGGTTTTCTATATTGACAGCAGACAAATATCAAATATTTTCCTGTTAACCACATTGGGGGAAAACAAGCCTCCTCACTAATTTCTGAGTCATTCTTTCCATTACTAACAAACTAATTCACAGGAGCTCATTATTCTAAGAGTCTCCACTTAAAGAGGACCTTTGCCCACTGTGACAAGCCTAAGAAGATGAAGGTTTACGGAAAAAGCTATTTGTTTTGATGACTTCTTCCAGCATGGTACAGTCAGAAGTCTTATGTCAGGCTAAAGTTTTCCTCTCTCCTAAAGTATCTGTCTCCAGTCCTGACCTAGAATGGAAATCATGTGAGACACAGAAGTGCACAGCCCAAGGAAAATGATCTGCCAGCCTCATTTAACGACCAATTTGGCATCACCACCACTGGTGGGGATCTATAGTAGAACAGCTGCCTTCAATCCACAGATTATTGAACTAAAGACAGAGAAATGCTGATTCATTAATTAGAGGGAAAGGTGTCATCACTGACTAGGCAAGGGAAAGAGAGTACACATAAAGCCTTGGAACCTGAGACACCAGGATTCCCACTGGTCAAAGTCTTTTCAAATCCCTGGTGTAGTGTCTTCCCTGCCACTGGTACTTGTACACATGTTTGGTTCTTCCTCTCTTCTACTTCTAAATCCCAAAACAGCATACTGCATTTTTACTAAACCCAACTAACATAGGAAGCGATCGCATCAGAAGAACTTAATGAACCAAAGGGCACAACAGGGACTGTTTTCATTACTAACTGTTGGCAGCTGGGGCTGTGCAGGAATTTTTTTAAAAGTTTCTTTTTCCATCACCAGCAGTTAGACATGTCCAGAACATAAGTGAGACAGCCACACTTGAAATATATTTCTTTCAACACCACAGTTAATGTCAGTTCTCAAAAATGACGGGAGGAAAACAACCAAGGTGATGCTCTAGTTAATAAAAATCTTCCAAAGAAACCATTTGCACCTTGAATTATCACTCTTAGCTTTGTCTGAGAGAATCCTTAGACTATCTTTGGGTGGCAAATAACTCCAGTGACCCTTGCTATTCAAGTGTCAGTCCTTTCTATTAAGACTAGAAAAATATATCTGCTACACACTGTGTACAGTTTGGCTTTCTGTATCCATGGGTTCTTCATCTGAGGATTTAACCAACTGCAGATCAAAACTATTCAGAAAAACAATGATAAAAAATAACAATACAACAATAAAAATAATACAGATTAAAAAATGATACAGTATAACCACTATTGACTTAGCACTTACATTGTATTAGATATTTTAAGTCATCTAGAAATGATATAAAGTATAAGGGAGGATGTGCATAGGTTATATGCAAATACTATGCCATATCATACCACAAACTTGAGCATCTGTGGATTTTGGTATCCAAGGGGGTGGTTCTAGAACCAATCCCTGAGGATACCAACAGAGGACAGTACTTACTGACTCTGTTTCAGTTAGGTTCGTGCCACCAATGGTCTTCCCAAAAGTAAAGACTGATTTGTATTTGTGCTGCTCCCTCTATGTTCTTTTCTCCTTATGACAAAGGGCATAAAAAACCTACTGGCCTGGTGCCTGAAATCCTGGAAAAGAAAAGCCAATGGACCCACTTATCACCAAGATTCAGGAACTTGCACGCTCTTAGTAACCATTTGGTTCTAAAGCATAGAGTCTACTCAAGCTAGATTGAGTAAAAGATAACAATCTCATGGAAGAGGAAGCTGTATAGGTTCCTGGTTCCAGGAAAAGCAGAAATAAAGAAGATAGTTTCAGGAAGTTTAACAATACACATGCGTGAAAACTTACTCTGGTGTCCCACCACTTACTTGACTCAGGTATCCATTCTTGGAGTCTTTGTATTGTTTGATTCAAATTTTCCAGAGAAAGAATGTGAGTGACCACTGGTAAGCTTATAGATAGACTACCGTGAAAAATGCTGTCCGTGCCTGTCTCATTAGGTAGTGGGCAAAACCCTGTAGAACAGTTTCCCATTCTCAAGACTAACAAGGAACCAGGTGAGGTAGGATAGGAAATTAGTCATGGAAGAGAGATCCACTAGCATCTTTACTCAGTACCCCAACAAACCATAGAATAGTGACATAGTCTAAAGTTTATTTCTTGGACTAATGGCAATCTGGATTTGCATACTATAAAAAATTTACCTCTGTAAATCAATCATGCAGGCTGGCTTAGGCTTAAAAGCAAAAATATATCCATGTACAAAGCTAAAACAGTCAGCCATTCTGTCATTTCAGCCATCCAATGAATTGATTCATTGTGAAAAAGAAAATCAGTTGAGTCAAGCAGTTGATCTGGTGACCCAGAGCAGACCCAGACTGAAAGGAACAGAAGGATTTGGCATTTGTGTGGCAAGAAAAGTTATTGTGATATTAATTATGCTTGCTTCTCACTGTGAGGTTAATGCTTTTGCTCTTCATTGCTAATTCTATTTTTTGAAGCAATGTGTAAGTTTATTTTTTATTTTTTTTGTTTAAGCATATTACAGGAGTACAAATGTTTAGGTTACATAAATTGCCTTTGCCCTGCCCAAGCCAGAGCTACAAGCGTGTCCATCCCCCAGACAGTGCACACCACACCTACATTGCTAATTCTAGATCAGAGATCAGAAAACTTTTTTCTGTAAAGGACCAGATAGTAAATAATTTAGGTTTCTCAGGCCATCTGGTCTGTGTCACAACTACTCAATTCTGCTGTAGTGCCGAAGCAGCCATAGACAATATGTAAATAAATGGGTGTAGCTGTGTGGCAATAAAGTTTTACTTACAAAAACAGGCACCAAGATAGATTTGGTCTTCTAACCATTGTTGGCCAACCTCTGTTTTAGATCATTTCCATTCCTCCTCCCTCAGATCCCCAGCTTCTTTTAAATGCATGCCATCAGAGAATACAATCCCCAACCCTCTTTGTTCCAGTCATCAAGAAATGTCTGGTTTTTAGACCTGGCTCTCCATCTTCCTCTTAATCTTTGATACATGTCATTGTTCTTGGCAACTTTTCCACTCAGACAATTCACCCTGCACTCTAGCATCTGTGTCCCTTGACATCTTCACTTCCAATGATCTTTTCCTCTGTACTCTTAATCCACCCACTTTCTCCTAAAGTCTGTCATCTCCAATAACCAAACTAGCTTTAAAACCTTGATTTCGACCCTCTCACTAACCATCAACTCCTCTTCCTCCAATTCACTTACTCTAGTGCCCCAGATGCCAATAGTTAGTTCTTTGCCTGACTGAGGTCACGAGGACTTCTAGGCCAACAGCCCTACCCTTTTGCACTGCCCACCAACCCTGCCCACCCAAGTCCTCCTCTCCCTCCTTGCCCCATTTAGACAGCAATAATACCCTTGCAGACTCCACTTAACTCCGTTGTCCTTTTGTCTACCCATGCCACAGCTGGACCTGAGCGCTGAGTGTGGCTGGAGGGAAAACACAATCACAACCACAGATCTCATGTGGACACTCAGTATACCTAATAATCCTACCATGTTTCTCTGGTAAAGTTAACTTTGCCACTTTTGGAGACAACTACTTTACATTTTTTTCTATCCTCTAATCTCCAGAGTCACCTCCCCATACTTACTCTTCCTGTTTGATTGGGAAAATAGAAACTACCCAAGCTTGTACTTCCCTGGGCTCAGAAACATTTGTGCTGCAGAGTTGAGAGCTGTGGTTCCCTATAGGCAGGTGCCTTCTGTGCTGAGCTTCCACTTTCTTGGTTTGCATTTCTGAAACTAAGGAGATCATGCTAGGTTTTCCCAGAGCGGAAAGGAGAGAGCACTTGGAGACCTAGAGTGGAATTTGCTAACGTGGACAAACATTAATTCCCCAAGGCTGAAAGGGAACTGGGGTTTGGGGATGGGATCTAGAAGCAGATGCTCATGTCTTCTTCCCCCATGCCAGTGTGGGGAGGTAGCACAGCACCAAGAGGAAATGGCTACAGGGTCTCCCTAGGCAGGCTGGGCCTCAGGCACTAGGGCTCCCAGCCTCAGCCCGAGCATTATGTTACATGGATGCCTCAGATTCTCCTGCCTCCAAAGAACCACATAGGCCTAGATGACAAACATCATCAGTGGCCATCCGGACCTAAGACCAGAGGGCCCTCCTTACACAAGGCCCTTGAGATCTCCTCTTAACGCTTCAATGGGATCCATACTGTGACTGAGGTTGAATTTCCAGCCAGGCTGATGATGGTTCAGAACCAATTAAATTCACTTTAGAAAACTGGTTTCCCTGATCATCACCTAAATGCACATAGGGGAAGGATACCAATTGGATATCAGACTGAGATGGGGGGTGGGGGAGGGGATGGATGTATGCCTACATGATGAGTGCGTTGCACACCCTCTGGGGAATGGTCATGCTTGAAGGTGCTGACTTGGGGAGGTGGGGGGGGGGAGGGGATGGAGGTATGACTACATGGTGAGTGCCAGGCGCACTGTCTGGGGAATGGACACGCTTGAGGCTCTGACTCAGGGGGATGGGCGGGACATGGACAATGTATATAACCTGAACTTATGTACCCCCATGATGAGCTGAAATTAAAAAAAAGTGAAAAAAAAAGAAACAGGACATTTTTTCTATCCTATGTTGAAAAGCAAAACACAGATCCCATTACATTTAATTCTGCACGATGCAATTCAGAGAAATAAATTTCTACCAGTAGCTTTCTGAAGTACATTCTTATTTAGGTGAAATGCACAAAATGTGAATTGAATGAAAAGCAAGGTGAGACCATTTCCAGTTTTCATGGCCATAGCCCAACATGTACAATGTAAATAGTTAGGGTACTTAGGCTTCCAACTATGATACAACAGAGGTATCTTCTTGAACTAACGAAGCTTAAATACCTGGAATATCACATTAAAATTTCCACATGGGCCTGTAGAACCATCTGATTTCACTGAACTAAAAACAAACAAAAACAAAACAAGCTTTTCAAAAGGGCATAGAAAGTCAGAAAATCTCATATCTGCAGGAATGAGCAAAGAGACCTTGGGTAGGGAGGGAAGTGAGCAGAAATCAATTTCACTTGCTTCGGTCTCACAATGGATTTTGCAAAGTAAAGGGTAGAAAATCAATCTTGTCAAATCAGTGAGAATTTGTACACTTGATGGAGTCGAAAGGACTGGAGGGTGTATTAGGTACCAGGACATTAGTCTAGCACATCAAAGAGGCTACAGCATGAAGGCTGAACCCTTTTCTGTATTAAGAGAACCAAGCCAAGGATTTTTGCCATGTTCCTCATCAAGATGAGCCCAAGGCAGAAGCCAAAGCTGAGACTGACCTCCTCAGTCCCAATCCAAACACCCTGAAGGACAGGACAGGAGCAGGACATAGAAAGCCCTAGGTGAGTAGAGGCCAGGAGGCAGATCTGTAGCAAACTCGAGCTTCCCTTTTGGTTTCCACAAACTTCAGTGAAGTCTCTTGGAAAACATCTGCGTAGTAAGAACCATCCTACTTAGATTCACAGAAGAGTTGCCAAGGCCAGCGTAAGAGAGAACAGCACTTCCCCCGCCACACCCTACCCCCTAGGCAGGCATGTAGTGACCTTGCACTTAGTCCCAAAGGGAATGGAATCAAGGCTGAGAAGTTCCACTTGCTGGCCCCACCTAGACCTTCATTCTTCATTGCGAAACTTGATGATTTAGGCTTGATGTGATTAAAGGATCCATGTGGTTCCTGACAGAAGCTGTATGCCCTTGGGGAAGTTACTTGACCTCTCTGGACCTCGGCTTCCTTAGCTATAAAATGAATAACAATAGCACCCATATCATAGAATTATTATAAATATTATATGAGTTGGTGTTTGTGAAATTCTTAGAGCCATATCTGGCATAGAGTAAGCATTTTATACATATTTGATGAAATAAAAATAATCAGTGTGTTATTATATATTGTATTTCAGACAAATCAATACAAAATTGATGGTTATTAGCTATTAACAGGTATGATAGGCAGAATTCTAAGATGCCCCCCAAATTCTAGGCCTCTTGTGTATGTACTTCTGCCAGTTATTGAATAAAACACTAATCTAAGTGCTGCTTTGAAGTGATTTGGCAGATGTAATGAAGGTCCCAAATTAGTTGACCTTCAGGGTAGGATATTATCCAGGTGGGCCTGACCTAATCAGGTGAGCCCTTTAGAAGCATAGAGATTTTTCCAGCTGGTCCCAGAATAGAAAGTCAGGGAGATGCATTTCACCTGGCCTGGAAAACAGCAAGCATCCATGTTTAGAACTTCCTATGGAGAGGGCCAGATGGCAAGAACTGTGGGTGGGCTCTAAATGCTCAGAGCAGTCCCTGGCTGACAGCTAGAAGGAAAACAGGGACCTCAGACCTACAATTGCAAGGAACCAAATTCCGCCAATAACCAGTGAGGTTGAAAGAAGATACTGCCCCCCCCAGCCCCAGATGAAAACTGTTGCCCTAGCCAATACCTTGATTTCAGCCATGTGAGACCCCCCCCCAGCAGAGAATCCAGCCACCCCATGCCTGAAATTCTGACCTACAAAAACTATGAGATAATCAATTTTTGTGTTATTTAAGCTACTAAGTTTGTGACCATTTGTTATATAGCAATAGAAAACAAACACAACTAGCAAATGAGCAGACAATTTTGTGCAAAGCCTGGGCAGCCTCTCCTCCACCCTACTACATTTCAGGGAAAGATTTTGTCACAAAGTCAGTCCAAAATACTCAGTTCAAAAAAAAAATTCATTTGCCATACCAGGCTTGGTCTTATGGGAAGGCATCATTCTGTGTTCACCAGCATCACTGGTAGGACAAGGCTGACCCATCTGCCCCAAGAGGCAGTGAGTTTGGGGCCTCCCAGGCTGGTTTATGTGACTGGGGAAAGGGAAGTGTGATGTCCAGGCCTAAACTTGGCATAACTTCGCGGTGTCACGCCAGGACCTCTGACCTACAGACTTGGCCCCACCTCCACTTTCCATGACCTACTAGGAGATTAGGCGGCGGGGGGGGGGGGGGGGGGGATGTTTAGGACCCAGAGTCCGAAGCTCTGGGATTGACTGAAGAAAAGAGAAGGCAGAGTGTGTACCAGTGAGGAGCTCTGGCTTCTGCATTAAACTCTGACTTCACCACCTACTACCTGTATGACTTTTGCAAGTTCCTTAACCTCTCTGCACCCCCATCTGTAAAATGAGGATAAGAACTGTGAGGGTTTCAGGGAAGGTTTATAAATTACCAATGCAGTGTGCCTAGCTTTTAGCAAGCCATCTAGAATGGGCACTGTTATTTAGCTGCTTTTGATGCTGACCTTGGTCTTAAAGCCCTAATGCTAGGCTTTCAACGTATTATTAATATAAAGGCCCAATCCCGTGCCCCAGAATAGATAGCTGAGCACATCTTGGTCCCTCATTTCTGAGCTGCTAATGTCTGCTTAATGGCTGGCCACTCCAGCCTGGTTCAGAGTATCAGCCCACATCAATCAGCCCCATCCCGAATCCCAAAGAAATAAATCCTTTTTTCCTGGTCTCCTCCTCTTGCTTTCTTCTTACATCGTAACATGAATTGTGCTAGCAATGTGCACCAAGTAGCTAGTGTTTCTACTGAATAAAATCAAGGAAAATGTAGTAAAACGACAACGAGACTGGTCGACACTAAATATATGTTAAGTTTGAAATCTAAAAACAGACCAAACGATCCTCATTTTTAAAAGACGTGTTCACGAGGCTTTTATGTCCATCATTCAAGAAGGCGGGGTCTATTAAATGTCACTTAACCAGCTTTGATGACAGAATTTATGAGGGTGTGCCAGATTGGAGTGACAAAGCATTCAAAGGTATATGCCACTTATAAATATAACATCTAGACTCATAAAAATAGACTCCCTATTTAAATACAATCTTCTGAGCATTGCTAAGTGAGGTACTTTGAAATTTTCCTAAATTGCAATGGGAGGTGGTGGTGGTATTTTTCCCATTTGCAGGATGACCATCTATTATGTAGATTTTCGTATTGATTAATTGCCTGGAATATTTAAGAAGAAAAATGCTGTTCTAGTAATTGTTACAGTCCTAGGTGAAACTCAGTGGATTTGACTGAAGGAAGATTAACATAAGCAAAGATCTGTCATGCCATTTCTTTAAACTGGTGTTTTCAAAAAGAAAACCAGCAAAATGCCTACATCTCCTCATCCCTTAGCAAATGATTCTCAGACTAGAGTGTAAGATCCAGGAAGTGAAATATCTGCCTATCCTGTCCACTATTGCCACCCTGGTGCCTAGAATGAGCCTGGCACAGATACCGGCACTCACTAAGTATTTCCTAAGTAAATGAATTAAATGAATTAGCAAGTGGCAGGATGCTGATGTTCATTAGCTGTCCAAATTCTAAGCAGTAAATGTAAACATGATCAGATTAAGAACTAAAAAAAAAAGAACAGGAGGTGAGGTTCTGTACAGTCACATTTGAATTATTGGGTATATTGGAAGAGAAGAAGGAAACCTGGTGTCAGTGGAATCTATCACTACAAAGTTTTCATTCTTGAATGGAAATTTCCAGAGCCTATGTTGTAAAGCATTTTATGATGGCTCATTTATGAGGAACACCAGTTTCACTGAAGTGACTATGTGGCAACAGCGCCATCTGCTGGGAAACTGGTTGGGCATTTTTAGAAAAATAGTCTGGAGTCTTTTTCATATTGCAAATTCAATTTCCAGTTACAGAAAAAAATATATTGGAAATATATTTAGAGATCATCTAGGCCAGGTGTCATCTTACAGGTAAGGATTTGACTTAAGTAGTTACAATGTTTTCTTTCTATTGATGCAATGGAGCCCCATACATCCCTCAGAGAGGTAACTGAAACTACAGCCATCGTGCGAAATTACATCACAGGTTTCCTGTAAATCTGAAACTGAAAGGCAGTTAAAATCCATTCATCAAGGCTCTAAAGAGCAATGTCCAATAAAAATCTCCTCAAGGATAGAGCAATGGAACTTTCTGCAGTGATCTATACCTGCACTGTCCAATACAGTAGCCACTACTGTTTACAGCTGTTTGTGGTTATTTAACTCCTGAAATGTGGCCAGTGGTGCTGAGGAAATGCGGCTAATTACACTGAGGAACTGGATTTTTAATTTTATCTAACTTTAATTAATTTACATTTTTTAAATAGCCACATGAGGCCAGGGCATGGTTTCTCAACCTGGGCACTACACTACATTTTGGACTGGATAATTCTTTTTGTGAGGGGCTGTCCTGTGCGTTGTAGGATGTTGTACAGAAGCCCTGGCCTCCACCCACTAGATGCCAGTCAGTTATGATGATCAAAATGTTTCCAGGTATTGTTGAACATCCCTGGGTGGCAAAACTGCCCCTGGTTGAGAACCATTGGACTAGTAGCTACTGTACTGGGTAGGGTTGGTGTGAGGGCTAAATTAGATGATGCATAAAGCATTCCTTGTTTAGTGTTTGGCATGGGGTAGATGTTCAAAACAATAGTTGTTATTTTAGACACTCTCTTCCCAGCAGGGAGCAAAAAAGTCTTCATGCCTTCTAATTAATAATACAAAAGTACCCAGTGAGCTTCTATTAAAAATAAAAATCTAAATGAAAAAAAACTAGCCAAACTCTGTAAACCCAATTTTATTTGAAAATTCCAGTGGCCACAACACTCAGTAATGTTTTCCTGTTGTTTGTGAATCCATTCCCTTGGTACATTTAAAGATGTAGGAGAAACTGTTTCAGATCCTCCGGGAGAACGAGTCCAGTTATCTTATGATGCTGCCGGATTCCAAAGCACTTCCGAATTCGAAGGCGGCATAACTGCAACAAAGAAGGGGGCCCTGGAGAAAGATCACAAGACAAAGCACACATTGGTGTCACTGATAGAAGACTGCTTCTCCTTTTTTTTTTTTAAGCATACAAGATATCACATTGTTATAAGGAAATAATATGGTACTGTTTAAGACCATTTTCTGGTTTTTTTGTAGGAGGCATTTTTAGGTCATTTTCCCTCTTTTCTGGCATCTAATTGAAATGAGCTTGTTAGGTTTTAATTTAGAACAGGGTGAAAGAAATTTAAAGCTTAGCGTCACTAATGAAGGCTTCAGAAAGCTAACTTGGGAATTACACAGCTACACAAAAATTCCAATAATGAAAATAACATTCATGTTGAATGGTGTTCTTGTCTTTTACCCTACAAAATAAAGGCATATTTCCAGATGCAAACACTTTTATTTTATAATTTGAGCAATTTTAAGGTCTTCAAATGTAATGAGTCATCAGTGTATTTTATTTTAAGGCATGTTTGTTTTTATACTCTGTATTCAGAGCTATCCCAATGCTTCAGCTCAGAGGTGAAACATGATCTAGCACAAGTCTTGCATGGGGAACAACCAAGAATTTACCTTTCAGGACGGTGGTTCTCAACTGGGGGAAGGTGAGGTGGGGGCAGAAGTAGGAGGAGATATTTTGCCCCCAGGGCACATTTGGCAATGTCTGGAGACATTTTGGGGTTGTCACAAGTTGGGGGGAGGGTGACACGCATCTCATGGGAGAGGACAGGCATGCTGCTTGACACCTTACATTACACAGGACACTCCCGAACTGGCCCAGTATGTCAATAATGCTGGGGTTGAGAAACACTGTCATAGGGTAAAAGGATGGGGAATGATTTTCCAACCACTCTCCCTGTGCCAGATTGTAATGGGAATTCTATTTTGGTTACTGAAAAAAAAAAAAAAGGGAAAGCAAAACCGTATACCCTCAAGAATTCCATAAAGCAGAGGCCCTCAATCCAGGCTGCACTTCAGGGTCCCCTGGGGTGGGGACACATTAAACTACATAATGCTGGGCCCCACCCCAAAGAGGTTACTTTGATTATTGTTGGGTAAAGCCTGAACTTCTGGGTTTTTTTAAAGGCATGTGCCCCAGGTCATTGGATTGTGCAGCCAGGGGGTTAAGAACACAACAGAAAGGATACTGGGGCCTCTACTTCCTATGGCATCGCCACATGCAACAGGATAACCCGAATTATGTAACTCTCAGGTGATAGAGAACATGGAGAGGTGGAAATAGATACAAATACAATAAAATAAATACATGCAATATTTTCAATCAGGCCCTAACAGAAGGGCCCTGTAGGAGTAAGGCATCTCCCAGATTATGTCCAGTGTACTCAAAGCATAGATTAATGAACTGCAAAAAGTACACTGGGGGGAAACTGAACTTAATCTAACCTCACTAAGGAATGTTGAAGGATGTGACTAATCATCTGTGCTAGATACACTGTCAGGGGCAACCGTAGGAGGTACTGATAAAGCATTATGAAGAATAAGACCTCAGAGCAAGCCCGATAGAGAATTATGAAAAGCAGGATGTCAGAGCAAGCTCAGTGTAACTACTGATGGCAACAGAATAGCTGCTGTTTACTGCAAACAGGACAATGTACAACAACTGTAGCTTTAATTCCAGAAAAACAGAGCTGGAACCCCACTACAGCTTTGTAGTCGCTTGCTGGCACCTGCAAACATTCACGGGCTTGGCTTTGCTCAATAATAAAATCAGCTAATTGCATATTAATGAATTGGCATATTCCTTTGGGCCTTGATTTCTTTTTTTCCCCCAGCAACACCCACGATGCTTTCACAAGGCCAAAGCTCAGTCGTGGGGGAGGGGAGTGACGCCAGGGCTGCCGCCGTGCTAGGCTGAGTCATTTTGAGTTTTCACTATGTGCCATGAGGAAACACTGTGTTAGATGTTTATCAAGCCGGGTTGGGCGGTAATAGTCTTGAAATCCTTTCTCCGTCCCTACAAAGAAGGGAAAAGCCCACCTTTCCTAACACCTATGTAAAGCTCAGCTCAGAACATGTTTGGGTTTTACCTAACATTCTCCTGTCGCCGCAGCATTAAAAGAGGACGGTAATTTAATGAATTCCCTCCCCCAGGTAGAGAGAAACAGGTGAACAGAAGCAGATGATTGGTGTTGGGTGAAACCCACCCATGTTCTGAAGTGGATATATACACCCTACATTATGACTTTAGGGGGATCTGAGGCACTTTTGCCTTTGTGGATCCCTTTCCCAATAAAAAATATTAAAAATTGTATTTTACAACTGTGTTGATATAAACATGAATATAATCCAAGTTGAGTTTTGTTTTTCGTTCTGAATGTAAAAGAAATTAAGACATTTCCGTGGGCCCCGAGGCACTGTTCCATCTATGCCTGATGAAGAACTCGGCCCTGTATATATACATAGACTTTTTTGAAAACAAGAAATCATTAAAATGCAAGTAAAATTGTCCAGTGATTATCCCATTGGTTAACATAAAGGGGTCTCTACCGGACTGTTTCTTGTGCCTGGGGTTAATCTTTCTTTGCCTGACCAGCTAGTGCTCAAGAGTGCAGGCCATGTCTGGCATGCCCCAGGCAGGGGCTTGGCTGCAAGGACCCTGGGGTAGTGGGAGGAGGAGGAAGATGGATTGCTGGGCCCACTTGACAGTTCTGCCCAGAGTCAGCCCTACTTCTCAGCGTATGGGAAAAAGTAACCAGATTAGGTGACATCAGAAACCTTCTGGCAGGAAGGCCTACTTCAAAGTCCCACAACCCCTAAAACCTGACAACAGTCCACACTCCCGTCAGGAAGTAGGGACTCAGCTGGCTGCCCAATTGCCTCTAGGGCAATTACGATTGCCATCAGGTGTCTCCCCAGCCTGAGGGGTCTTTGCTCTTCAGCCCCGTCCGTCCCGGACCCCAAAGCCCAGGGAAGTACCCCTACTCCCATACACACCACTCCAGCATGATGTTCAGTTGTTTGGGTAAGGAGTGTCAGTTCTTATTTGTGCAGGAGTGTAGACTTTTCATTGGCTAACTTACAATAGTATTATAAATGTCTCTGGATTGGTGTGATTTATCAAAGAAATATCCTAGCTGCATTTTAAGCCCAGAAACCAAATGTCCAGTAGTTTGGCCCATCTGCAGAGCAGTAAGATATCCTCGGGCATGATATAACCCCAAGGAGTCCTCTGCTGAATCATTCTAAAGCATGTTTTAGATCATTTTAGTATTAAAATTTTGAAACAATGTATTAACTTTTTAAAAACTGGCTTACTCCATATGCGAATATTAGATCATCCCAAACAGCCTGTCCCCAACATGCCAAACAGCAGGATGGTTATCTACTATAATACATAATTAGGACTGTACCTCACCGAATGCTAAATTATCTCAACTTCCCGCGATTTGGTGATGGCAGAGAATCATCTCTTATAGGACTGGAAGTGAGAACTCGGTAAGTACCTGCCTCCCACTAGAGCCGGAAGGAGTCTCTATGACTAGGGCTTAGGTTCGGGCAAAGGAGAAGCACCTTCTCTCTGCAAGAAGAGCTGGGCCAGGGGGCTCTCCTGAGGCACCAGCTCCACAGGACATTTGCCTTCGGCATTCTTGGCCTGGGTGTCTGCTCCAAAGTCCATGAGCAGGCCGGCCAGCTCCCCACTGCACGTCTTGGCCACTGCATGAAGAGGAGAATCCAGACCTCTGCCTTGGTTCACACTTGCTCCTAAGTAGTCACAAGAACAAAAGAGAGTCAGCCAAGGCGCAGAGGCCAACCATCCCCCTTTCTCAAGGCACTGAGCCTCAAAATTCCCTCACAAAGGGGCTCCCGTAGCAAGCATGGCAATTCTGAGAAAACAGGAGGTGGTGTGTGATTCCATTTCATGATATGGGGGAAACCCCATTTGGCAATGTGACTGAATGTACGGCATGAGCCATATAGCGTATTAAATTAAAAACTTGCCTTTGAGCACTATACATAAGCCTGATGCATACAAGAAAACTAGTGACATGATGGCTACACATTCATTATTAATGGAGCCTAAATATTAGTCAGTATAGCCCAAGAGTGAGGCTGGATGGTGACATCCTGTCCACACCAAGCAGACCAAGTTCACAAGCTGAGCAGCCACTATGGGATTGAAAACCTGGGACTTGAGACTGTGTGATTTGGACTGTGAAAAGCAACCAGCTTACAGGGGCATCTCCTAGATTCGGGTTGTCAATCCCAAGATCACGGGGAAGGTTGGAAAGTTCTCCTCTTCAGTAGTAAGGTGGGTTTCTGGGACCATCCCCATCCAATTCCATCCCTACACTCTTAACAAATCCCCACCCCAGCCCAGATCCTGGCTCTCACTGTGATATGTGGGGACATGTGGCTCTGCCTGGGCTGCTGTCCCTCTAGTAAAATGAGAATCTGTGTCCAGTCAACAAATGTTAACTGAGTTGGTCTTGTATTGTTCTTGACAATGTCAAACATGGCCCTTTCCTGGCTAGGAGCTTAAAATCTATCTAGGGTGGTGGTGGTGGGGGGAGAGAGAGATTGACTGAGGGGGTGAAGAATGAATCTCTTAATTCATAGCAATGGCTGCCAAATGAGTAGAAGGCAATAAGGATTATGACAATATTCAGTAGCAGGAGATATTACTGAATTCTTAAAGAATAAATAGAACTCAGGTAATTAAAGAGGTAATGAAATGGTGTTCCAGGTGTTGAAATGGGGTCTGAACAAGAACAGGGAGGTAAAAAGGAATAATGGTACATAGGCCTTTTCAAGCATAGTACAATATTTACAATGGGCTAAAAATGAGTCAAGTTCAATTTCTAAATTAAAGAGAACTGGTGAAGAAGGTCCCAAATATAAGATTCAACCCTGATCCAGCAGCTTTGCAAGTTATGCAGGGCCTAATAACATGATTGGCCAGAGGGAGGGAGGCAGAGGGAAGGCAGGCAAAACTAATCATCACTGAGGACCACCTGGGAGGAGGTATCATCATCATCATCATCATCATCATCATCATCACCCTCATTACAAGTGAGAGAACTGAAGTTCAAACAGTGTGAAATAATTCCTCATGGGAACAGCATCAGTATGAACTCTGATCTTGTCCAACACCATTGCCCACACGCATTCCTCTGCTACAACAGGAAGATCTTTAAAATACATTTAATTCACTTTTCATTTTATTTCTTTGCTTTGGTTTGCTTTCTGTTTTACCTGACTCCAGAAGCATTTTGGCACAGGCTATCTGCTGGTTTTCACAAGCCAAATAGAGCGGAGTGCCCAGGTGGCTGATGTTATGGTCAATGTTGCTCCCATGAGCTATAAGGGACTCGACACACTCCACATGGCCTGCAGCCAAAAGCAGGAGAACAATAGTTACAGCACAAGTTCCCTGAGCTAGGGAAACAGCACCACCCCCATTTTTTGCTTGTTTAAATTTGCCAGAAACTCATGCAAGGGACCAAAAGCTATTTCCTTTACTTAGTATCAGGAATGATTTTAAACACTGCCATCAGTTAATGGGTTGACTACAAGATATGATCTGCAACGATGGGTGAAACCCCACTTGAGTTTACTAGCCACAGTAAGAAACCAGCAAGCACTCACCTTTTTCAATTGTTTGTGGCTTTGTAGTTAGTCTGAATACAGAAACTGAAGTGAGAGTTGGGGAGAGTTATGGAGGAACAGGGCCTGAAGGTGGCCCTGAAGAAGAAAGAGCACAGTGTGTGCCACAGGACAGGGAAGGAAAGTTACAGCCTCACCAAAGGCAGGACTGGGAGAAACAGGCCACAGTGGGCACAGGGAAGGCTCAGAAGCAGCTGCCAAATCCAACATGAACAGGGCCCAGTCTGGCAAACTAGTAGAAAGCTGAATCCCTCTTCCTTGGTCCAGAATGTTATACTTCGACATTGCTCCTTTATGCTTCTCTTGATACACCATTTTAATTCTATGCATCCAGTGAATTTGATGAGTTAATATGGTATGTTCTCAATAAATAAATATCAATGCTTTGGGAGATAATTATAATATGGGTTGGTCCAGTCAAATGGAAAATCAATCTGTGAAAACCACTGGGGAAATATTAATAGAACCCCCTTGAGCAAGGTATGGCCATTATGATGATGGTGATAAACATCAAAGAAAAGCAAAACTTGCAATTTTATTTTTTTGTCTCAGAGTTAAGAATATCAAGAAAACTGGCTTTACAAGAAGAATTATCCCAAACTGTATAAAGCATCTTTAGAGTTCCAAACACTGGAAGTTTGTTTCCCTTGGCAAACCTACGTGGCACTGAGACAATATTCTTTAAAGCCCCTAAATAGAATAATGTAATTTGTTTTATAAAATAACTTCATTTGTATAAGGTCATGGGTATAACAATATATTCTACAAATACTGATGGATAGTTTGCTATGTGCCAGGCCCCTGTTCCAGGAAATGTAGTGATGAACAACATTCCAAATGTTCTAGAAGGGAGGCTCTCAAACTTACTGTGCATCAGAATCAGCTGGAGGGCTTGTTAAACAAAACACAGACAACTGGGCCCCACCCTCAGGGTTACTGATTCAATGGGGCTGGAGCAGGGCCCAAGAATCTGCATTTGCAGTAGAGGTCCTGTCGATGCTTCTAGTCCTAGGACCCCACTTTGAGAACTACTGGTCTAAAATATGACTCCTCTTCTTCCCTCTTTCTTTCAACAGTAAGAAGTCCCTTGAAGGAGTGGGTGGAAAACTTAAATTCTGAACATATTTACCTCTCTTAGCAGCTTCATGGATGGGGGATGCCAGATCACTCTCAGAGTGGGGGGTGGCTCCATGCTGCAGAAGCACATTCACACAGTCCTGGCTGCCGCTGACACAGGCGTTAAACAAGGGAGTGTGCCAGTCTGTTGTCATGCCATTCACCTGGGGAAAAAAGCTCCAGGATGAAGACAGGCAGGGGGGTGTTTGGGGTTCAACTGTAGGGTCAACCACTTTCAAGATGTTACTTAACTTCTCTGAGCCTTAAATTACACAGCTATAAAACGGAGAGAAAAATACCAAATTCCACAAGGTTGTTGTGAAAACTGAATGAGGTGGTGAATACAAGGACATACTGAATGTTCCATCTCCTCCATGCCTTCCCCAGGAACTTGAACTTTGAAACTAGTCAGGATAATTTCAACAGCTTACAAACTAATCTCCTTATTTTAACTTACTTCCTAGACTCATCCCACACCAACTCAGCTTCCTCACAGCCACAAGAGCAATCTTCTAAAATTATCAAAGTATAATTTTTTTAATTAAAAACATGACTTTCATACAAATATAGAGTTAACACATGCCAGAGATTTTATTCAATTCATTTATTAATGAGGGAATCATAAGATGGTAAGGCTGGCTCAAAGGAGAGTTTAAATATTCAATGGACTGCTGAAATATCTTTGCTAATAGATACAAAATTGGTTAATGTCCTATAGGGCCATAAAACTATAATATTTGGAGCTCAATTTTCTAAGGTTGGAAGTCAGAAATTTACAAGTTAATGTCTAACTCACAGTGCTAGGATTATAATTGAATAATAAGTAGCAAAGCCAATGCAGACTCATTCTTCTATATCACTAAATAATTCTTTGGTGAATCTGTTAAGCAATGACATTGTGCAGACAATGAATTCATTCTCACACTCTACTTCCAAGCAAAGCCAGGACTAAAGCGAGGCACAAAGACACCCAGGGTGCAAAATTTAAAGAGATGCTTACTCTCAGGGTCACACAAATGCTGCAAGATCCTGAGAGTGAGCACCTCTTTAAAGTTTTCACCCTAGGTGCCCTCTCTTGCTTCAATTTGGCCCTGGCCCTGTTTCCAACTTTTAAAAAAATTTCTTTAACCCAAATATAAATCTGATGATGCGCTCACTTCTGGCTCTTTACTGATCTTAGGACAAAGTCCATTTTCTTGAAATAGACAATAAGGTTGCTTGTGTTCTGAACCCTCTCACTCATTCTACTCTCCTTCCATAAAGAATGACCTTGAAGTCACAACGATTTGCTCACTTTCACTTCTAGGAATATGCATTTGTTGTTCTCAGCAGTGGGAAGCTCATAATTTCCTCCAACCCACCATACAGCTGTCTAACACCAGCAGGTCTTTTAGGTTGCTGCTTAGACACCATTTCCTGTAGGCAGCCTCTTTTGTCTCCCTCTCTCCCCATCAGAAATAGATGGGTTAGGAACACTTCCATGTACTCTCAACAGCCCCCTTAGCATGAATACTTAATACACTGTGGTAGTTTGCAAAAATGGCCACAGATTCTTTCTATCCCAGTATGCATATCCCTTTGCAGTGTGGCTCTGCAATTGCTCCCATCACAAGATGGAGATTATTTTTCCAATCCTTGAATCTGGTGTGCCCATGTTACTTCCTTTGGCCAATGGGACAGTAACAAATGTGATGCATACAAGCAGGGAGCTTTCCCTCTTTTGCTGCTCTTGCAATCCCTGCTACCATGTGAACAAGTCCCGGCTGCCTGCTAAAGGATGAGGGACCACATAGAAATATTCTGTCTCTCCAGACATCCTAGCCATTCCAGCCAAAAATTGTGTGCTTTCCACAATATTTCACGACCTTCCAACCATAGCAATGAAAGCAGAAGTCTAAGAGCTATTCATTAGTAGTGTGTGATAAAGAAAATGATATAGACTGTAAGCATGACTTCCTGGCTAAAAATCCAGTATTTCATCTATCACTAAAGCAAACGAGTTTGATGGACATATTACTCTTGAACAAAACAACCCTCTTCGTATTTCAAATCAGACTAATCAAAAGTGCTGGAAATTATTCAGAAGGAATACAAACAGTCATTTCTTATGTTTGCTTTCTAAGATATTATTTGAGCTTCACTTACCTTAGCTCCATGCTTTAATAAAATGTTTGCACAAGAGAGATGACCTCCAAGACAGGCTTCATGGAGTGGGGAAACATGATCTGCTGTGACGAGGTTCACAGGCCACCCCTGAAGGAGGGGAAATGGGCATAGTAAGGGGTACAGAGCCACAGGGCCTTGGGATTGGTTTGCAGCCACAATTCCAGCACTATGACAATTCTTCTAAAAGTTAACTGGCTCAATGTCAGACAGATCACTAAGGTGTTGACAGTGATATAAAAAAGAAAAAGAACTGTCACACATTGCTGGTGAGCAAAATGGTACGACCACTCACGCAAACAGTTTGGCAGTATCTATTAGAGTTGACAATATACATGCCTACGTCCCAGCATTGTGACTCTTAGGTATATGCACTCAAGATAGATACACCTAGATAAATATACAAGAATATTCACAGCACCATTGGTCATGACAGCCAAAGACTGCAAACAACACAAATGCCCATCAACAGTTGACTAAATTAATAAATTTTTATATAATCATTCAGTGGAACGTTACACTGAACAACTACAAGGATGATGCTTGCAAAATAATGTTGAGCAAAAGAAGCAAGATCCATAATAATACATGTTGAATGGCTACTACATCAATATAAAGTTCAAAATTAGGCAAAACTAACCTATATTGTTTCAGAATACATACACAGAAAGTAAAACTTTCAAGAAAAACAAGGAAGTCCAGATCGTGGTTACTTCCATGGAAGAGAGACAGGATTGTGCTCTGGCACAGTGGGGTGGGGTGGGAGGTGGTGCTTTGGAGGCGCCAGTGATGTGCCATCTTTCCAATTCATGACCTGAAGGGCAGTCACATGGCAACGTTATCATGATCACTATTTGTTAAATTATACATGTGTGTTTAAGTTCTTTTGTTAAATGTTTGTTTATGATTTTTTCTCAATTAAATTTTTTTAAAAGTTAGCCTGGCCCAAATTACTAACTTTAACAAACAATTGTTAAATCTTACCAAATCAATAAGTGGATCTTTCCTGTGGGACAATTACATGGAAATTTTGAAACTCCAAGGGAATGGAAAGATACTACGTTTACCTTTTAGGAAGCCTAAATGTACTTTATTACTTTAGGAAATGAAAATGTATCTGCCAACTAATAAAATTGTTCTTTAAAAAATATAAGTATTTAGTAATACACAGGATTTGACAATGTGTATAGTAAAAATAGCAGTTATACCCAATTTTTTTTCTCAAAAGAAAATAAAACTCTTTTCCTGACATTTAATCTTTTCCATTGGCCTTCCTAGTTCTGTCTCAGTTTTGACAAGGGGATCAGCAAACTACAGCCCATGAGCTAAATCCAGCCCACAACCTATTTTTGTATAGCACAGTAGTTAAGAATGGTTTTTCCATTTTAAATGGTTGGAAAGAAATCAAAAGAATATTTTTTCTGACATACGACAATTATATGAAATTCAAATTTCAGAATCTGTAAACAAAGTTTTATCAGAACACAGCCATGCCCATTCATTTACATATGGCTTTTATGCTACAACGGCAGAGTTGTGAGTTGCAACAGAGACTGTATGGTTTGCAAAGCCCAAAATATTTATTATCTGGTCCTTTACAGAAAAAAAATTTGCCAACTCTGTTCTTGATCAAAAAGAAAGCTTATATCATTTCTTCCTATACTATTCATACCTAAAACTTGAATGTGCAATTGAGAGAAGAAAATACTGTATTTTGTCACATAGTCATCACACTTTTAAAAAGTAGCTTTGTCAATGGAACAAGAGGAGTGTGACTGTCACATAAAGCAAACATCACGTGAGGGTATCAGACACAAGTGGTTGGAAGACAGGCCCTGACACACAACTTGGGCAAAAGACAACCACAGGAAGCATGACCCATAAGTAAAGGTTCCAAATTGGTGAGTACAGCAAAGCAAGTGAGCAGTGACCATGGGGCCATAGCACCTCCAGAACTATAGAGGTTCCCCCAACCAACTATTGTGTACAATTCAAAAGAAGATGCCTTCCAACTCCACCCAGCCCAGTGTGCCCACTTTGACATAGAGCTTTGCCTAGCACTTATTGGTAGTGACAAATATGCAACTAAGAATGATGAGAGAAAAAATAAAATGAGCTTTAACTTGCCTGGCTTGCATGTCTCTGACCTGTGAACTCCCCATAATTCCTATCTCTGACATTGAAACCTTATGTAACCCCTCCCCTTGAGGGAGAGCTGGACCCAGAGATTTGCTTCTAATGAAGAAAACATGCAAATGTGACAGGAAGTTACTTCCATGACTAGGTTACAAAATACTTTCATCTTGTTCTCTCTCTCTTGCCCTCTCACTTGTTGGCTTACCTACCCTGATGAGATCCATGACAAGAGACTGATGGTGGCCTTTGCCTAACAGCCAGCCAGGAACTGAAGCCTTCAGTCAACAGTCCAGGAGAAATTGAATCTTGCCAACAGACACCTAAATGAGCCTGCATGCGGGTCCACTCTTAGTCAAGCCTAAAGATGACTGCAGCTCTGGCCCACACCTTAATTACAGACTCACCAGAGTCCCTGACCCAGCAAAATTGTGTCTAAATTCCTGACTCACAGACACTGTGAGCTGATTTGTTACACAGCAAGAGATGACTAATATAGGGCCAAAGTATTGGGTGACCCTCCATAGACAGACAAAGAAAGTCCCAAGGTAGAGGGGCAATTACATTCCCACTCTAGAAACTTTGGGTCCGGAGAAGCAAGAAAATATCTGAAAGGCTGGTCTTGGGGTCCATCAACCTCTGGGAAAATATGTTCTCCAGGAGAAGGATCATGAGCCCAATCCAAGCAGAACACCAAAAGGGCTCCAGGAGAGGCTCCACAACACCCCCAACCCCCTCACTCCTGGAACACATTACCCTTAATGGGGAAACTGGGTACAATAGAAGTTCTTTTTCTGGAGGCATGTCAATTAAGAGCATGGTCAGTTTAATTAATGACTCAGTAATATACTGGACCCTTTCTCCCTAGAAGAGTCGTCTAGAATCATTCCAATAAATTGCCTCACTCACCATCACTCTGGACACACATTCTTCTACTTTTGTGAGCACTTATGAGTCAGGCCCCTAATCATTTTGTCCTTTTGACTTTTACCTTCTGATGGCAAGCTCACGTGTTTTGAGATATCCAGTCATTCTAGGCATACACCTGAGTACACAGGAGCTCCAATCCAGAGCCTTTTTTTAGTGGGCCTGGGAAGAGGTTCTGAGAGACTCACCATAATCACCTTGTAAACGAGCCTCCAATGCCCTTCAGTGTGTTGCCATCCCAGCTCTGCTGTTTGAAGGGAGGGAAGAGACTGTAGCCTCCCACCCTTCACAGCTTGAAATCACATTTGTACCCAATGAACGCTCAATAAATGTTTACTGACCCCCTGGCTCATGAAGAGTTTGAGTTACTCCTTCACAAGTACCACCCATGGACTTTACAATGTGGCATCTGCTATTTTATTAAATATTTTATCATTGACATTATTATTTTATTGGAGGCATTCCTTCAAAGATTTCAAATCTTTTTTCCCCTCTCAATGCTCTATATTTGTCCAATGTCCTCCACTCACACTGCAAGAATATACAAGGAATTCACAGCAAATGTTAACTGCGTTTTTCTCTGTGCAACAGATTGTGAGATGAAAGAAAACTGCCCTTTGAAGGAATTATTTATTAGGTATTCTGTTATTATAAATGTACTTCTCCAGCCATGACTGCCATTTTTAAACCAGCATTTAGGTATTTATACATAAATCTAGGTAAATGAAATGCAACAAAAATTATTCACAGCACAAAAAAAAAGTTGTTAATATGCACATTACAAAGAGGTTCTTTCTGAAAATTTAGGAACTTACAGTTCATCATCAAGGTATAGTTCTACCTTAAATGAACTGTGGTGATTTATCTAAATTATTGACAAGTCTGAGTCATACAATATCATAAGGTAATTTTTTTTCATAAAAATCATTTTAATTGTTGCTAAGTCTTTGAAGCAAGGGAAGCATTTATTAATAACCTTGAATGCATCTTTTTTATTATTTTATAAGGTAATTTTTAACTCATTATTTCACATAGCATCCAGTCCGCAGTGGGTTCTTAGTAAAAAAAGAATATTTTTTGAATGGATTATCTTTAATTTTTCTATTATCAATTGTCACCTAATCTCAGTTGACAAAATGTATTTTCTTGATCCTTGACTTTGGAGATGGTCATGTGACTTGCTTCAACCAATGGGATGTTAGTAGAGGTGACATAAGCCAAGATTGGATGTATTCCTGCATGATTGGGCTCGTCCTGCTGGAGCCTTTTGCTATGAGAAGAAAATTCCTCAGGTGCCAGTGGTCCAAGGAGGAAAGAGATGTGCAGCAGAGCTTCATCCAACTCACAGCTTGGAGCAAGCCCAGCCAAGCCCAGCATACATCAATTGACCCAAACACTCATTAGCAAGAGACAATGGTTATTGTATCATGCCACTGAGTTTTGGGGTGGTCTGTTACTGAGTTTTGGGGTGGACTGATACAGATAGGTATTAGAATGATCATTTTATGAACACAGAAATTGAGGTTCTGAGAAGACATGCAAATAATGTGACAGAGCTTGAATAAAGACATGGTGCTAGCTGATGTTCAGTGAACATGTAAATACTGAATATTAATGAATATTTGTCCAATTTAACCAGTGATATATAAAGCTGCAATGATCATTTTTCATCCTATCAAAATAGGAAACATTTTTTATTTTATCTGAGAAGCAGCCTAACTTCTTTTAGCTAAAGTTATGTGTTATAATCTATTTATAATTGCTGCTACCAAAACCAGCTTAAGATAGTGGTTTAGGGTAGTATGAAATTTTTCTTTAGAAACTATTTTATTATAGGAAGGGTTATTAATTGGATTTTTTAAAAGCACATCTATTTTCACTAACCTATACCTGAAATTTAGCATGTCCTTCAGTTATGAATGTAGACAACAAGCCACAGTAGTAATAGCAGTGTATAGGACTATCACCTATAGAAATCACAGATTTTTTTTATTGCATTACAATTGTTGCAGATATCTAGAATATCTCAAAATATATGCTCATCCTACTTAGAAATTATGGTAGTTATTAGAATCACCACTACATCTTCTTATTCAATGAATTAATTAAGGAGTCCATATACTATTATGTCACACATTTGTTTGCATATTTTGATGTTTCTTTTATATTGCATTTTATACATTTAAAACATTACTCTGAGAAGAGTAGACTTTGTCAGAATGCCAAAGGAATCCATGGTACAGAAAGGGATGGGACCCTCTAATTTAAAAGATCTCTAGTCTTTTGAGAGAATAGAACTTTCTGAACAAAAACTTTATTAGGACTTTGAATGGTGATTTAAAATGCTTTCTTTTTTATAATTTTTTTTTCAGCATATTATGGGAGTACAAAAGTTTAGGTTACTTATATTACCCTTGCCCCCCTCCCCCGCACCCCCCCCAGATCAGAGCTTCAAGCGTGTCCATCCCCTAGACAGTGCACATCACACTCATGTCTTTGCTTGGGTTCCAAATAATTTCAAACCAGCAAAACTCAAATCAATGTGTACTTGAAATTACACCTGAGGAACACAGAAACTAAAATCAAGCTGTTCAGAGCCACTGTCAACCAGGGATTTAATAGAACTGAAAATGTCTTTGAAATTATGAGACTACATATTTAAAAAGACATTTTCAAGCATTTATTTTACATCAGGGGTTTTCAACCTCAACACTGCTGATATTTTGGGCTGGATAATTTTAGATGTGGACTGTCCTGTGCACTGTAGGATGTTTAGCAGCATCCTTGGTCTCTACCCACTAGATGCCATTATCACCCTCCCTCCTTCCACAATATGACAACCAAAAATGGCCCTAGACATTGTCAAATATCCCCTGAAGGGCAAAATTGCCCCAGTTGAGGACCACTGTTTTACATAATTTTCAAGAACAGTCTATTGAATGAAATGAAGGCAACTTGAATGCACTACTTGCCAGTTATTCATTCAACAGATATTTAATGTAATAAGTACTATGTGCCTATGTACTAGACTCTGATATTATTATACCAGCCTCCAAAGAAAGAAATGGTTACATAGGATGTGATTCAATTCATTTTGCTGAAGAAGAAATTTATATCTTATTATCAGTCTATGATTTTTTTCTCAGTGTGGTGTAACAATAGGATGTGCTTAACATTTACCATTATTTTCAAAAAGCTACCTGGCTGATGAGGTTCCTCAGAGAGAGCAGACGTCCGTGGACTGCAGCTTCATGCACAGGAGACCAATCAGACACAACATCTATAGGGAAAGGAAGGAATGGGTTACATCCTGTGAATGCACTTAGACCCCAAGGCTCATCCCAGCCCATCAGTAAGAGCCTAACAGGTCCTGGATGGAGACATTGGAGTCATTCAACCAAATTTCCGATCAGGGCTTCAGCACCTCCCCCTTCTGTTGACGTTTCTTGTGCACAGTTTATTTGAAATGTCTGGATAGCTCATGAAATAACTATGGCCAGTACTCAAACTGAGAACAAAAGAGGTAGAATGAGGATGACAGATAGATTACTGTACTTCTATTTACACACTGGTTTCAAAAGCAAATGGCCCCATTTAGTTGAGGGAGAGCTTCACTAATTACCAGCATTAGTGTGTTAAGCTGTGGTTGCCAGTCTAGTTTCCTGCATGAAATACAAACTTTGGCATCTCAGCAAACAGTGCCATATACTAATAGCGGTAATCATGTAATTACATACTCCATTAGGTTTGAAATCAAATCTAAACAGAACCATACCTATTTATACATTACCTGCTGTTCTGATATTAAGTGCAAATCAGAGTTCTGTCTGACCTTGAAACAGGGACATTATTTACCTTTGAAGCCATCATGCCGGTGTGGTTAGGAAAAAACTCTGAATTCAGACCCCTTTGATCTCTTCTGAACTGTGGGCCCCTGGAAAGGCCCTGAGCCTGTTTCCTTCTCTGTAAGGTGAGGATAGCATTATATAGGTTGAGTATCCTTGATCTAAACATCCAAAATCTGAAATGCTCAAAAATCTGAAACTTTTTAGCACCAACATGACACTACAAGTACCAAATTCCACACCTGACCTCATGTGACAGGTGACAGTCAAAACACAGTCAAAACTTTGTTTCATGCACAAAACTATTTAGGCTATATGTATAAGGTGTATGTGAAACAAATATATTTTGTATACTTGGATTCTCTCTCCACGATAAGTCATTAGGTAGTATATGCAAATGCTCTAAAATCTGAAAAAAAATCTGAAACACTTCTCGTCCCAAGCATTTTGGACAAGGGATTCTCAACCTGAACTTAACCATGGCTCAATACATATTAGGTACTGTTATTATCCTGCCCTAACACTAAACAAAGAGTCTTTATTACACCCCATAACCATTGCTATTCAAAATAGCAAATGTATTCCACAATCATATACAAGGAATACAAATTCTCAGGAAAGAAGCATGCAAACTCAATCCCAACACATTAAGTGCTTTCCTCTCTCTTTATAATTGATGTAACTAAATGAAGCATAGACCTGATTTTTTCTCATCTTGAGCTGCATCTGATTTCCAGAACAAACAGACGCAGGAAGTCAGAGGAGGCTTGTCCAAGCTCGCTTCAGCTCCAGCTCTCTCTGCTTCTGTAAACACACTACAAACAAACAAGGTAGCATGGTCTGATACCAGTTATGTCTTACATGGGAGCTAATAGCTCCTAAAAGCTGAGAAGAGCTGGAGAACCAGGGTTACCTTGTAAACTGACTGAAAGGCCATGAAGAGGCAAGAGCGCTTTGTACTTAACATGTGTTGGCTGACGCCTGCCTGCCACCTGGAGCCATCAATGCCCTGGAAAGTCTGTCCCAGTGAGCAAACTGCCATCCTTCCAGATGGATTCACTGAGCATTGAGAATATAAAAGAAAGCTGAATGAGCCCGCCTACAAACTGCCCATGCAATGCTTTCCTTCTGGGGTCGCTGAGGTGATTAAGACAAGGCACCTTAAGTGAAATGGCTTTTGCTACCTCTAAAACGTTATGCTCAATAGATACTCATTGTCCTCACAGCATTCCCTGAGGTTCCTAATTCTCTCAGAAATAACAGTGCTGCTTCTAGGGCTTGGAGTCTAAAATCCAGACTGCAGATATGGAAAGACTGATCTCCAAATTAGAATTAAAAGGACAGCTAATTCCATCCTGTTGGTGCTGAGAATACAAAATACCATTCACACAAAATCTCCAGTGAGAACCAAGAGCCAAAACTCTAGAAAGGTTTTGAAAACCAGTTTTACACAGATTTGCAAATGTGCCCTAATGGATTGCCATATGTGTGACGATTAATCCATTTTTCCTTCTAAGTGCTCAGCTGCTAAAAAATAGCTGCCACATTCCTCAAGCTTTCTTAAAGCTACCTAAGATTATTAGAGTTGACAGCCTAAACAGTCCAGGCAGGTAAATTGGGCTCTAAATTTTAACTTTGCTCAGATTTCATAAAAATGATGCAATTATATTAACAGGTATAGAGAAAATGGGGTTTACTTTCTACTCATTCATCATGGAACCATTACTCCTTCTACTTGGGGCAAATAAAGAATTAGGTACTTCTCCAAGAGAGTAACAAAGGCTACCTAAGGTTTTGCACCTCTGCAGAATGTAGCAGAGACAGCCTGTGTCTTTGACAAGTACAGAGTGTTGTCCTGGTATACATAGTAAGGGTCTAACAATGCATATCTGTATCTAGCTAGCTAGCAAACAGCTACATTGAGATACAATTCACATACCATGTAACTCACCCATTTAAAGTGAACAATTCAATGGTTTTCAGTATATTCACAGAGTTGTGCAACCACTATCACAATCAGTTTTAGAACATTTTCATCACCCCAAAAAGAAACCCCATGCCCATTAGCATTCACTCTACATTTCTACTTCCCACACCCCCTGGCAACCACAGATCTACTTTCTGTCTCTATAGATTTGCCTACTCTGGACATTTCATATAAATGGAACTACACAATATATGGTGGTTTGTGAATGGCTTCTTTAATTTAGCATAATGTTTCAAACCTCATCGATGTTGTAGCACACATCAGTGCTTCATCTCTTTTTTGGACAAATAATGTCCATTGTGTAGATAGGCATTTTATTTATTCATTCATCAGCTGATGGAAATTTGTGTTGTTTCCACTTCTTGGCTATTACTAATAATGCTGCTACAAACATTCATGTGCACATTTCTCTTGTATATACACCTAAAAGTGGAATTGCTGTATGATATAACAGTCTTTTGAGATTATTTTCCAAAGTGGCTGCACCACTTTACAGTCCCATCAGCAATGTATGAGGTTTCCCCTTCTAACCTGAAGTCACTTCAGTCTAGGGTTTGTTAAGCCTGTCACAGTATGCCTCCTGCCCAGAAGAAAAACATGGGTCCTTGTAAAACCAAAATCCATCTCAAATTTGTACAAGGACTTTAGCCTCAGCAAGTCTCAGAACAATTGAGTGGTTATGTAAAAACTTCCAATAGCGATAATAGGTTAACATTTTTCTAAAATTTAGAAAGCATGGATTGTATATATATTGAATATGTACAGCCATGTAACTATTCTCGTTATATTAACAATGGCTGGATACTTTCTAGACAGCCATCATACACACACACACAAACACACACAGACACACATATATACACAGCTAGCAAGCACTGTTAATTTGCAATGGGCATTAGTTCACACATACTCTCTTAGCTCAGGAAAACACTGAAGACATGCACCTTGTAGGACCCAAATAGAGGTCTGCTTTGGAGGACCTGGGAAATGCTTCTCTATGGTTTTCCAGAGCCCACATCCCAAGGAGGCAATGAGCTATATACAACACATGTTCAATTAAACCCAAAAGCACCTGTCTTCCTATTAACTGAAAGCTGGAGAGAACAGAAAATAAGCAGGAAAGGGGACATGTTTTCCTATCAGAACATGGACGATGGTCACAGAAGACTATCTGATAGATGAAGGGTAGAATCAAGGTCACAATACCCTTTTCCACTGACCCCACCAAAGTCTTTGAAACTCAAGGGTCATTATCTGTGTATAAAACATTATCCAAGTCCTTAGCATATATTAAGGATTCTTTCCCAACACTTGTTCAGCCACGGTCTATTGGTTTTGCTGCCAAAAAAATAGATGCCAAATGAGGTCACATCCAGTAATGTAGCCCACAGTTAAAATGGGGCAGGGAGCTCTTGTAAGAAAATCACTCTACAAGTCCTCCAATTAGTGCCATTAAACTTAGCTTTTTAAGAAATTGTGCCTTTCTCATACCTGCAGCACATTAGAGAGGCTGCCATTTCATTTTTATTGCAACTTCTGGAACAATTTTTTAAATTTCCATTATTTCAGAAGAGATTTAAAATGCACTAATTGGTACATTCTGAAAGGAGCTATTAACAAAGTTCTGGGAGCCTTAGTGAATGCTAGGCAATAGCATAAGTCTATCCATCCTGGGAAACATTTTGCAAAGTCAAAGAGAGAAAAGAGAAGTTGGGTTGTTCTGAGGGGACAGGAACATTTGCCTTCAGTCTTTAGGACGTAAGGGTGGATTCAGTGGCATGCACCAACACTGGAGAGGATCTGGGTGCTGTGTTTACAATTATAGTGGACCTTGATTTCATTCCGGGACAAACAAAAAGAGGAGTAACAGAAACAGAGGCTCCCAGTCAGAAATAGGCAAACAGAAAGGCCCATTGAGGCAACTCTTGGGCAAATCAGGCCCGTCCACTGCAGTTCTTTCTCCACTTCCATCACCCATCCAGCCTCCCCTCCCCTCTCTCTCAATATGGAGCTGACTTCTCTAAAGGGACCTCACATTATCACCCATTTTCCCTGAACAGGCAGGTTTCCTCCAGAAAACTCAACCCTGCTAAAGTACCCCAATAGCTCAAAATCCACCATAAGAGAATAAAATCATTTCCTTTCAATATCTGTTCTTGCCTGTCTTCTGTTTAAATGTGAATACTCTACAATGTGGGCTCAATGTTGTGAGGACAGAAATATCTGTACAAGTGTGAGTCTGCAGGCAAAACCTTGAAGGGTAGACACTAAAAATGGGAACAGTGGTTCCTTGCTTGGTGGGATTATGGGTAGTTAGTTTATCCTTCAATGTAATTTCCAAAGTTTCTATGAGCAAGCATGAATTAGTTTCCTAGGGATGCCGTAACAAAGTATCACAAACTGGGTGGCTTAAAATAACAGAAATATATTGTCTCATAGTTCTAGAGGGTAAAAGTCTGAAATCAAGTTATCAGCAGGGCCATGTTCACTCCCAAGGCTCTAGGAAAGAATCCTTCCTTGTTTCTCCCAGTTTCTGGCAGGAGGCATCCATCCTCCTTGTTCCTTTGCTCGTATAGATGCTTCACTCCAATCTCTATCTGTGTCGTCACACAGCATTCGCCCTGTGTGTCTCCTCTCCTTTTCTTATAAAGACACTAGTCATGTTGGATTGAAGTCCCTCCTACTCCAGTAATGACCTCATCTTAACTAATTACATCCACAATGATCCTATTTCCAAATAATTTATGGTCACATTCTGAGGTACAGGAGGTTAGGACTTCAATACATCTTTTGAGAGGACAGGATTCAACTCATAGCAAGATACTTTCAGGGGGAAAAAAAAGACATTTTTTTCCTGCTCCTGGGACAGGAGAGTCAACGATTAAACAAGTCTCTATAAAGAGTCGCCCAGCTTCTTATACTGTCCTCCCTCCTCCAGAGGCAGAGAAAAGCCTGCAGGTGGAGGTGGGAGGAGCAAAGTTCCCCGAAATTATCCATACCTGGGCAATTTAGTCCCTCCGACCTGGCCTTGTGCATGGGACATGTTTCACCTCAGCTGAGTTTCTTGGCATGGCCATTTGGAAACAGCATTCTGCGTGTTCCACATTCCACACTTTGTGAAGGTCAAGATTTCAGAAGCGTAAACAAATGCAACCAGCTATAACTGAGGTTTTGCCCAAGGGACAGGACTGGTGCAAAGCAGAGAAAGAATAACTCAACTCCACTTGGGTAAGGGAGAGGGAGAAAGCCTAGGAGGACTTCATGGAGCAGTGTCCCAGCTGGGTATGGAAGGTGAATAGGAGTTTGCTAGTGAGATTCAGAGAAGGAGGTAAGAGAGCAGAGGTGTCCAGGCATATACCCTTGTGACTTCCACTTATTTGAAAACTTCTCTTCCCTTAGTCCCTGTGTGATGACAACATCCACAGTCCCTCTTTCTTGGTCTAACTCATTGGTCCTACTTCCTGGACTAGAGGCCTATCCCAGGGCTCCACCCTGGGCTCTCAGCTCTTAGCCATCAGACAGTTTCTCCTTTCCAAGGGTTTCAGCCACAGCCCCTCTGTAGAATGTCCTGAAGTCTCTGACTCCTAACCTGTAATTGTTTCCAAGCCTCAGCCCCATGTCATCATGCTGTCTACTGGGCATTGTCATTGGCACTTTTATGTCCAAAACAGAACTCCACCTCCTCCCTTCCTCACCCTGCTCCCAAGCCAACTCCCCTTCCCAACTTCCTTTTATCTAGCTCTCTTATCTGACATTAATTTAGGCTTGAAAACTTTACAATTTTGTCTGCCTTCTCTCCTTTAGGCCCAATATTCAATCAAGCAGCACAGCTTGCTTGATTTCTGTCCTTTGAAATTATCACCCTTTCTCTGTCATTTCCAAATTTCAACCCAAATGTACGCTTTATGTTTGGATCAGTGCAGTGGTTCTCAAAATGCGGTCCCCATCAGCATCACCTGGGAACTTGTTATGAATTCCGATTCCTAGGCCCCACCCCAGACCTACGACTTCATCAGAAGCTGCATCACCTGAATTTTAACAAGCCCTCCAGGTGATGTTGAGGCACATGAGAGTTTAAGAGCCAGTGGATTAGTGCGACAATCTCCCAAGATCCCACCATAATCTATCCTGACTGTAGCTACCACATTAATTTACTTACAGCCTTCTTTACTGCCAGATCTCTGCCCTGGAACCACTGATGGCTCCCAATTCCCTGCCCCAAGAAGTCTAAACTCCTCCACCTAGCTTTTTTTTTTTTTTTCCTTGAGACAGAGTCTCGCTGTGTTGCCTGGGCTAGAGTGAGTGCCATGGCGTCAGCCTAGCTCACAGCAACCTCAAACTCCTGGGCTCAAGCAATCCTCCTGCCTCACTCAGCCTCCCGAGTAGTTGGGACTACAGGCATGCGCCACCATGCCCAGCTAATTTTTTCTATATATATATTTTAGTTGGCCAGATAATTTCTTTCTATTTTTAGTAGAGACGGGGGTCTCACTCTTGCTGAGGCTGGTCTCGAACTCCTGACCTTGAGCAATCCACCCGCCTCGACCTCTCAGAGTGCTAGGATTACAGGCATGAGCCACCGCGCCCGGCCTCCTCCACCTAGCTTTTAAAGCTTCATCAGCCACTCTATCTCTCCAAACTTGTTCTCACTAGACTTCCTAAGATACTCTGATTTCAGCTGTAACATGTTCACTTTCTAAGCACCATACCTTTGAGTATAACACCTGCCCACCTCCATCCACTCATCCTGCCCCAACCAGGGTTGCATTAGGACCTTTAGAAACCCTGAACAGTGAAAAGTGGATGGTGCCTCTCTCCCACGTGGAAACTAAAGAAAACATAATATTGAGCTGTAAAATCATTGTGTGAAAGTCAGCCAAATTACCAATTCTTTCCCATGATTGGTTTGCTGCTTTAAAAACACGTTTATCGCCAGGCATGGTGGCTCGCGCCTGTAATCCTAGCACTCTGGGAGGCCGAGGCGGGCGGACTGTTTGAGCTCAGGAGTTCGAGACCAGCCTGAGCAAGAGCGAGACCTCGTCTCTACTAAAAAAAAAAAAAATAGAAAAGAAATTATACGGACAGCTAAAAACATATATATATATATATATATACATATATATATATATATATATATATAGAAAAAATTAGCCGGGCATGGTGGTGCATGCCTGTATTCCCAGCTACTCGGGAGGCTGAGGCAGGAGGATCGCTTGAGCCCAGGAGTTTGAGGTTGCTGTGAGCTAGGCTGACGCCACGGCACTCTAGCCCAGGCAACAGAGTGAGACTCTGTCTCAAAAAAAAAAAAAGAAAACAAACATGTTTATCAAATTCTTTGTAAAAAGTGATTTTTGGTGCCACTCTGCTTTGCTCAATATACCTACCAATTAATCTAGTTCTGCCTTTGTGGATCCAAATCCCACCCACCGTTTAGAACTCTGCTCATCTTATGAGAAAAATTGGGTAAATAAATGAATGAATGAGCAAGTTTGTCTGTTCAGTCAGAGGAAAGGAGTTTTATATGTTATTTCTTCTATTTTCCCCCTTTCAGCACCTGTACAGTAGATTAGTAAGTTCTAGCTGACTTTAGGGTCCCTGTTTACTGCCCCCAGATCGATAGATGTTGTGGACATCCTACCAAGGCACTGAATATAATAATCTCTCCACAAATGCCTAAAACCATTTGTCAGAATCCTTTCAGCCAGCAGACACCTGCTGAATGCTCACAAGAGTGTGACAGTGCCTGTATGCCTGGGACTCTGTATGTTAGCAAAAAGACACCACCTGACAGGTGAGAACCACACCTGTAAAACACTTCTCCAAAGTTGAAAAACAAAGTCTCTTTATAAAATGAATCAATCAGTGCTTACTGTTTGAACCTCATTTATAAACCAAGCCCCACCTAAATGCCAGATACCCAAGACCTTTCAACGAAAGGAATGTTTGAGCATTAAAAATTTTCCTATCTTTAAGAAACTTTCAAACCTCCAATTAACAAGTAATGCATTTGACCCACAAAGAATGATTCCTTGGAGCTGAAATTTTCACTGGAGAATAAGCTGCGCCAGTTGAATTTGTACTGTCTGTAGGATTCTGCAGATGGAGGGGGACACATTTTTAAACAACTGTGTAAAGGACATATACCAGCAAGCCGTGGACATCTGTCCAGTAACTGTCTCATGGACACACCTCGGGATGGAGCCGCTGAAATTGCCCAGTCCTCCTCTCTCTCCCCTCCTGAGCATGTTAGCCAACCTCCCCAGCACCCTGCTTCCAGCGCCCCTATGACTCACCACCTATCAATGGGTTTGAAAGGAGCCTGATGTCAGGAGAGTCTCCTGGCCCCCGGAGCTTGCTGCCATTCCTGCCCCCTTGTTCGCCATCCATGGTGCTCTCCTGGGCCAGCGAGCTGCACGCTCCACTTCAGTTGCTCAGGAAAGTCCAAATTCCATGCTCCCCCTGCTCCTGAAAAATTCCAGGTCTGTGGCTGGCTGAGCTGCACACGACCTGGGCAGACAGTCTGCAGCAGAGACCAGTACAGGCAGGGTAATCTGAGTACTACCTGTGGTCAGACAGGCGCGTGTGTCTGTCTGTCTCTCTCACTCTCTCTCTCTCTCTCTCTCTCTACCTAGCTAGCTGGAGGCCGGCCAAAGGCCACACCAGCCCCCAGGCCCCAAGCCTGCAAAGTTGCTGATGTCACGTCCTTTCCCAAACTGAGACCAATCAGTGAGGAAGCTTTGTAGTTTCATCAGGAAGGAAACTCACAGTTTGTAACTTTTGGAGAGCAAGGGAGCAGGGTGGGGGTGAGAGAAACAGCTTGATCTCTCTTTGCAACTTGGTTCTGCCTGCTGAGACCTCGATTGTTACGTGGGGGCTTGTGCAGCCCAGCTTGAGCACCCAGAGCTGAGAGAGCCTGTTGGTTTTGCAGCAGCCTTGCTGAATTGCCTGCACAGTGACATGCACAGCACGCCCTGGCCATCTGCACATGTGCTTTCAATTTTGCTGGGAGTTTCTTGTGGGAAAATGTGTCTATATGTTACAAAAATGCACATTTGGAAAGAACTCTTTTCTTCCTTTCAGTGGCAAGAATTTCATTAAATGTCCTACTTCACCCTTCCTCTACACATTTTATTTTTACTTCTAAATAAATCATGAATGGTTGCAACTGGAAAAATGGATTGGTAGGTGGCATGGGGTGTAGAAGAGACCCACTATCTTTCAATTGTTAGTTATGAAAAATGTTATTTCGCCTGTAGACAAGATATTTGGGTGTTCTGTGTCTGTGTCTTTTCAGATAAACTCAGTTTCCTTATACCCCTGCGTGCTGCTTCTGGCTGATGGCCACTCACAGACCCCCACAACTCCCCTCTTCCAGGTGGAAGGGGATTTTTCATTGCATGGGAGAAGGCTCTGAGTTAGTCTCAAACACAGGCTGGCTGTGAAATGATCACTGATTTGTCTTAATGCCAAAGACGTGGCCTTGCTGCTTTGGATTTGTGGAGTCTCAGGTGAAATATTTGGTGGCCACTGTTAACAGTTTGAGGGTGTCCTTCATGTTTTCAAAGGCATTTCTGTGCATACAGATGTCTACACATTTATCCGTTTACATTTTTCACATAAATGTACCTATATTTGCCTGGGAGATCTTTCCATTTCAGCTGGTAACAGCTGAGCTCCTTTCTTTATTCACTGCTGCATAGCATTTCATGTTGTGCCCAAAAGTATTTAATTAGGTCCCTAATGATGCAAACAGAATGTCACCATTTCTTTTAGTGCTACAAAAAAATGGCAGTCCATATTTCTATACATATGTCTTTGTGCACATATGCAAATATTTCCAGAGGAGAAATTCCTAAGAGTGGAAATGCTGAGTCAAAGGCATACTCTGACACGTGATAAATTGTATAGAACTAAACACACACACACACACACACACACACACAAATAAGTACAAATAAAACTGGGGATTTCTGGGCAGGGCGCGGTGGCTCACGCCTGTAATCCTAGCACTCTGGGAGGCTGAGGCAGGTGGATTGCTCGAGGTCAGGAGTTCGAGACCAGCCTGAGCAAGAGCGAGACCCCGTCTCTACTAAAAATAGAAAGAAATTATCTGGCCAACTAAAATATATATAGAAAAAATTAGCCGGGCATGGTGGTGCATGCCTGTAGTCCCAGCTACTCGGGAGGCTGAGGCAGTAGGATCGCTTCAGCCCAGGAGTTTGAGGTTGCTGTGAGCCAGGCTGACGCCACAGCACTCACTCTAGCTGGGGCAACAAAGCGACACTCTGTCTCAAAAAAAAAAAAAACTGGGGATTTCTGAATAAGATCAGTAGATTTCATGAATGTCTATTTCCAAGTTGTAACATTGTAGTATAGTTTTGCAAAAAGTAACCATTGTGGGAAACTGGGCAAAGAGTACAGGAGATCTCTGTTATTTCTTATGACTGCATGTGAATCTATACTTCTTTCAACACAAATTTCAATTTTAAAGAAGAGGCTGCTCATTTAACATTGGGATAAACACTACCAAACTGCTCTCCATCTCTATTTGCAGAATTAACTGAGAAGGCCATAGTCATACAAATTCTTCCCTGTTCCACCAGGAAATATTTGAAGAATGATAAACTTGTAGTTGGCAGAGAGTGAGAAATGTGCTCCCAACACAGACTGGATGGGAAGGAGTTAAACAGAGGGGCACAAAGGGAGCTGGATACTATAACCACTCTTTCCAAGTAAAATCTTCATAGTACAACTTCTTTTTTTTTTTTTTTTTTTTTGAGATAGAGTGTCACTTTGTTGCCCTGGCTAGAGTGAGTGCTGTGGCATCAGCCTAGCTCACAGCAACCTCAAACTCCTGGGCTTAAGCAATCCTGCTGCCTCAGCCTCCCCAGTAGCTGAGACTACAGGCATGCGCCACCATGCCCGGCTAATTTTTTCTATATATATTTTAGTTGGCCAGATAATTTCTTTCTATTTTTAGTAGAGACAGGGGGTCTCACTCTTGCTCAGGCTGGTCTCGAACTCCTGACCTCAAGCGATCCACCCGCCTCGGCCTCCTAGAGTGCTAGGATTACAGGCGTGAGCCACTGCACCCGGCCAGTACAACTTCTTTATTTACTTTTAATTACATTCCAAGAAGATAAAGTTTTCAGTTCCAAAATGAAAATAAAGAACATTTCCAGGTTATTACCCTCCTACCTGGGAAAGAATTCATCAGCTTTTAATCTTCTTGTTGTGTTTATAACAAGGATCAACCCTAGTAGATAGGAGGAGGAAGCTGAATTTTGTTAACTGTTTAACAACAGTTCTTTACAAGAGGAGTTCGTGTGTTTTTAAGGATTTGTGTGAGGATGAAGTCAAATCACGTGTGTAGGAGCTGCAACTATGGAGAAATGGGTTGGCTTACCACCAGCCATAAGAGAAAAGCAATTTTACCAACTTCTAGTCAGCCGTCCCTGTGTGTGCCACTGTCTGTGTCTGGGGGTTCAGTGAAATTGATCCAGGTTAGGTAAGAAAACAGAATGACTGCTTGCAGCAGAGGGTTAAGGCCACGGTCATTGCTTATCAGGTGCAGAGCTCACACTAGCCAGTGCCTCTGCCTCAGCCCTCACTTAGATGTCCAAGGCACACCTCACTCATGGCTTTCCTCCTGAGGCCTTGGGAAGCCTCAAAGGTCACTTCCAATCAGTCAAAGTTGGCCCAGGAGCTGAACCTTCTTGTTATGCCAGCTGGCAATTTTTCTAGCACAAAATCTTTAAAACCCAAAAGGTACACATCTGCTCCAATAACTTGGAATTCCCTGATGTTCCGGCAAAATCCTATCTATTTCACTTGTTCTCCCATAACTGGGTGTGCATGCTGAGCCATCTGATGTCACTGCTTTAGAGAGCACTCAGTCCTACTCCATCAAACAGTACAATAAGATTCAAAGAAGAAGGTTTTTCAAAATCTGGCATAATGCAGTCTTCTTGAGGAAACAATGAGGTGAATCAAGATTGAGAGACAGTCTACATAACAATGGGGCTGGACTCTTTGAAAATGCCAATGGCAAGAAAGTCAAAAGTGGGTAGAGGAAGCTATCTAAATTAAAGGAGAATAAAGAGACTTGATTGGATCCTGAATAATGAAACAAGACAGAAAAGACATCAATGCCACAATTGTGGAAACCTAAATCTGGACGTATATTGGATAGTCATACTGAATCAGTGTCAAACTTCCCATGTGTAATCACTGCACCACGGTTCTGTAGAAGAAGCTCTGTGTTCTTAGGAGATGCACAAGGCAGTGCTTAGTGCAGAGACATATGGGAGATCAAGGGGGAAATGTGTGCCTAGGGACATATTTTGCACCAAATAGAAAAAGTTAATGTATGCTCTACAGTCAAAACACATGAATATATATAAAGCCCGTGTTGTCCAATCTGTTTGCGTGCCATTGCATTCCACATAAACCCAGCAGCCACATGTCCCAGAACCACTGTTCTCATTGCACAATGATGCAGGGTCATAAAACAAACAACAGCCTGTCTTTATTAAGTTTTTTTTTTTTTTTTTTGAGACAGAGTCTCGCTTTGTTGCCCAGGCTAGAGTGAGTGCTGTGGCGTCAGCCTAGCTCACAGCAACCTCAAACTCCTGGGCTTAAGCGATCCTCCTGCCTCAGCCTCCCGAGTAGCTGGGACTACAGGCGTGCGCCACCATGCCCGGCTAATTTTTTCTATATATATTTTTAGTTGTCCAGATAATTTCTTTCTATTTTTAGTAGAGACGGGGTCTCACTCTTGCTCAGGCTGATCTCGAACTCCTGACCTCAAGTGATCCACCCGCCTCGGCCTCCCAGAGTGCTAGGATTACAGGCATTGAGCCACCGCCCCCGGCCTTTATTAAGATTTTTGATATTTTGGCCATCATGGGCTTTTTGCCTTAACATTGACTTTTTAAAACATTGCACCAAAATATTGACCTTTGATGACTTTTTCAGAGCCCCCTTAAATTTTTTGCCTCATTTAGCTCATCCTAATCCTAGCCCTGGTGAGGATCATGACACCCGCAACTTACAAATAGTTCATTTTTTAAATATGTTAATGCATTGATCATATATGGGTTTACATATGTAAATATATTAATATTTATGTAGATGTGTGTACACACATACATACATATACATATATGTATGCATACCTGTGTATGTATGTATGCTTGTGTGTAGGTGTGCATCCATACACACGTATGTAGAGAGGCAAATGTGGCCAAATGTTAACAATTGGTAAATTGAGGCGATAGATGTACCGATATTCATTGTATTATTCTTGCAATTTTTCTGTAAAGTGGAAACTTTTCAAGATATAATAATGGTGGGGGAAGAGAATTAATAAACAGAAATAAAAACATGGTATACATTTTTTCACAGGCTAAATTTGTTAAAATAGGAAGCTGCTATTCCAACTATGATCTGTGTGTTTGTTCTGGTACAGACTCTGCTAAGGGAAGATGATATATTCCCTATGCAAATGGATATATCCATGCAAGAGCAGACCCCTGTAGTGACTGGCAATGGGAGAAAATGTGAGGTCCTCCAGTGTGGAGAGCATTTTCCCCTGACAAGCTGTGGTTATTCAGCGATTCATCCCTCACCAAGGCAGCTTCAGGCGATGTCTCTGAAGCGTCAGCTATTCTCTTTGTGTTCAGTGCATAAAATCTTCCCAGCAATGAGCATTGTAACTGAAAAAAGAATCAGCTACAAACCTCATGTGCATTTGCCATGGCAATATTAGAAATATCAGGGAGGAGAATTACTTTGGGAGAAGGATAAAATGTGAACAAAAACTTAGAGATGTTGAATGACATACCCAAACATTTAAATGATTCAAAGGATTTTGAAAGTGTTGAGGCTTAAATCTTCAAGTTGTTAGAGCCGGTTCCCCTCAGCCCCGGGAACAGAAAGACAGAGTCACTGAGGCTGCAAAGGCAAAGGAGTTTTATTTTGACTAGCTCGAGCTAGGGTCCAGGTCCCAGAGCACCAACGCAGTGGTCTCTTTACGAACCAGGACCCCGCCCTGGGGTAAAAAACAAAGCTTTTATACTTTTCTTTTGCTGGAGTCTGTTGCTAGTTATTTTTGATAAGAGACTCTTTCCCAAGAGATTCCCTCCCAGGAGATTCTCTCCCCAAGGACACTCGCCCTGCACAGCCGGCCTCCCTATCAGGAAGCCACCTGCGGTGCAGTTTTTTCTTTTTTTTTAACTGCATTTGAGCATGGTTTTAGCTCTTTATCGTAATCAAGCAATAAGCAAGCAAGCTTTGTGTACAGAAGCGGAATGTGGCTGTTAGCTAAGAGCAAAAAACAAGTCACCATCAAACAAACTAAAATATTGTTTTAGTCCTACTCTACAAAGTGACACAGCAAGCTTATTTTTTTTAAATAATAGGTCAAGGCAGATGATGGATTGATATAGTCAGATAAATGATAGATTGATAAACAGTAAGTAGATACATTAGATATCTACATAGACATAGATGGCATATACATAGGTAATACTGGGTATTTATTCGGTTGTGAAAAGATTTTTCCCTTAAAATGATTAATTGTGTATATATTCTAAATTATTTTAAAGTATTATTTTAAATAGGCTTTTTATATGTAAATCCCACATCTGGTAATCTTCTAAGAAATACTTGGCATTTTTAAAGATTTATTAAAAAAATCAAAGTTCATACCAATGTTATCTATAAGAGCAAGAAATTAGAAATAACCTAAGTACTCAACAATATGGAAATAGTTAAGGAATATGATACAACCATTTAAAAGGATAATTGCAAACGGTTTGAAACTTAGAAAATCATTACAGTATGGTTTGTGGGAAAAGCAGGAATCACAAATAGTTTTAAAATAGGATATTTATGTTAAATCAGGCAAAGAAATAAAAAACATGATGTACTGAAAATGCTGAAAAAACTTAACAGTAAAAATTAACTAATAAATATTATATACATACATGAATAATTATTTTAAAATCAGTCACTCTGCCAAGGACTTTGCCTAACCAACTTATCTAAATAATAGTCCTCTGCCATTACTCTGTCCATCCCACCTGAACAGGTGGGTTTACATACTGTTTTGCTACCATGTAATGCAATACATATACTATAGCATGTAGAGCCAGATAAATAATCTAGGCTCTTTCCTTAATATCTTCTAAAAAGATACACAAGATATCATACATATTTCATACTTTACTGAAGGTTTGAGTAGTTTCAATATTTTACAAGCAGTAACTCACAGAAGTGAGGATTGGATATTAACATCCCTGTTCACCAAAAGATATCCCAAACAATTGCTTCCCACCAGGAAAAAGGGAGAAGCTAAGGGTGGAGTGTGAGGGTCTCCTTTGTCCTGGTTACATAGTCAAAATATTAACCTTTTATCTGCCATAAATGTTGCACTCAGATTTCCTCCATTTTGGTTTTCCCTTTCATTTTTTGCAATACAATTTTTAATGTATTCTAATTTATCAGTATTTTTCTTTAAACTTTCTGCCTTTGATAATATGTTTAGAAAATGCCTTCCCTTTCATGTACATTCATGTACATTTTCTTCCTATATTTTTATAGCATTATTTAAATTTTTTAAACATTTTCCAAAAAAACAAGATTTGTTTTTGGAATATGATGCAAGATAAGAATTTAACCATTTTTTGCCCAGATAGTTAACAAATTAAGATTATTAGATATTCCAAAGTTGTAAAAATTAGGAAAAAAATCTAGAGCATTGCTAACAGAAATATAGTGTCAGCCACATATGTAATTTCAAATGTTATTATAGTCACACGAAAAAAGTAAAAAAGAAGCAAGTAAAATCAATTTTAATAATATATTTTATTTAACCTAATATATCCAAAATATTATCATTTCAATGTGTGATCAACATCAAAAGTTATTTTGGCCTTTTATTTTTAGTTGACATGTAATACTTGTACATATTTGGGGGGTACAGAGTGATATTTCAATACAAGTATACAATGAGTAATGATCAAATCAGGATAATTAGCATATCCATCACCTCAAACGTTTATCATTTCATTGTGGTGTGAACATTCAAAATCTTCTCTTCTAGCTTTTTGAAAATATACAATGCAGTATATTTACCCTACAGTGGTATAGAACACCAGAATTTATTTCTCCTAACTATAATTTTGTATCTGTTAGCCAACCTCTCCCTATTTTTCCCTCCCCTCTACCCTTCTCAGCCTCTAATAAGCATAATTCTACTCTCTACTTCTGTGAGTTCAATTTTTTTGTTTCCCACATATGAGTGAGAATATACAGTGTTTATCTTTCTCTGCCTGTCTTATTTCACTTAACATAATGTCCTCTAGGCTCATTCATGTTGCCACGAATGACAGAGTTTCCTTCTTTTGTAAGGCTGAATAGTATTCCATTGTGTGTATATATCACAGTTTCTTTATCCATTCATTCATCTGTTGATGAGCATTTAGGATGACTCCATATCTTGGCTGTTATGAATAGTGCTGCAATAAACATGGGAGTGCAGAAAATATCTCTTTGACATACTGATTTCCTTTCTTTCAGATATATACCCAGCAGTGAGATTGCTGGATCATACTCAACAGCAAAAAACAAATAATCTGCTTTAAAAATCAGCAAAGAATCTGAATAGACATTTCTCAGAAAAAGACATACAAATGGGCAAGTATATGAAAAAATGCTCTATATCACTAATCGTCAGGGAAATGCAAATCAAAACCACAATGAGATATCATCTCACCACAGTCAGAATGCCTATTATCAAAAAGACAAAAATGTTTAGCTGGGCGTGGTGGTGACACTCGTAGTCCCTGCTACTCAGAAGGCTGAGGTAGGAGGATCCCTTGAGCTCAGGAGTTCGATGCTGCAGTGTGCTATGATTGTGCCACTGCACTCCAGCCTGGGTGACAGAGTGAGACCCAGACTATAAACAAATTTTTTTTAAAGACAAAAAATAACAAATTCTGGTGAAGATGTGGACAAAAGAGAAATCATATACACTGTTGGTGGGAATGTAAATTAGTACAGCCATTATGGACAATAGTATGGAGTTTTCTCAAAGAAATAAAATATAACATCAAAAGTTATTAATAAGACATTTCACATTATTTTTGCACTAAATCCTCAAAATGTCATGTGCATTTTATACTTACAGCACACCTTAATTCAGCCTAGCCACGATTCCAGTGCTCAATAGTTATATGTGGCTAGTAACTATCCTATTGAGCAGCACAGGTTTAGAGCAGTGTTTCTCAACCTCGGCACTATTGACATTTTGGACCTGATAATTCTTTGTTGTGGGGTGTCCTTTGCATTGTATGGTAATTAGCTGCATCCCTGGCCTCTACCCTCTGTCAGTAGCACCCCTCCCCCAGTCGATGCAACCAAAAATGTCTGCAGACATTGCCAAATGTCCTGGTGGGGCTGGGGCAAAATTGTCCCCAGTTGGGAACCAAAGGTCTAGAAAAACTGAAGAAAAATACATGTTTGGAAAGAATCTTAGGATCATCTGAGAGAGAATTTTCATTTTAGAAGCTAATATTACTATAGTCATTGAACCATGACAGTAATACTTACAATAATTATAATGAAGCTAATATTACTATAGTCACTGAACCATGACAGTAATACTTACAATAATTATAAGTCTATCCAGTTCCCATGTTCTAACTTCACCCAGGAGAAGAAGGGAAAGGAAGAGGGGAGGCAGAAAGGCAGAAAGGGAGAGAGATGGGAAGAAGGAGGAGGAGACAAGAAAAAAGGAGAAGAAAGCTCTTTTTATACACCTTTGTGCTTATATGGGGCCCTTATCCACAGAAAAATATATTGATCCAAAATTGAGGCCACCTAATGGCTGGCATCAACATGTCATTATTTCAAAATTCTGCAGATCTTGACTTTGAAAATAAGCCAATGCTTGGGTTGCAACATGCATCAGACACTGCCTCTGGGCTCAGTTTGTTTGGGGCACCCAGTGTTGCTCAATCCTGGAACTGCTTATCTGAAGAACAGCATTTAATATAAGAAGTAATGGTCAATGGATCCCAACATCTGGGCGAGCTAATCTCTTCCAAAGTCTCTCTCATCAACCAAGACCTCAGTAACTGGAAGCCTCAATCAACTGTGATGTTTTTAAAGTCTTTAGCTTCATGAGTGTGTATATATATATTTCTTCATACACACACACACACACACACACACATACACACACACAAAGACAGAGAAACCAAAATTAAGGGACAGATTTATTCAAGGAAGGAAAGAAAGAAAGAGAAATGGGGCAGAAGTGAGGAACTAAATCAGGAACATGTCTTAGAATACCTAACATTCATTATAATCCTTATCCACCTGAATTTACATGTGTCTACATGATATGTTGACCTTTAGGTATAGGAAGATCCTGAATCATCAAAAAATAGCCTATCATCTTCACTCTACTTCAAGGGTTTTTAAAGTTTCTTAACAAAAAGAGGTAAAAACTAAAAGGTTTCTAATTGCGCCTTCAGTGATAAGAACATTAAACTACCTAGGAGTTTCCACTCCTCAAGTGTTCCCAATTATCAGGGATTTACTCTAACTGGCTTGGTTGAAGATATTGAGAGTCTAGCTACTGTGTCTACACTAGGTACCCTGGGTACAGCAGACAACAACCTATTTCCAAGTATTTTTTCAGGAGCAGTTGGGATTATTGGTATAGGAGGAATCTTTCGAGTGGCTCTGGCAGACATAGCTTGTGGACAGCTTGATGACATGCTCGGCCCAGGCACTTCCGGACACACAGGCGGCAGAGCTGGGAAAGAGCAGGCGGGCCTATAGGAAGAATAAAAATAATATGAACGTCATAGTGGTGGGGTTGGGTGGGGTGGGGTGGGGGGTAGAAGTGGGAGATCAGAAAACTGGAAGAGACTGAAACTTTCTAAAAGCAGAAGAGAGGCTGGATCTATATAGAAATCATAGAATGAGGTAGCAGGCACTAAATACAGACAGAGGATTCTGATGCGCCCCTCCAGAGCAGATGTATTTCTTTGGCTTGATCTCCCAGTGGCAATTGTATTACCTATACTGAACAATTAGAGGCACATTAGGAATGAAGTGTGAGGTCTAAAGGGAATGCACCTCATTGATGTGTTGCATATGCCCATGAAAGTGATATACTGGCCCAGGGAAAAATGCAAATGGAAGTACTGAGCATACAAGAGTCCAAGACAGAGCTGCAGAACAGAGGGACAACTGCAGAGAGGGTGTCAGCAGGAAGCTGCACCCATGCGGTCACAGAGGCAATGTTAAGAGATGTACCAGGGACCAGATGCTCAGCCCTCAAAGTCTTCCTGGACCTCCTGGCTCAAGCTGCCCATGAGGTGGTGCTGGCTGTGTCCCAGCTCACACCTGGAGGGGCTCTCCATTCTTGCAAGGATCCCAGCTCAACAGAGATCTGCAGAAAGAACTCAACTCACTTGGTTCCCCTGAACCTCAGTCTCATGAAGTCTTATGGAGTCATCATGCCCATGGCTTTGAGTGGCTTTGGATCGTTAAGGAAAACAAGCTGATGAGAGTTCAAAATATGGTTGGATAGGATGGATGAGCTTTTGGCTGGAATACTAGTTATATATGGACATTCATAATATTCCATTATTTTCTAACCTGACTATATCAACAAAGATCTCTTCAAGTAGATTTAATTACTGGCCTGTACAAAGTTTTCCTTTTCAAGAAAATCCTACTATAACATCAGCTTAAATTCCATGAAAAAATGGTAAACTGCATGTACAAATAGCCAGGTGACATCTGAATTGACACCGCCAAGTGTATCCATATGATGGAAAGCTACCTGGAGGCCCAAAGAATCATACTTAGTTAAAATCTTGAGAAGTGAGAATGGAAGTGTCTCTACAAATTGTCCAGTTTGTCTAGAGAAGTTCAGACACCAGAGTGAATTCTGATGTATCTGGTATTCATTATTCTAGAGCAAGTGGCTATATTTATGAAGACAAAGGACAGCGGAGCTTGCTTATATGGAATGCAAATCCTAGATCTGGAAACATTTTTGATGGAAGAAAACAGGAAATGTGAAAACTGCTATAAGCTACATTCTCAGCTAACAGTTGGAAAGTACCTGATATTTCCAAACTGGGACCTGGTAAGGAAGATCATAATCCTTCCGGTGGAGATTCAAATCAAAGAGTAATCACTAATGATCTAGACTATCAGAAATAATCTAGACCAGTGGTTCTCAAAGTGTGGTCCTAAGACCAGCAGCATCAGCATCACCTGGGAGCCTGCTAGATATGCACAGTCTCGGGCCTCACCCCAGATCTTCTGCATCAGAATCTGCACTTTAAGGAAATCCCCAGGTGACTGGTATGTGTGTTAAAGGTTAAGAAGCACTGATTTAGAGAGGCTATTCCTAAAATGATTAAACCAAGCATTCCACTTAAGATATGGGGGTGGTTTCACAAAATGGAACTGGTGAGTGAAATGAGACCTCTCCTCACTGGAAACTGTTTCAGAAGATTCAAGATTGGGGCCTCATCACATTAAGAGTGCACATTCTGGGGTCAGACAGGTTGGTTAAAATCTGACCTAGTTCTACTTCTGAGTAGCTGTGTGTGACCTTCTACAAGCCTATCTCTCTATGCATAGCATCAGCTACTACTCTATAAAGTTCTTGCTGCTTTACAGTTTGAAAAATTCAGTGAGATTAATCTCTTTCAAATGTAGCTTGGTGCTTGGCACATGTAAAGCTAAATAATTACAATGATCTTTAATATTCTCCCAAGCATACAAATGATCAATGTAGGCTCAGAAAATGTTCTCTTGCTGTAGGGATGTAACATGATTCTCTTTTGAATTTGAGATATGAAGCATTTGAGAAGCTCACCTTTCTCCTCTGGCATCTATAGTTGCTGTTGATGCCCATGGTGGAATTGGGAGTGTGGCAATGAGGAATGCAAACCCATCTACTCCTAATCTGGAGAACAGGCAAACAACCTCACTATTTAATCAGGTTTTTGAAATACATACCCTATGTCCCCCCTACCTCCTCTAACGCAAGTCTTTCAAATTTGCACCTGGATTGCCTCCCGATATTACAAAGCAGAGCTTTGGTTTGTTCAATCGTGTGCTTATGCCAGGATAGATGTGGCAGTTCAACATTTTCAGGGTAAAAACAAGGTTTGCTGGTTATTTCCTTGTTATGGAAAATACAAAGCAACACTCAGGTTGTATGTAAATGCCCTTTGGTTATAATTGAATACTTAAAACCACAACACGTAAAATCCCAGAAGTCATGTCAATGATGGCAAGGCTTGCCACCTCCCACTATGCCACCCTCAATTAAAAAGCAAAAAAAGGAAAAAAAATGCTAGGGATGAGACAGGAAGGAGAGATAGTGTGTTTATGGAAGGGAAGCGGACACCCAGCCCTTGGTTACCTTCATGGAGCAGGAGCGCCTGCTCCACGCTGCTTTTTGGAGCTGCCAGATCAAGTGCACTTTTGCCTTGAGCATTTCTGAGCTTCAGGTTAGCCCCATAGTCCGTCAGCAGGTGGATGACCTCCACACTGGACTGCCTCGCTGCGGCGTGCAGGGGGGTGTCCAGCCATTGGCCGTGATCGACACTGGCTCCTTAACAAAACACATGGCCACATTTCAACACGGAATGTTAATGTAAAACACAATTAGCCTCAAATGTGCAGTGCTGTGACATATTTAACAACTCCTTGAAAATATATGACTTAAGCCCAGAGCCTCAGCAATGCCTAAGACCATTTCAAAATATTTTAAAGAGAAAAATGAGTTTAAATATTTTTATTGATTTTAAATGCTTTACTTGCATTCCTATACAGTGTGACATACAAAATAAAACATTTGAGACTCCTGTTACATAGTTTGTTTTTTTTTTTTTGGCAAAAGAAAAATCTAAGTTTATTTAGTATTTATATTATCTGGGGCTCAAGAAAAAAAGATTTCTGAACTTATAGAGAGTAGTAAATGATGAGAAATGAAAAAGACAAAAAACTTCTTGAAGATAAAAATTTTCAACTAAAGGTTCTTACTATAACCTCCATTTTTTTTTTTTTCCAGTCAGGAGCTAAGTTTGTTGAATCTTTAACCAAATAAGAGTTTCAAGATATTTTACTTTTCCCTGGATTCTCAGTTTCTATATATGCCTTTTAGAATTTTTTTTAAAATGACCAAACAACTTAGCAGGATAGATGTAAAATAGTCTGTGACAAACGGCTGTTGTTTTTAATGTCCAACATCTTCCTGGTAACCACACCTCAATTTCCCTCCAGGGAACCACCCTCTTGCGATTCCCAGTTCCTGTTTCCAGAGAAGCCTAATAACTGTAGAGTAGGCTGAAATCTAGGCCTAAACCCATCACCTTATTGTATTCCCTCGGCCACTATGAGGGGTTTAGAGATGGGCATGTGACTCTCAAAAAGTCAATGCTCTTTTCTTGCTGTGTATGGATGAGGAGAGCTATAAACCCAGGTGTTGCTGGCAGCCATCTTGAGACCACTAGGGAGAACAATACCAGGTAAATGGAGCCAACATCAAAAGAAGCAGAACTGAGAAATATAGACATTCATTTCTCTGGAGAACTTCTGCTTTTAGCATTCAAACATCAAATGCTATCAGAATTTTTTCCAGCCTGACAAGAATTTCATCTTTGAAGTTGTAGAAAACCAACAATGCTAACAGGTTCTTTTCAGGAAAAGATTTCTAGATCTGGAAATTACCTAATTCCAGAAGTTTCTTCACACAGTCTACCCTCTGGTAGGTGCAGGCCACATACAGGGGGGTTCCGAGCTGAGGCACCTCTTGGTCAATGTTAACATTATTTGCCAGCAGAATCTCCATGCACTCTCTGTGACCTGGTGGGACACAAGATCACCTCACTCAAGTAAGGGACATATTGAATATTCACAAAAATTCTAGGATTGCTTATCTGAAAGGGGCTTTACAAATAACCTAGATCTCTTTTTGTAGTAGGAATAAAAATCTTTGTTTTTGGAAATCTTAGGTAGAAACTCCCACAATAAAACCAATCAAAAGAGGATCATGTTCATGCTTCCCCACCCATATTCCTTTTTACAGCCCCTGAGGTAACTCCAACTAAACTGAGGGCTCCAAGGAGCACAGTTGAAATCACTCTCTAGAATGAAGCCACCTTTTTACAAATGGAAGTGACGAGATCCCGAGGGTAAATGACTGACCCTATTACTACTCTGAAAAGCCAGTACTGAAACCCAAGGGAACCCTGTCCCCTCTCCATTAGAAATCTCTCATCCTCTTCTTCACCCATGCATGTGAGACTGAGTGTGTGGCCTGCAATCTAATTTTGGTCAGCCTGAAAGATACTTACGAAAATGAATAAAAAGTCTCAAGTATAGAACATATTTAAATACACTTTCAAATTCAGTGGCTAACAGGAACTATGTAAGCAAGCATTCTCCTTCGAGAGTTTGCCCAATGAAGAGATAGACATGATTAATTTGCATCATATTAATGCTTTGTTCAGGAGGGAATGCTTGATGGAAGCTTGCAAAGAGTTAGTTCTCTTTGAAGTTTTAAATGTTTCCCTAAAAAAATCTTATCATCACTAATTAATTTACCAACCTTTTCTTTATAGATAACATAAAAGCAAGCTTCATCCTAGACCTGCCTGATTTATCACAAATTCTGGATTGAGTATAAATAGATATTAAAATATACAAGCTAAGAGTCTGTGAGTTCAAATTATTTGTTCACATAAGTAAATATTAAACCTGGATTATAGCATTATATGTCAAGGTATTGACTCAGACTATGACTCAGCCTGTTCGCAGAGGTTTAAAGCTCTAAGAATCCAGAAATAATACCTAGCTAGTACCTAAAATTGCTTGACAAATATGGAGTATCTAATAAGTATTTTTGCATAATTCTTGTCTTTTTTTTTGAAGAACAAGAAATTGAGCCTAGTTTGAGTCAAATATTCTCAGGAAGTTTTAAAAATGAATACATAAAGTTAAATGATTAGCCCTAATATAACAGTATATAAACTAATGAATTTGCAAATCATTTTTCCATTCCGTGGATGTTGATCCTTAGAATGCTTTTATAATACAAAAAAAATAGGGACACATGAACTGTGTGTTTATGATAAGCATATATATGTTTTGCAGGCACATAGATACCAAACACTCCATATATAATCATCCAAGCACTGCAGAAGTACTTAAGTAATTCAAACCATTCCCAGCATTTATCCATTTTTAAACATTTGGATGGAAATACAAATAACATTAATTTTTACTTCAAATCCATATTAAAATTTTTTAAAAAGACTTTCATGTCATTTCCAAAATAATTCATTGCTCTACAATTTAAAGAACTTGCTTGATGTTTGGGAAATGATTAATATCAGTTATTAATCAATAAATATTTATTAAATACATTTAGGACATTGAAGACATAGATACACTGATATTTGGGTCTTCTGTATCATTTAAAGTAATCCACTAGGAAAAAAATTACCAAGTTATGTTTAGTAACCTAGGGCAAATCTTTCATTGTTCCCTTTTGAAATAAAAACTTTCATCCCCAATTACACCAGCAAAGATCACTATTCTAGAGTGTTTTAACTTCTCCATTGTATCTGAAGAGAATAACTCCACCACTGGGTATCACCAAAATGTTGCTTCTCAGGTGTGACCTTTGACAAATGCCCTTGTTCTTTCAATGGCATCTTGTTTATGTCTAGTCTGTGCTTATAGTTTTTAAATTCCTTAAATTTACTTTTTCCCCTCATTTTAAAAGTAACTGACAATACAGGAGTCTAGGTCAACTTCAAGATTTCCAATGCCATGCTCTGTAAAGTTGCAACTTGTTTTTTCAATAACTATGACCTTGAAGTCATCAGCTCATCTAGAGTGTATTACTTGTTGTGGACAATTACATTTACTGTTCCATTAGAGATAGTAATCAGCCTTGGCTTTTAGACACTTTCATAATTTATTTTAGCTTAGTGGTTGGTGTTTTATGGGCTTTGAGGGATGAACTGTTCTTGTCTACTAAGGACAGAGACATAAGCACAGCACAATTCACGGAAATCACAACTGCTATCTTGGCTGCACAAGCTGCCAATAAAATACCAGCAAAGGGGCTCAGGAAAGGTCTGCTAAGAAACTGTCCCCAGAAAATGGGAAATCTGAGACAGCAAGACATTCCAAGGTTATAAGAAGACCTGTTTCATGCCACAGTGGTACTTCCTGAAGATTTACAAGTTCAAGTTACTACTGTGGGATTTCTAAACCACACATATTTTAATGGTGAGGAAGATCCAGGCAACCCTTGCATAACTAACACTAGACCATTGATTGATGCAGACTGGCTCATCAGTGTTTTATGTGCATTGTGGTGGCTCGTTTACCTCTCTTCACTGCCTCATGGATGGGTGAAGCCAGGTGCACCTCGAGCTGGGCCTGGGCTCCAAACTCCAGCAGCACATTGACACACGCAGCACTGCCACTACAGCAAGCATTGAAGAGGGGCGTGGCTCCGTGAACCGTCACACCATTCACCTAATGATGGGCAAAGAGAGACCCAGAGGATTTGCTGTTTCATTCTCACCATCTCCAAGCATGTATTCCTATGTATCTGCCTGGAGAAATCTCCCATGCTGGTGAATGAACGAGGGAACTCCACATCTTTACAGTAACATTATGAAACCTCATGAGATTTTGGGGTGGATCAAGTGAGTTACTATATGGTAAACACTTAAAACATTGCCTGGTACCCAGTAAGCACTAAATAAACATTTGCAACAAGAATTATTTCCATTTTCCTCTAATACGGGTGTGACTACCCCTCCCAATCATGAACAAACATGGCAGGAACCAAAAGTCTGAGAGAAATCAGCTAGCTTATGGTCCCCAAATCTATGTTTGCAAAAAAATCTCCTTGGCAATTCCCCACAGTTCCACTTTCTTTCTTGCCACAATTCTCTTCTCTGATCCACTGTACTCCATACAAATTACACATGCCAGTTGTCACTCCTAAAGATATGATGGCCAAGCCAAAGGTACATAGAAAATAGGCATCAACATAGTGTCTCCAACCATCCTCAGTACCTTCTAGGGATATGGGAGGCATGTGAGAACCATCAGGGCTAGGAGGCATCTTTGAGTATCAACAACAGGTTGGAAAGAACATCTAGGACCACGGCATTCTGGTGGGAAGGCTCTGATATGACTGAAATGTAGGATAATAGGGGTTTGATGTCAGACTATTTTCCCTCAGAAAATAAGGGAAGATGTGTGTGATAATCAGGATTCTAATAAATTTTCTTGCTTTGGGAACAAAAATGATTTGTCTCCAGGGTTCCAATATAACCTCTATTAGTTTGGAAAGTTAAAGATAAGATGCTAAGATGGCAGAAACAGACAGATGGGGAAAATGTGTGTAAATTCATACACTAGGGATTTCTATCCTATTTATATTTTTACTAAAAATATTTGGTGGAACTGGTTTAATTTGTGTTTTACTAAGTATTATCCTCATCCTCAGTCTAGGAAGTCGTCATCTTATGTGATTTCCTATGTTTTTCTGTTGGTTCATGTCAGCAAACGTACATGGAGCATCTACTAAGTGCCAATGTTTTGAAAACAATAGTAAGACAATTGCCTCTCCTTGAATAGGTTGAATTCTATTAGGGAAAACAAACACAGAAACAGGTCATTTTGATACAATAATGAATGCTTTAGATCACCATGGAAGCAGGACAAAGGAGAGGACAGAGAAATAGGATATAAATTAGCAGGATTTTGTGATTAACTAGATGGGGAGATGGAAGAAATAGGATGACTTCCAAGTTTGGAACTTGGGAGACCAGGAGGATGTTTCACCTGGTCTCTGAAATTGGGAACCCAAGATGAGAAGCAGGTCCCAGAGGAAAGAACATGATAAGCACAGTTTGCATTGAGCTTGTGGTGCCCATAGGACCTCCAATTATGGGGGGACTCTCTACTGATTGACTATCTTTTTCTTATTCCTTTTCTCATTCTGATTTAAATGTTAAATTGTATGATAAAGTATTTATTGGCTGTTCCCTTATAAAATTGACAAAGACAAGAAACTATGACTTATTTTTCTCTTTGTCCCCCAACAAAATTTCTCTGACCTGAGATTGTTTATCATTTCCTGCCAGCAGTCTGCCTGTGACTCCAGTCATTTAGCTTGAAAGGAAATGGCTCTCACAGAGCCTCACCCTCATCATTACCCCTTAGCTGACTAAGTGGTAACTTAAAGAAGCACGGCCTAATGGAAATGCCTGAGCATGAGTGCATTGGAAAATTTAGTTTTGCAAGAAAGCCTTTATGTTAGTTCTACAAAACCCAACTTCTGTATAAAACACAAAGAAAATCATCATTAACCACTTAAAAAACAGCTCATAAAACAAAGAAAGCAAGGACTGAGATAAACAACAAAATTAGCAACAAAACAACATCTGGTAACTAAATGCAGGTGTCACTGAGATTTTTTCAGAAGTTGTAATTTTATAATTCTGTTCTGATGTTTGCATTATATGTAGCACCTCAGTCACTCTTTGGAAAAAGTTAGGATGTAAGATCAAAATAGGATAAATTTTAATTTCGTGGGTTTTTTTTTCAATGTATTATTTGTTAAAAACTCACTTATTTTGATAATTTTGCTCAATAAAAATAGTTGTTGATTTAAGGTGTTGAATTAAGTGTTTTTGATTGTTCTTTTAAAATTTGTTCTTTTTAATGTCTTACAATGAAGATTTTTTAAAGTCAGCATCACAATTTTGAAATATTCCTGTGAGTCACTATATCTGAATGTTCACACATGGGGGTGAAGGCTGATGAGAAAGCAGTAAACCTGAATGATGGATATGCACGTGGATGGGACCAGCCAAGCCCCTACCCACAGTCAGTAAGCAGGCTGGAAGGTAAAGTCTCTTAAGATGTTAGCAGATGCACCTGTGTAGACAGACCTACACGGGCAGGGGCGGTACTCACATGTGCACCATTTTCCAATAAGGCTTTAGCACAGGCCACGTGACCTCCAAGGCATGCCTCATGGAGAGAGGAGACTCGGTTAATTGTCACAAGGTTCACATTGACACCCTATCATTTGAAGAGAAGAGAGTTAAATGCTTCATTACTGATAGCCATGAAAGCAATATTGTTCAACATGTTTCTGAAGTTTTTACAGTCTGTGGATGTAATATTAGCACCGTATAGAGAAAAGTAGAGGTTATGACCAAGGGAGTCTAAAAACAGCATGGGAGCCTCACGTTCATTTATTCAGCAAATGCTTGTGCAGCATTCTGAGCTAGGAAATGTGCTAGGGCCTGGTTCTTCAAAACTTATGACATGGGTCTCTCTTCTCCCAGAGCCTACAGGGAGGCAGAAATGAAACAAAAGAGCAAGAATATTGCTATCCTGGAAGCATGTTCATACTTCATTTGAGAGATGAGATATCCTTGAATCTGGCTTGAGAAGTAAAAAAAAAATAATAAACTTGGCAAATGAGGTAGTATTTTAGCGAAGTCTTGAAGCATAAAAAGTTTCATGCTAGGAAAGCAACGAAAGGATCTGCCATTAAGAAGGCACAGAAGATGCAAATGCCTGAAGCGACAGGAAGTATGGCTGGAGCCAGATCATGAAAGGCCCTGATTTCCAAGCAGGGAGTGCATGTCTTAGAGGGAATGAGGCACCTATGAAGTCTGTTAGGCTGTAGAAAGTCTGGAGCTAACAGATTAGCTGTGCTAGGAGAAGTCCACTGGTAGCAGCATGGAGGGTTGATTGCAGGAATAAAGTTGTAAGAAGCAAGAGCCACGGAGACGTGGCTATGAGTCCAGGAACAGGTGGGTGTGAACAGCGGTGGCTATGAGGGATAGGTGACTGACTACATGGACATTCAGGAGGTAGAACTGGATCTAGAACAGAAGGGTGACTCTCGGGCTTAAAAGTAGAAAGTAAAGTAGCCAGCGATCCTTTATTGCGCTGTGTAGTAGCAGTGCTGCTTTGGCCACAACTCCACTGCACAAAGAATTCTCTAAAGTCTCAGTGTCTGGGTCCAGGGTTAGGGCTTCTCCTAACCTTCATTTCCTCACCCAGCTACGGGTGTCTCTGCCCTGTCCTAACACATTTCCCCTCCCCACACTGCCATGCTCTGCCCTCCTCGTCCTGGAGTCCATGTGACAGGTGACAAGGTCAGCCTAGCTGCTGGACGACTCTGACTTCATACACTGATTTTGATAACTTGGCTCTTACCATTTCCTTCCCATGATTATCACTTTCTATCTACGAAAGGACTTAGGTCCCTGGTCTGTCCTTCCCAGCCAGGTCCTGCCTTGTAACTGATCTGCTGAAAGCTTCCAAAACCTGGTGCCATGACTCTGAATCCCAAACACCAACCTACACACCCACCGTCTTCTGCCAGACCTCCATAGAGTTGGCTGCATCCCTGCTGTGGTCAGCAGCTGAAATTTGTCTGTCCCTTCATCACAGGGACTCTCCATGCCTCCTGGGTCCTATTTTTATGTCCTAAATGTGACATCATTACTCCAGAGTTGTGCTACATATTTCAAACTGGGCATCTAATACAGTTAGAAAAGCCTTTTCCTTTTCCCGTGTATGATTTCCTTATAAGAAAAAAAAACAGGCCGGGTGTGGTGGCTGACGCCTGTCATCCTAGCACTCTGGGAGGCCAAGGCGGGAGGATCCCTTGAGCTCAGGAGTTCGAGTCCAGCCTGAGCAAGACCAACACCCAGTCTCTACTAAAACATAGAAAAATTAGCCGGCTGTCATGGTGCACACCTATAGTCACCGCTACTCAGGAGATTGAGGCAGGAGGATCGCTTGAGCCCAGGAATGTGAGGTTGCTGTGGGCTATGACGACACCACTACTCTCTAGCCAGGGTGACAGAGCAAGACTCTGTATCAAAAAAAATAAACTTTTGTACCCCCATAATAAGCTGAAATTAAAAAAAATCAAAAGCAGAAATATAAAATCTGGTTGGAGCTCAAAAACTTTTTAAATTGCAAATTAAACATTCTAATTACGTACAAAAAAAAAGAGAGAAGAGAAAGAAAAAGAAAAAAAAAAAAACAGAAAACAGACCAGTCCACAAGGTGGCAGAAGTGTGCTAAAAAAAAAATGATTAGGTGCAAAAATCTCAGAATCCCTGGAATTGTGGAAATGTAATTCTGGACAGGCCTGAAAGACCATCTACAGTGGATCACCCTAATTGTGCATGAGAAAATAGAGAAGCATAAAGTTCAAATTCTTTATAAGACTTGGGGCTTTCCACCTGTCAGTGACAGCTGGCAGTATAACCAAGAGTTCCTGAACTTTGGTTTAATGTTTTAAAGCAATTTACTCACATTGGTTTAATGTTTTGCTCACATTTACCACACTATCTAAACGTAGAATAAAGTAAAAATATAAAGTAGAAGAATACATTTTCAATTAGTGTATATGGGTGAAGAAGTGGAGATGTAGCCAGAAAAAGTTGATTTTTTTCTATGAAGAATGCTCCTTACACATTTGATCACACTATTGAAGCTAACATGTTTCTGAAGTATAGTTAACAATAAATGTGTGCTCAGGCTGGGCGCGGTGGCTCACACCTGTAATCCTAGCACTCTGGGAGGCTGAGGCAAGAGGATTGCTTGAGCTCAGGAGTTCCAGACCAGCCTGAGCAAGAGCAAGACCCCGTCTCTACTGAAAATAGAAAGAAATTATATGGACAGCTAAAAATGTATATAGAAAAAATTAGCCAGGCATAGTGGCGCATGCCTGTAGTCCCAGCTACTCGGGAGGCTGAGGCAGGAGGATTGCTTGAGCCCAGGAGTTTGAGGTTGCTATGAGCTAGGCTGATGCCATGGCACTCTAGCCCAGGCAACAGAGTGAGACTCTGTCTCGAAAAGAAAAGAAAAGAAAAGAAAAGAAAAGAAAAGAAAAGAAAAGAAAAGAAAAAAGAAAAGAAAAGAAAAGAACCATAAATATGTGCTCAATGCAACTGGGATCCTGGATTAGATCCTGAAACAGAAAAAGGATATTAGTGGAAAAAACTGGTGAAGTCTCAACAATCTGCAGTTTAGTTAATAGTATTACACAAACGTTAATTCCTGCTTTTGATTACTGTGCCATGGCTATGTTAACATTAGGAGAAGTGGGTGAAGGGTACAGAGTATTTGGGAACTCTCTGTGCTGTGTTTGCAACTCTTCTTTAAAATTATCCCAAAATAAAAAGGTTATTTGAAATAATAATAAAAGTATTGAGGTGGGAGGCTGAGATGGAGGAGGCAGATGCAAGACTTTTCACTGTGTAGCTTTTTATAACATTTTAATTTTTGAACTATATGAATATATGACATTTTAAAAATAATTAAATCAGAACAAATTTAAAGTGCTTAAAAATAAATAAGTAATAAAAACAGGCACAAAGCCCGTTTGGTCATCGTCAGCAATACTGATTTCCTTTTGCTTTTACTTTCTTAAGAAGTAACATAACTCATAACAGAGAAAGCAAAAAATAAATTACAAAATTTAAAAGCACGTGTGCATGTACACACTCACAGAACAGTGCACCCAGCTGTTTAAATTCAAAATGGTAAGGAAGCCAGGTTAGGTAATTGCTAGGACATGGAAAAAAGACATAATGACTCACCTTCTCTGTATACATGCAGACTCTAAAACAAACAATACAAATGGAGCCTGTGCACTTTCTTTCATTCACTTAACAAATATTTACTAGGCCTGTACTCATTGTCCAAGGTGCTGGAAATATAAATACAAATAAAGTAGCCTTCATAATGAAGACTTGAATGAATCTTTCCTAAGGAGTAAGATTTACCCATTTTTCAACCTATTTTAATGCTCACTCTTAAAATATTGCATCCTTGGGGTGGGCAGCCTCTAAGATGGCACCCAGTAACCCCCGATTCCTGATATTGGCTCACTTGTGTAGGCCCTTCTCCTTCAGTGTGAGCTGGACTTATTGACTCACATCTAATCATTAGAATATGGCAGAAGTGACAGGATGTCACTTCAGAGATTAGGTTATAAAACAACTGTTACTTCCCTCTTAGGTACTCCCTCACACTCTCTCTGAGGGAAGGCAGCCCTGTGGAGGGCCCATGGGGCAAGAAATTGAGGTTTGCCAACAGCCACAGGAGTGAGTTTGAAAGCAGATCCCCTCCCAGTTGAGCCACAAGATGACTGCAGCCCTGGCTGACGCTTGGCAGCCTGTGAGAGATCCTAAGCCAGAACAACTCAGCTAAGCTGCTCCTTGGCCCAGAGAAACCATAAAAATCAAAGTGTTCATTGTTTTTGAGGTAATTTGTTACACAGTGATAGCTGACTAATGCAACTTCAAGACTGCTGTTGCTAAGGCACAAGCTAAGAAGAGTATGAGGTGAGTTGGTACAACATAAATTTGAGGACATCCTTCAGGATCCCTCACAGGGAAACTCAAAGGAAGGCCCAGAAAGGGAAGGAGGGAACTGGGCAGAAAATGAGGCAGCTCCCCAGGAAAAGAGAGGCAGGAATAACAAATGGTGAGGTGCGAGGGGATACACGTGCCTAGAATGGCAGTGCTGGGATGGCTGAGGCGAGCAAGACCTCTGCTACAGCCAAAGCTAATAAAGAATGATGCTTGATCACAGCATAAGCACGAAGGATCCAGTCTTCAGTTCACTTACTTGTGCAATTAGAGTTTTAAGGGCCAGTAAGCGCCCCTGAGCCGCAGCTTCATGAAGTGGGGATCGATCAGCCCAGCAGTCTGAAATACAAATCAAGCTCAGAGTCAAGGTCTGGAGACTTCTTCCTGCAGCTTATTCATGCTGCCCACCCACTGTGAGGGGAGGTTTGGGGGAAGAAAAGGGAAGCAGGTACCATGTGTCAGGCTCTCTCATCAGCCACTTTCAGGGTGACAAGCTACTGAATGTAAAGCCCATTAGCTTGGTGATGTGTGCCGAGAAAGGGAACAGTCAATCTCTCTGGCTTTTGGGGGGCAGCTTTAACGAGCAATGGATTTTGTTCAAATATATAGTGCCCAGTGCTTGAATCCAACAACTCTAAAGAAGGCAAAATGAAGGGCAAAGCAGGTCAATGTGCTTCCGTATTTTTATCTTTCCCCTGCCTCCCACCTCCACCCCAAAGCCTCAGCAGCCTGTGCACTATGAAGGAGACTCTAAGGGACCAGGGAAAATGGTTTTTTTTCTCCAAATTTTCTAGGTAGTTTTTTCTGCTTCATTTGATAATGAAGTATATCTATTATTAATATAATGCAGAATGTCATTTTTCAGATGATCAAATACTCCAAAAGTTTTTCCCTAAACAGCTTTGTTATGGGCACGTTAGTGTGATGGCTGAGCATGGGGCCAGCGGAGCCAGACTGCCTACTTCGACGACCTTCTCTGCCCAAATCAGCAAGTTAACAAAATTATTTGAGCCTCAATTTCCTTACCTGTAAAATGAAGTTATAGTAATCTAGTATTTGGCAAGTGCTTTGGTCTCTAAGTAGGCCAATAAAACATAATCGTGATGGTAGGTGCTCTAGACTCGTTAGATGCTCCAGTTTATGACTAATAAGTAGGCACAGCAGGGTGGCACTCTAAGGAACAGCCTCAGAACTGCCTTACAGACATATTTTTCTTATAATTGCTTGAACTAACCAGTTTAAATGGCCATTTGAGAAGTAACCCTCTATTAAACATCCCAAAGAGCAGTCATTTGTTTTGGAAGAAAACCTACTCCAGTTTGCAAAATGTGGGCATTTTTCAAATGACGACTATGCTTTCTATACACTGAGTAGAATGTAATACGAATTGGATTTAACACAAAAGGCCCTTCTCAACTTCTTCTTAGGTGATCTTGATGATGTTAAGAACTCAGGGTTGCCATACCTATAAACATGGCAAACTGAAAATCCCACCACAGATGGAATTGTGTAAATTTAAAATAATTCAAGGCCTTAAGGAAAGAGTAAATTTTTCCAATGGATGAGAACCAGGGTTATAAACATTTCAACAAGTCCTCTTTCTACATTTAAACTCAATGTATCTTCTCTAACCCTTTGGGTTATAAAAATGGGGAAAGCTTGAATGAACCCTATGGGTTGAATTGATATTGTAGCAACTGGTACAAAAATCTGATTTTCAATATGTCTAAATAGATTTTAAAAAGTTAATTTAGACGTAAAGCATAGATGTGTGTGTATATACATATTTTTTAGTATTGTGTGCTGAGAAAACCTAAACCAGGGTTCCCTGGAGAAATAGCTGACACCAGGCATGGGCCAGGAAAAATATAAGATGGACCTCATCAAACATTTTACCAGAAAGTAAAGAAGTACTCAAAGGAAGATGGGAAATGTCAAAAAAAGAAAAATATGAAGCTGGCTCAAAGGGGCTTTCATTGGCCAAATATGGGACAATTTGAGCGCCAAAAATAAACAATGAGAGTAAGAGATTATACCCCATCAAATAAAATAGTAATCTAGAAGTCCTCACTGACATAAATGAATATATAAAGATGGAGAAGAGAAAGCGCTTCTTCATAATAGAACACCAACTTAGAAAAGTGGAAGAAATAGTAGAATCATCCTTAACTTGTCTCCCCATAAAATAATTACTAATTATAAAGGGAGCAGGGGTCGTTTTACAGAAGAAAACTGTAGAAACCATCTTACCCAAGTGATTAAAGTTAACATCATTAGCAATGGAACAAATTGGTACTGTGTACCATCTAATGGAATGTGATGAGAGAGCATGCCACTGCTTCTGTGACATTCCTGATCCAGATGCATAACCCCAATCTGAAGGACACCCTGTACCAACCTACACTGGGGGGACATTCTACTAAATAATTGGCCTGGAACCAGTTCAAGGAGGGACTGAGGAACAGTTCCAGATTGAAGGGTGCCGACAAGACACAACAGCTAACGGCAACACACCTGATGGTTTTGCTATCAAGGACATCATTAGGACAGTTGGCCAAACATGAATGGGGTCTCTGGATGAAGAAAAATAGGAATTCTTTGTACTGTTCTTACAACTGTCAGTTGAAATTAGTTCCAAAATAAAAATTAAAACAACAAAAAATAGAGAGATCAAATCACTGGTGATCCCACACTCTTGATATGAATGTGTAATGCTTTTATAATAATAAAGAAAAACAGATAAAAATTTTAACATGAACATATATTGTGTTTGTATCTCCACTTATTCCAGAGTTGATTAAAAGTTGAAGAGTGAAATATTTTTAAATCTCTTTGGACATTCGTAATTTGCATAAACTGAAAATAATGAGATAGTATATGGATATAATGCTCGATTAGTGAGGCTTGGTTTTCCTGTAATTATCTCTCCATCTCATTTAATGTGAAGTGTACATCAGAGAGGTTCCCCTCTTGCCTGATTGCTCTTGGAAGAGAATGCAAGCACGGGGGTTGGGAGGTCAGTCTTTACCCACAGCTGCAGACTCAGCACTCTCACCAGTGGAAGAAGCAAAGCCACAGCTGGGGCTTTGTTACTCCATTGTTCAAACAATAGCCAGTCAACCTGAGTCACCCAAAGGTACTACAAGTATTCGCTTCAAAAATAAAAACAAGATTTAAGTAGCAACTTGCTATTAAAAGAGTTGTCTTAAGATATCAGCATGAAATGGCTTTATTGTTTCTAAATCTTGCCTCCAAGGGGGGCATGGTGGTTCCCTTTCCTCCTGGAAAGCAAGAACCTTAACCACACCTTTGTCCTATTTCAAACTTTCCAGTAGCTTTCTGTTACTCATGAGTCCCATAAGCCCTGATCCATATACACAACAACATGGATAAATCTCACAAACCTAATGTTGAGTCAAAGAGCCAGACACAAAAAACCTGTGCTATATGATTCCATTTCTATAAAGTACACAAGGAGGGCAGACTCACCTTGGGTGTCAGGAGACAAAAGTATCCCGAGGAGGGGCAGGGGCAGGCTGGAGGAGGACCTGGTGGAGGCCATGCAATAATAGGAAGTTTCTTGCTTTTGGGTGTTGGTTCCTGACTGTGTTCACTTTGCAAAAATTCATCCAGCTGTTCACTTAGGATTTGTGCACTTCTCTGTATTTATGTTATACTTCCATAAAGAGTTTTCAAAGCGACTTAGGTCAGCCTCTTTTCTACCTGTAATCTTTGATCATGTGCACAGCTCCTGGCTTCTCCTCACTCCCAGGGCACGGGGTATGGCTCTGTCTGGCCCACCAAGGAGCTGGAGGCGGAAGGGCAGCATGTTCTTCACATGCCTCCCACTTCTTCCTTCTAGGTGCCAGTTCCTCCGGTGCCTTGGGAGTGGGGAGAAGTGAGGAATAGGGAAGATGTCTCTCCAGTTAACTGGAAGAGGAGGCCAGTTCTTCTCTCTTGGCCTCAACTGCAGGCCTCACTCTGGGTCTGTGGCATGCCCTTCGTACTAGGGCTCATTGCCAAGCACCTTTTCTACCCATTGGCATTTGGCCACCTCTCCTCATGTCTCCCATCAATGCAACATCCTCCACTCACACCCCATCCCTCTGAGGTTTTGGTGACAAGCCCGTGGTCACATTTTCCACTCCACCAATAAAGAGGGAATGGCAGCTGTCCTGGGCTTCTCCCTCACCACCTCATTGCTTTCCAATTCTCTTTCCCCCTATTTGGATAGCATGGGGGAGCAGTTCAGCAAGTTGTCTGAGTAGGCTTCCAACTTGAGAGTGAAATACCAGGCTCCCGTCCTCTCAGGTGCCCCTTATCTAAGCTTGTATTTCTCCTAGAGCCCCCATCCCGTGGCTTTCAGTAGAGGAGGGAAGAGCCTTGCTTTATGAACGGGAACACCCCAAAATGTACAACAACCGCTTTGCTCCACATGAAGCAATCTCATGGCTAGTAAGTGGCAGAAGTAGGATTGAAACTCAAGTTTTGGGGACTTCAGAAACCACCTTGTTCTGGTTTTAAGAACCATTGGCTTCTCCTCATAGTAGATTTAATTTGTCTTGGGATGCTTTGACATCCACTTTCTCTCTATAAATATTGTAAACAAATCAATTGTACTGCCTTAAAAGTAGACATCATTTTTGTTTCCCAGCTGGAAACAGAATCACTCTCAAGAAAGTAACATTTCCAGTTCCATCGTTTTCCAGCACTTGCTTCAAACGACCTTGAAGGGTTTTCACACACAATCCTTTTCCAGAAACTGCCACAGTGGGGTCTCCTGTTTTTCTATTCTTGTTCCCAGCAGTCTTTTACTCTTATCATTCTCATTTTGCAAATTGGAGCTAATTGTGAGAAACTGAGGATAAAAGTTATTTGGCAGCTTGGGAGATTTTCCATTCCTTTCAGGAAACATGCAACTAAGCTCTCCGAATAAATGAATGCTTAAATAGGACTCAGTCCTTCTTCTCTAAGGCAATCTATTTTTAGTTATTTGGCAGACCGCCTGTGTCACAGGGCTGCAAACACATTTTGAAGATAGTTTACTCTACAAATATGTTTGCTTGTTCTTGATGAGGTGTACAGAAAATTTTCAAGCACTTTTTCATTTTCCCTTTTGAATTTTTCTCAGAATGTGATTTGTATCTTTAGTTCTCAGACTATTTGAATAACAACTTCTAAAACCATATATTTCAATAACAAAATTGGTTCGGATAGAATACAGTTGTCTAAGTTCCAAGTATTTGAGATAAAAACCAATTATTCTTTAAAAAAATTTTTTTTTGCAAATTATACCCTAATTCCAACAAGGATTTCAGATTACCAGTTTATTATTTGAAAAGACCACCTAACTGGTTATAATCCCTGGTGCACATGGAAAAATCTTTATTCTCTTTATTCAAGTTCTAAAATCATATAGTAAAGAAAATGCATAGGGAACTTCAATTTTGAACCAAAATATAGGCTAGAGCCTAGAAGAATTAATATTTTAAGTAATTTCTCCAAGATAATTAGAGAAAAACATACTATAATAAATTTCCTGAGATATCTAAAATATTATAATAAAACTGAGTTAAAATGGGTATTCTCTAGAATGTTCCAGTGCTGGTTAGATCATACGCAGTCAATGAGCCATTTCAGACACAATGGACTATGCTGTGGTATGTTACAAAGAAGGCTTCTTTGAACCCATCAGGGGCAGGAGAACTGAGATAATGGTGACCCATGGGAGGCAGAGCCCTGTGGGGACTGGTTGTCCCAACTTGGGAAAGACCAGCAGGCACCTGAGATATGGAACCACTTAGAGCATGGTTTGGCCAACTTTTGAGGAGACAACCAGTGAAACTACATAAGAGCAGAAGGCTGGTAGAGGTTTGGGCATGAATTGAACAAAGGCAGGCAAATCCTATCTGAATGGAAAAGACAGGAGAAACAAGTTAGGAAGATAAGTCAGGCAGAGGCAAAGATGTCAAATGTCAAATCATGGTCAGTTTATTGGTGAGTGATTTTAAGTGTAACACTTAGAATCATAGTAATCTTTTAGACTTAGCTTAAGCACCTCTCTCCTGAGAAATGTGCCTACGCAAATATCTACAGACTGAAGGTGGGATCCGATGATCCACCTGATGCTCTAGACATAACACCAAGGACCAAGGACAATGTTTCAAACTTTAGGAAAAAACCATATACGTATATATATAATTGACAAAATACACAGAGAAGCTTAAAAATCAAAACTAATAACAATCAACCATAGCTTAAATCAACTCTGATGAGTTACCTGCAAATGTACTAGTTTAAAACACAAAGACATATAGACTAATGTATTCTAGAATATGAAATTCCAGAATTAAGAAGAAAACTTTCCATAAGATTTTACAATAAAAAAAATTATATATAATGAGGAAGTGATGTTAGGTGTAGCTTCCAAAAGAAAGAGTGCCCAAGACCCGGAAAGTCTAACCTCTACCCTGGCTGAGTTTTTCCTGTCCTCTCTTGTTTTTGACATTGCTGAGGATGGTTTACAGGAACAGAATATGCTAGCAGAATCAAGAAATTTAACCTTGGGCTGAGACTTGTGTAAGTCAATTAGCTAGGTTACTGATTAAATGTCATATATTTTCCCAGCAAACATTTGTCTAACCAATGAACAGTAAAGGTGATTTCTGGTTTGAGTGTAACACTTTCACAAAATTTTGTTCTTAATTTTTAATACATCTTGTTTTAAATATATAGTATCTGACTGTTAACAGTGATGTCAAAAGAAAAAACACAGAATCATGTAAAAACTACTTATTCTGATATATTACTGCCTATATTATTATAGAAAAACTTATTTACCAAATCTGTATATACTTTCTATTAAATATGTATATGGGGGTGTGGGGATTTGTGTATATGTACACACACACACACACACACACACATATAGGAAGGAAATAAAACAGGGAAATTAACATGCATCATTCTCAGCCCTGCCTCTTTAACAATAACTGAAAAATATGTTTTTGACCTTATTACACTATCCTGCTTGCAAATTAAATGAACATTATCCTAGGAGCATGACCAAGTAAAGATATTTGAGCTAAAGAATGAATAACTCTATTTAAGAAATTTGCATTCAGGCTCCAGACTCAAATTTAAACCATGTTTACATGGGTTTTGGCTACTATAAAACCTTTTTAAGAGTACACTTAATTAAGGACCACAAAGACAGAAATAATGCATATGGGCAACAGGAGAAAACATTTTTAACATGCTCTTGCCAATATTGACTTTGTTGGACTTCACCTAATTTAAACCATGAGGATGATGTATCTATCTATGAGAACACCAAAAGTATCACTGAATACTTTAGAAAGTCCCTGCCCAATTTTACAAGTTAAATTAGAAAATAGGTTTTCAGATCATGCTTAACTTGAAACTAAAGAGAAGCTTTACTTTTTTTTTTTTTAACCAAAGTAACATACCTCCCTGAAATGTGTGACAAATGTAATCCCCAAAAGATATCTCCTTCCACAGTCCGGGCCTTCGGACACTTTCTGAAACTTCAAAGTTCTTCTCAATTTCCCCAGTTAATTGAAGCATTCTGATGCTTCGTCTTTGGAGGTCTTATTTCTTTGGATAAGACTGCTGTTGTCTAGTGTCTTCCAAGTTGTCTAGCGTATTGGAATCACATAGCATAAGTCTATTTTGAAAGAGAATCCTGGATGCAAAGTGAAATGGATACTAGATAAAGAATGATGTAATCTTGGAACCCCTGTGAACACTAAAAATACATAGGGAAACTCTGAACTGTTTATGAATAAATATTCTATTAAGTGACAATCCCAGCAGTGACAGGGATATCTGATTCATTTACTTTTGTAGCATCTCACTACAATTAAGGTGAATAATTTCTTGAAAGAAATGGAGACTAATCTCTACAAAGCATGAGACCGTAAAATGTTTTACCCAAATCTTGACATTTCATATTATAATGACGTTTGTTTGCAGTGTTTTGCATGGTGCCATATACAAATGGGTTCAGTGAAAGGGTTTTCCTGACAGCGACAAAGTCGTTAATCAATTTCAACTGCAAATGGCAGCACAAAAATATACACAGCATGCCATGTTTGCTGCTTAAAATCAAATTTGTTGGTCATTCTATTTCCTGAGGAAATTGTCTTGTTAGAATGTTCATTGTTAAAGTTTGATTAAAAATATTAAAGAAAATAATCCTATATAAGTAGTTCTTGTGGCCAGTAGAAATGAGGTTTCTCAAAATACTCTTAGTAACTAGCAACTACTCTATTTACCTCTTAAATAATAACTGTTAATAGATCTACTAACTTGCAAAAATAAAGCTGAAAATCCTTCACAAATTGATGCAGCCTACAGCATTTGCCACTTTAAATGATAGATAATGTTTTAAAACTACCCACTCTAAACCAAAGAATACATAAAATCTGCCTTCTAGAAATACTATTCATATGAATTATCTAGGAGGGGTTTGTAAGTATTGGGAACAAATTCATGTACTTTTACCTGAAATTCCACCATAGATCTCTTCTGCTATCCTAGCTGCTTCTTTTCTATTTCCTTTGACGACATAGAAATGGGTTAGGAGAGCCAAAAAAATCTTAATTAAAAGCTTGAAGAAAAAAAAGGTAGCAAACATTGTAATAAAAATGTTTTTAAAGCCATAGAAAACAGGACCATCTTCCATTTTGGCTTATGCTCTGCATAGGGTCCTGGGACTGTAAAATTTCACTGGGTTATAACTGGTATCATATGACATCTATTTTAAACCTTCCAGCACTCAGTGCTCCTGTTACCGAGTACTCAGTTTGTAGGTTCTAATCTAACTGATTTGGCAAGTGCATGTGCTGACATCCACAGCAATGCTAAATAAACTAAAGAAACTTCCTTCTAACCAGAAACATCCAATAGCTCTAGAACTACATTACTCAGTACTATCAAACAAACAGGATTCATGTCCAGATCTTTTTTACTCCTAAACCCCTATATTTGCTATATTATGTTGGAAGGCAGGGTTGGAAAGGTAAAAGGAGCTTGTCAGACCTCAAAGAAACAAAGCAAGCTATTTGATGTTCATACAAAGAAGTGCAAATATACTCTATGTTCTTAGTGGGAAATACTATTTCCGGGAAAATTTCATTTTCTCTTCATTCTGAGGGTTATGGGGGATTAAGTCCTAATCTAAAATATGACTAGTTAAAAAAGATAATTTACTCTAAGGCAGTATTTACTAAAAGGCCCATCTTGGATACCTGTCCAAGTAAAAGTGTCAGACTGGAAGCCTTGGACTACTTGCTGTAGTAGCTTTGTCAATGACAAGGTCCCACTGCAAGGTTCCCTCCTGATCACTCACTTCCATTACAAGCATCAGTAAACATGGTGCCTCTTTCTGCAAAGTGTGGGCTATCTTTGACCATGGAAGAGTCAAAAAGAAATGCATGAAAGAGATGCCCTAAGTTCTGGGTGAAGTACCCAAAGATTCCATGAATCAACCCTCCGTAGTTGGGCAATATTCTCTCATCAGCTGGTCAACACAAGTGAAATCGGTTTATTTTTAATTTTCCTCATCACTCTAGGTCTCTTCCTTCACTCTCTCTGCCATATTTTGTAAATTTCTGAAATATATTTATTTAATAAATGCTTTATGAAAAATGTGGGAGTTTCTCAGAATGACTGCCTCTGTAAGAACTGTTTCACTATTCTGTTAAAAAGGCTGACACATGAGAATACAACCTTAAACCACAATATATAGCTCATCCATTTCAGTATATCACAGCACTATAAAGATATTGTATTGTTTTCACTCTCACGGAACAGATATTAACATATAAAATTTACTGAGCTTAGATTACCTGGTAGAACACCAGTGTATGAAAATATATGAATACAAGTATTTCAGCTCTTTTCATGTATCCCTTTCTTTGATTGTACTCTAGGTAGGCAATCATCTACTCATGTCAGACCAGTGATGTATATTGTATCATAACATTATTCATGCTCATCTTGGTCTTAATTCTCATTTAAAACATGGCTGTCCTTTTTGTTTTACACACCAAAAAAGCTGGTCATGAACTCAACTCTTTTAGGGTTCAAATGGAACGCTATACTATTTCTGAGAGACCATCTTTGCCACATTTGAGCATTACATTTGAGATGGACACAAAAGGCTACTCATAGAAGGACAGTTGATTCACAGTGTATTCTACAAATGAAACAAACAGTACCAGGTTTCTCAGCCTTATCACTAGTGATATTTTGGGATAGATATTCTGTTGTGGGGGGGCAGTCCGGAACATTATAAAATGCTCAGCAGCAACCTTGACCTCTACCCATTTGATGCCAATGTCCCACCCCCATCCAGTAGCATTAAATATCAGAAATGTCTCCAGAAATTGCCAGATGTCCCCTGGGGGGACAAAATCGTCCCCCCCATCCTGCAATTGAGAGTTGAGAACCACTAAGCCATACCCAGAAATACATGATAAAGTAAGATCAACTCTCCAAAGTACTGTAGAATACAAGTCAAATTCTGTATAGAACTTAAATTTTCATAATTTCATAAAATCCAGCCACAGGATGACACAATTTAGCATCAAGCCACATTCATTTGGGAATGCAGAGATGGCTAAAGAGGACTTTAAAAATACTTTACAAAAGTAAACACAGACCCATAATACCCCGACTATGCCAAAAATAAGTTTTGGTGTAAGATAAATCAAAACATATGAATGTAGCAATCCCATTATTGGGCATCTACCCAGAGGAACAAAAGTCATTCTATAAAAAAGACACCTGTACCCGAATGTTTATAGCAGCACAATTCACAATTGCAAAGATGTGGAAACAACCCAAGTGCCCATCAATTCATGAGTGGATTAGTAAACTGTGGTATATGTATACCATAGAGTATTACTCAGCTATAAGAAATAACAGTGATACGAAGTCCCTTTTGGTCTCCTGGAGAGAGTTGGAACCCATTCTATTAAGTGAAGTATCCCAAGAATGGAAAAATAAGCACCACATGTACTCACCAGCAAATTGGTTTCCCTGATCATCACCTAAGTGGACATTTGGGAATAACACCGATTGGGTATCGGACTGAGGGGGAGGTGGGGAGAGGGGATGGGTGTATACCTACATGATGAGTGCGTTGCGCATTGTCTGGGGAATGGACATGCTTGAAGTTCTCACTCGGTGGGATGGGTGGGACATGGGCAGTGTATGTGGCCTGAACTTTTGTGCTCAAATAAAAAACAAACAAACATATGAATGTAGGTGACTGTTTTCCACTGCTTCCAACAAAAGGGGTGGGGGAAGCTGGGCTTCTGTAAATGAAGTCAAAATTCAAATTTCTCTCAAAATAGCTGGCAAGATAGAAAGTATAATTACATAGTTCACACACACAATAGTTTGTAGAGGATTTCATTTGTCTCACGTGATAACTCTACAGCAGTGAAAAACAAAAAAGTTTGTTTGGATCAGGAAACGAACTTGCTACTCCATGAGTAAAAGAGAGAATATACTCTAGAAGTAAAAAGATGACAGAGTAATTCATCATCTGAAGGATGTTTCCTGTTTTACTAACAGACCAAGCAACACACCAAGTTGCACTGGAAAAGAAAGTGTGGGGCAGGGGGACAGTGTTCTACCAGTAAGTAATATACCCTGTTCATAAAACGAGACAAACTCAGAAAATTATAAAAATGTTATTCTGATCTTTATTTTTGGATATGTAGCATGTTTTAACAAATCAGTTTTATATATGCCATCTTTCATAACATCCAAAGAAATACAGTATGTTTTTAATAAATTCCTCATCACTATAAGTTCACTTTCAAATAAATGTAAGTAGCAGGGTAGAACAATGTGTTTCCACACACTGATCAGTGCAATACTGACAGTTACAATTAAGGTATCCAGGAAGGCTGAAAATTAAGATTGATGTAAGACAAATAAATTTACTTTCATTTGTTAAAAAAAGGGGAAAAATGGAAAATTACATAGTTTACATGCAAAGGCAACTAACTTTAAATCTTATTTCAATCTTAAAAATAAATGACAAATTAAGAATTAAATGATGGTTAAAAAAATTAAGAAGCAAAAAATATAAGAAAAACTGGAATGGTAGTGTTCCTTTAAAAACTGCTGAGTAGAATAAATCAAATCAAATGTTACAGTTTCTCACTTTACCATGAATGTTGGCATGGTTTGCTTCATAATTATACATGAGTTTCTGTGCATAAAAACCCAACTAGACTGGTTTGGATCAGTTCATTTTTCTCCAACAAAAGAAACTCTAACTTCTAGATTTTAAAAATTTCATTCTTGCATTTGTGTTTTAGTACAAACAAAACACAAATATATTTCTTTTACATCAGTGCAACCAGTTAATAGGCATGTTAAAATACTTTTTAAAAAGTAAGAAGTTTTTGAATGTTGTCATCATCTAAAAAAATTCTGTACAGAATCACAATACTGACGGAATCAATCCAGTGCACCCACGAGTGTCTCATTGTTTTAATTTCACAGTCCTTTTCTCACAAAAACTTATTCTAAAGAGTTCAAAGAATTAATAATACACACCATGTGGATAATTTGGGGTTAAAAAACCCATGGCTCTGGGCAACAACACTTATAGTTAACAACGTCCACCCACAAAGACATTGCATTCCTAAAATTTTCAGACTTGGTTTGCCATAAATAAAACATTCTGGAACAAAGCCTTTGCAACACTGACAATACTTATCAGACATGAGAGAGGCCACAGTGAAGGGTAGTGACTCATACCAAAAGGACAGGGTAGCAGCTGGTTTTGAGATGGCACACCTCATACATTCTGCTCAGAAAACACGAAGGCATTTACAGAGGACTAAATTATGCACTGAAAAATGTGGAGGGTTTCTCTGCGTTATCATCAACAGTGATGTCGGTCCCTAGTATTTGAAAAGCAAAAAATATCTTCGTAAACACAATTGCAGACGAAGGCTCTACCTAGGAAAATTCATACAACAGGATCAAAGTACTAGGAGTGTGTCAGTGATTTTTTTTCCTGGTATTAACTAGCCTGAGCATTCTTGGCATGTTGGACATTTTACCATTTCATGTCAACCATGACTACAATGAAGTAAGCCATTTCAATGATAAACAATGAATACACCCCTGGTCTGTAAAGGCAGAAGTATCTGGTTCAACATTCTACACATAGCAGGTGCTCAAAATGTGCTGGTAACTAATGAACCATCTTACTCAAGAAACCTGTTGATTATATGGAACACTTACTGAGTGGACCCAATAAATGTTTAAGAACATGACTTAGATCTCTAATAAATGTATACGAATGTGACTTAAAATAGTTCATATAGTTGTTGTACTTCCCTAAAGAAAACATGTAAACATCTGGTGAGTGTCTAATTAATGTCTAATGGTATAACAGTAAAAACTGGCCAAAAAATGCCCAGAAAACATTTGGCCATTCAGCACCCAAAGCTCTCAAAATATAATGTTAAAACATCTCTGCTAGAAGGATTTCAGTAGTCTGAAAAATTTCATACCTGAGTGGCTTAAATGTTCTCTCCTAAATTTTAAGTAAGTGTAAGGAGCTTCTACCCTCAGGAATTGCATAAGTTTTTTATCTTTCCTCAAAAGAAAACTTTGAATGATATAGAGGTAGCATAACTTACTAAATTAACTTTAAAAAACCAAAACCCCCCAAAGCAAGGTTATTTTCAATAGTCTTAATAGAGCTATTACAAATGCTTAAAATCTTACAATCCAGGCTTTCTTCTACCTGGTTTTAGATATAACATTATTCTCACTCCCTCTCCTTCGGGGAGAATACTGATGAGTCCAGGCACCTCTTGGCCCAGTGGCATCTATTGCAACATCAATGACAGAATCTGGAGTCATCCATTTCAGGAAAACGAGGAAGAGAAAGTTGAGAACAGCCAACAAAGCAAAAATGTAGCCTGTTACTGGGCCGCAGTGAGAGATGAGCCTGTTTAGTCGTCTGTCCATTGGCAACACAGCTTCCAGTGACACCCGGTCATACACCTGGCAGGTGAGAAGCCAAGAATGAGCACTCTGACCCATCACATACCAAACAACGACCTGCTCCCGCAGTAACCTTTTATAAATACATGCAAACAGAAGTCGCTCACACTTTGTTGTTGTTACAGTAATGATGTCCTTAATGAACTTAATCACAATAATTACTGCCATTTGATTCAACCTTATTGGGCACTCATTCTGGGCAAAACGCTGGGCTAGACACTGTGTGATACAAAGAATAAGCCACAGTTCCTCTCCCCTAGGGGAACACCATCAATTATAGCCTAGAATTCCAAAGTCCTGCAAAGTCTGAATAGCTTTTTGGATCACCACTGTAGGGGGGATATTTAATTCAGCAATGATTTCAGCAGTACTGAAGCAGGATTGGCCTTTGAAGATTCCTTGCTTGACTCAGCTGAGACAGCTCTCACTGGCATCTGGCAGACATCAACCACAATCAGAGAGCTACAATCTAGTGTGCTACTGGGTACAGGGAGGCTCTTTCAACAGATGCATGAAGCCGTCCATGTTGCTAGGCACAAATGGCACGGATTTCAAATAAAAGGAGGGAAAGAGATACGAGAAATTCTAATAGATGGTATAGGTCAAACACCGGCAAATGTAATAAAGTTTATTGCTGAAAATTGGTAGTAAGTGGCTTGCTTTTTTAAAAACACTGCTAAGTACTAAACTCTAAAATATTAACAAAGATCTTTAAACGTACTTGTTTAGAATACATCAAATGGGCCAGCATTCTTTTTTCTTTAATTGCATTTGAGCATTACTTGTGCTTAGTCTCACATATCCAACCCATAACGGTCTTCTGAACTCAAGTTTTAAGATGCACTGCAAGTTCTGCAGGTCAATGACCTTTGAAAGATACAGCATATTTACATCCAGCTCTTTTATCCTGAGAACATTGTGATTACAAATATTTTAATCAGAATTATGTTGAGAATTATGCTAACACTGGTGAATTGTAACTGAAAAAGTATTTTTTCAGCATGAACTTCAATTTAATTTCATAGTCAATTTTCTAAATAGCACAGTTAAACTAAGAGGAAGGAGTTGAAAAGGATCAAAATCTCAAGTTAAAAGAGTAACTATAAACTGAACCGTCCATCTTTATTTCAGGTCAATTAATTTATTTATGATCTTAAGTGATAAAATAATTTCCAACTGACAATTCATTATAGACAAAGATTTATGTTTTCCTAAATGTATACTATAGATCACCAGAGAGTATAAAATAGAAAAAAAAAATAGATGCTTCACTATTATTTTAAGCGTAACTTAAAGAAAATATGTAGTCACAAAAAAAAAATTCCAATTAGCTCCCTTAATAAACTGTCACCATAGTTCTTCCCCTCTGAATTTATTACCTACAGTGGCTCAAATTTCTGAGGTTTATATGATGTCAATAAAGAAGGTCAAGTCATAACACACAAAGCTGTGGTTTTCCATCAAATATCCCTGTCAACCATATCCCAAATTTCACCTCTGCTCCTAAAGAGTAACATAAGAATCCAGGGAGTGGTTGAGGAGACAGGAGGACATGAAGGAGTGTACAGAGTCTGAAAAGGCTATGAGGTGACACTGACATGCACTCCTAACAGGTAATCAGTGTTATACTCCAACTTCCAAAGGAAAAGGCAGCTATTTCATATGGGTGGAGATAGTACAAGACATTTAAAAAGTCAGGATAACTCAGAAATACTTCAGTTAAAAATGTTTATTTCAAGTGTCTCATATTTCAATGGAAAATATATATGGCGATTTGTAGAGACAGGACTTTTTTCAACTTACATTCAAATATGAGTTGATCTTATGTATTGGAATTTACAATTCAAATAAGAAAGCCTTAAGGTAAAGAACTGTTCTCAACTCCAGGCTAAGAGCTCACTGCCCCACTGAATACAGTGATAGTATAAAGCATCAGCCTAAACCACTGCCTTCTCCATGCTCTACCTGGCTGTCTTTCTGGTTCACAACTTCTACATTCTAAGAAGCCAAATTGTTTTTATTCAGCTTGTTACACGGTAATAAGAGGCATGAGGTACAGAAAGGCATGAGAAAGACATAAAGGAAGAAAGTGAGTAGAATAAATGAAGTCCCTAACTCAAAGTCAGGAACCATTTCCCACAACTGTACTCTTCCACCTCAGAATGTTAATCTATTTCCTGTTCCTATCCTTTTGGAAATTCTCCATTGTTGCTTTTTATTTGTGATCATTTTTCCAACTTTTATCATGTACATTTTGAATTCTAACTTATGTTCTCAATCAGCCCAAAGATGCAAAAATCCTTTTCCTGAAGAAAATCACAGTAGTTAGCAAAAGTGCCACAAGAGGTTTACAAAGTAGCCTGAATTAAATATTTGTAAGTTACAAAGTTGCCACAATCGGCAAAACTATATTATTTCCTATGCTTTAGAATTATGAACAGCCTCAAGAAAATATTGAAGAACAGATTTTCATGCTAGTTTTGCTTCTAATCACTGTGACTTCTAGAAAATTCTGTAACTTCTTTATGCTCAGTTTAATGAGGGAGCTAGACTGTATTACTGCTATTTTCAGATATCAAATGCAATGACCAGATATCAAATGCAATGACTAGATATCAAATGCAATGTCAAAGACTAGACACTCAGAACAACATGTGTGCCCAAACTAATGCAGTTTGTTTCTTTTCATTTGGAAGTGATTTCATAAACTTAAGCAATAGAACAGAAATGGTAAACCTGTATGTAAGAAAAAGCAAACGTGTATGTGAAACATCAAGTAAGAGCTCAGACACAATCTTTTCTCAGCACGTGACATACTTTTTCAGTTCTCTCTGCAACATTCCTCCAGGTGTAGAAAGTCTTTACTACGTTATGGATATTTTCTGGAGCTAGCAATGTCCCCGACTTCAGTTGGAAAATAGCTTTTTCCAACCCTTCACACAAAGATTTTACTGAAGGCTCACATAAAATAATAAGATTTTCTGGAAGCACCTCAGGAATTCCACCAACCTTGGTACTTACAACCTTAAAAAGAAAGAAAGAAAGAACATATGTTCCACCATAATCACATGTCAGGAAGATGAACAAAACCAAGTTAAGAAATTATTATGAATGTATCTCATTATTTTTCAAAATATGAATACAGAAAACTCAACAATATATGCCCTCAAAGCTTTTACCTGTAAACCACAACTGGCTGCTTCCACGATCGCCATGCAGAATGCTTCGGTAAGGGAGGTATTAAGAAAAATGTGTCCTTGAACTAAGACATTTCTAACATCCTTGTGTTCTAAAGCTCCCAAAAGATGCACCCTGATTTTTTAAATGAGAGGGGAAGAAAGAAGGAAGTGAAAAATCATGCTACAAAAGAAATTTATAAGCCAAGTCTGCTATTTGTGTTACACTTAGATTCTTACTGCTGCTAATGTTTTCTAACTCTAAAGATGAGTATCATGAAACACTGATCTAACAGAAATAGCCTTATAAAGCTATTGGGTTAAAACTCACATAGCAAACATATTTCTAACTGTTGTTATACATATCAAATTCCATCTTTTCCAAAACTAGTTTGCATGTGATAAAAATATTAATATATTTTGATGATTAAATATCAAAGTATCAATTCTAAACAGGAAAATTACCCTTTTAAAATTGATGCTTCACACATACGCAGCTCATTTGTTACATTGTTACTGAGGAAGAGACCTGTCCAAATCTGTATGTGCAGGGCAATTTACATGATTTGAGCCATGCTATTTAAATGACAACACAGTATGGCTTGGAAATCTGCAAACATTTCCAATCAAAGCAGTTGTTTTTTTTGTGGCTTCTATGGTGCCTCCAACAACTGCCCGCCAAAGTCAAATAATATTGGGCTAATGAAAAATAAAATAAAATTGTGGACTCTTTAACTAGGTTTCCTATTTTATATACATTTTTTTAAAAACAGGCCTTGCATTACATTTTTGTATCAATTACATGTAGGAGAAGCAGCACACCTAAGGCTGGCATGTAGTCAAAATCGAATATAGATAATTGATATTTTCTCATTTAAGACAATATGGAATCAATACCTGTCATGTAGCTGGTATCTTTCCCGAACTTCTTCCAAAATGATTCTCTTTGGTCCCTCTCCTCCAATTAGGAAATTTAAATCTGGATATTTCTGACAGAGTTCAGGTATTATACCACTAAGCAAATCAGTTCCTGAAAATATAAAGTTGAATGTTGGAGATATTAACATTTAAACTTTTAAAAAAAATTCATTGGAACTACTGGGAATCCACTCACTTTGAAAATTATTAGCTGTGCATTCCTTAAAGTAGAGAAACTAACTCTCTTAAACCTTTCCCAGGAGGGTGGAATTGTTCACAAACTTCCAGTGGTTCCCCAAAAGTTGCAGTTCTTGAAGAGATAGACCTTGACATGCATTGTGATCTTCTACACACCCAAAATATGGACAATTCTTTTCCATTTCAATAAACTACTCTTTGTTACTCACTTGTGTGTATATGTAGCCCACTTCTAAAAACGGTATTTTTGGTGGCTAAGGTTTGAGTTAGCTTTCTCCAGAGCACGCAGCTGACTGAAGATCTAGGTCTTGTCCCAGCTTTTTTACGAACAAGCCCTTTGATCACGGGAAGTTTCCTGGTCTACAAGATGAAGAGACATACGTACCTAAAGTCTCTTTCAGCTATAAAATTCTATCAGTCTATGATTCTACTTCCTGCTGTAGGAAAGGGCTAAGCAACAAAGTCTGTTGCCTCCACTTTGTTGAAAATGCAGTTTGTACAGAGAATTTTGCAGTGAACACTATGGTATTAGCAAAATTTAAAGCAATAGTCCATCCAAACAAGCTATATCCCACTTTCTTGGAATGGGAGTAAGTGAAGGTAGCAGGACTTCAACTGTCAGATCATTATAGTCCATGGAACAAAAGGATACACCTTTGTTTCTTTTTTAAAAAAATGACTTTCTTATAATATGTAAATACAATCTCAGGTAATACAAGGCAATAAAGTAAAGCATGCTCTACCAATCAAAAAGTTGTGGCTATCCAAAGTAACAGCAATGTTGACAATATTTAGGAATTTAGTTCATTAACAATTACAAATCATACACATTCAAAAGTAAACGCAAAATAATCCACTTAGAGCTGTTTATTAATTTAAAAAATGCATACACACACAAGAATTGCATTTCTTACATCAATCTTCCCCAAAACAGGCAGATCAATTATAAAATAGATGGTGGGAGAAATTATATATATAGGGTCATTTTTATTAAACAATGCAAAGTAAGAATCATTAAGTAAACTCTGCTGGTATTTTCAAAATATGTTTGCATGCATAAAAAATAAATTCACATACAACTTTTCTGAATTATGAAGTCTTCTCATTAAAACTTTAGCTATCTTTGTGTCAAGACAATTACCAAATTCATTGATTGAATTTCTAGATAAACCAGAAGGTAAATTAACAACTTAACATTTAGCTACCTACAATTCCTTCTTTTCTTTTCATTTTCTTCCTTTCTCCTCGCTTCCTCTTTCTCTCCTTTCTCACACAAGGTTAAAAGCCCACTCTTCAAACAAAAAACCAAAAAAACAACACAAGCAAATAATAATTGCTGATAATAGCTACTTTAACTAAATGTTTACTATGTCAGGCAACATATTTTAAATGCACTATGTCATTTAATCCTGAGAACCACCTTATAAGAAATGAAACTGATTAATATTGTCAATGATCTATAAATTTTATTCTAAGAATAAAGGGTTTTTCCTGCACTATGAAAAAATTATTCTGGCACCTCTAAGAAGAGTTTAACACAATGGAACATACAGAGACTTTCGATCGCCATATCACACAAAATGAACAACGAAAATTCCTAATTCAAACTTTTAAAGCTTGGTCTAACAACATTTTAAAGAACCTTCTGATCTACAAACCTAGGATAACAGTGGCCAGGCAGGCAAGGGTAGAGGAACAGGAGACCTTAAGTCAAGAAGAGCAGGACTCATGTTTGTCATCTCTGTTACTTACTGTGTAACCTGGGCAAGTTACTTACCTTCTCTGAGACTCAGTTTCTTTGTTACATGCAGATAACATCTACCCTACAGTTGTTGGGAGGGTCAAATGAGGTACTGTAGCATGCACAGGCTTCCTCAACTGCAGAATACAAATGTGAGTTGTCATTACCCCTGCAGCGGGAAGTGGGGCATGCCTGCACAAGCACAGAGCGCTGGCAAACCCTGACTGGGAGCAAAACACGCTAAGGAGAAGGTGGCTCAGGAAGAAGCCAGCCAAAAAACCTAGGCAAGGAGAATTCAGACTTATTTTCTCACTTAATATATTCCAGTGGGTTTTTGACATCTGGTCTAATGAACACCTCCTGAGGACATTAATTTGTAAATAAGGAATGGACCATTAATACAGGGCTACAGATGTGGCCATTCCTTCCCAGAATGTTATTTTTTACAGGGTGCCTGGCATATGGAGAGGGTTCAACAAATATCAACATTGAGTTATTGAATTGAGAACAGAAAAAGGCCATACCTTCACTCCATTGATGTTTAGCTCAGCTGCTTAAAATACCACATTAGTGAAGTTAACAGGTTTAATCTTTGTACAGTAGTTAATTTTGCTGATCTTCATACATGCATAATACCCTTTCTTAGCTAGCTATCTCACAGGTATGCTAGTTGATTAAAAAATAAATTAGGCACATTTTCTAAGTTACAACAAACATATCACCAATTTCCCAAGAGGGATTCAGAATACAAAATGCTGGTCCATTCACATCTCCTTGATTAAAGAATGAAAGCACATCATTGCCTTCACCCTAGAAAATGCAGTTGAGTAGAACTTTTCTCACCAACCTCCACTTACAAGAACTGCTGGGTCAGCCAAGGCTCTCCATCCCAAATGTAAAGTATACTGACCAAGGCCCACATCTAGATTTGAGGCCACTCCCCAATACACTGGTACACTGCTGAGCTTCATGCTTAGCAAGAATCAGTTGCATATGTTCACAATTGTGTTTGATGCCAGCTGTACTTGTCACTGTATTGGTAATTTACTTTAATAACACATAAACTGGCAAAATGAGTTTCTATGAAAACTAAGCTAAGCAGTTTGAAAAGTCCAATAAAGGAAAGTCACAGGAAGAAGGTCTTGTCAGACGAGGGATGTCCTAAACCACTGTATAACATTGAAAACAAAACTCCAGAAGCACATTGCTTCATATGCCTGTACGTTCTCATCACACTTAAAAGAAATCCACAGTGACAATGGTAGATTGTGCTTTTTGAAAGTCATTATGTAAGATAATGCAGCTGAAATCAGTGGATCAGTACTTAAAGCCTGCAGCCCTACATCAAACTACTGGCAACTCAGTGTGTTAATATTTTGAGTTAAATTCAAATATTTAAGGGGGGTATACATTATTTTTAATGATTCCCTACTTCAAATGGAAATTTTGATTACTGGACAGGTTTTCAAATAGCATCTAGAAGACTACTTACATGTTTCTAATAACCAGACTGTTTCAGACATTTAGTAAACAAGCCTCCACAAATTCAACTGCAGTGTCCACTAAGTGCTGCAGGGGCACTAAAAAAATCCTCCTTGATAATAGTGGACATTTATCAAATACAAACTGGGCTAACAGTTTATAGGAACTATCACTGAATCCTCAGGAGGTTCCCATTGTTGGCTAAATTACACAAATGAAAAAACTGAGATTTAGAGATGTTAAGTAACTTGTCCTTGATCATACAACAAGGATAGAGCCACAATGTGGCCCTGGGCCATCTAATCCCCTTTCTTCATCACTTACCTGCCAATATGTTACTAATGTCTTATATATGATTAAAGGAAACAAACAAGGTACAAAATAGTAAAGTGCAGAACAAGCCCATTGATTTTTCAGCATACGTACATATGCATAAAAAAGACAGGAAAGCTACAGATCAAAACGTTCATTAGGGTCATATCTGAATAATACAGTTACAGCTGATTTTCATTTTCATCTTTGAGCTTTTCTTAGTTTTCAAAATATCTGCAATGAAAACATATTACTTTTGCAACCAGAAAGAAAAGGTCATGCAGTGGGCTCTGCCCTTTACTTCTTACCACATGTACAGGGCTATTTTAATTTTTAAAAAGACCTGATCAATTAAACAGCATCAGGTTATTTTTATTTTTCAGTAACCATCAAAATATCAAAGGTTGGGGGACAGCATTCACAACTCTAAAAATTTCTCTTCCAATATAAACCACTATTAGAACTTTCTTTGCTATATTTAACGCAGAAGTAGTTAGTAAACCACAAAGAAAATGAAAAGCCAAACAATCACTATATACAAGTATTCAAAAGCTTTCTATAGTGAAAAATATCTGCAATTAAGGCTGTCATTTCATTACCTTTTCTGTAAACAAGTCTGCTGACAACAACAATAGTTATTATACTATCATGCCTTCTAAATGGGTCTGGAGTGAAGTCAGTAGGATCTACAGCATTAGGAATGACGGACACTATCTCAGGATTCAGTGCTGCTCTTAATACAGTATTTTCCTTACTAGTATAAGAGACACAAATGATGTGATTTGTGTCACAAAGAGACACAGTTAAAAGCTTGTTTGTAAGCACCGAGCTGACATCAGCAAATCCAAAAAGAGAATGGTCCGTGAAGACTGTCTGAAGCCCCATTGTCTTGGCATGGAAGAGAGCATCATGGGCCATGGCAGAAAAAGAACTATGTGAATGGATTATTGTGACTCTCTCTCGAACAAATATGTACCTGAGCAATGGTAGACTGTGAAAGAGGGTCGTGGCTGTAGACTGGTTGTACATGACTTTCAGAGGCAAGTAATAGACTTTGAGGCCATTAACGAGGTAACGGATGCCTTTTCGATTTCCGTAAGCATGGGTGACAATTATAACCTTATGCCCTCTTTCAATCAGGCACTGAGAGAGCTGGTAAATGTGGCTTTCCACACCTCCCATATTTGGATAGAAAAAGTCAGATACCATGCATATATTATGGGTACGGGTTCTATGTGTGGGAAGACTTCTAGGGCTAACCCAAGAGAGTATAGCTGAGGGAGGCTGGCTGCACCCATCTCCTCTATAGGCCATGCTGAGATGATTAGGCATCAGTTCTTAAAGCAACCCAGTTAAGATGTATCCTTTATTACCTGAAAAAGAGAGTAAAACAAGATCTCAGCTCAGAGACCAAACACATTTCATATCCTAAATCCAGATATAAATACTGTTTTAATGTTATTGTAAATTTGTTAGCTTTTGCCTTAGAAATAAAAACAAAGCATATAATGAATTTACTCATTTGACAACATTTACTTGCTTAGCATTTACTATGTGCCATACAACAAAACTAGATTCTGCAATGTCTTAATTTTGCTCTAAAAATACTGCTACAACACACAATTTTAAATAAGTTTGTTACATCACAGTACCTAATGGTTTGCCATGGAAACAACCTAGTTCGTTACAATAATTAAATATGTATACACACATATGCACATATATATTTCCCCTCACTTTTATCACTTTACCAGCTTCTACTTACTAAATGCTCACTATACATCAGCCACTACATGCTGAGTTTTCTATATCTTATTGCAGCCTCACCAAAACCCTAAGACTCCATCTTATAAATTGAAAGTCTAAAGCTTAAAGATGTTAAGGAATTTGTCCATGATTATTCAGTGTTAGGACGAATGCAGAGGTTCTAAGTAGCTACTCAGAGGTAGCTACTTAGAGGTAGAACAATGTGGCAGTCTGTTTCATTAGTAGTCATGCCTCCTAGTATTTATGCCCCTGTATAGTCCCCTCCCCTTGGATTTGGACCTGGTTTAACCCATAGGACAGGGTGGAAATTATGTGCAAATTTTTGGCCTTAGCCTGAAAAAGGTACAGTGGTTTCCACTTGTACACTCTTGGATATCCTAAGCCAACATGTGAAAAGTCCAGCTACCGTGCTAGAGTGACAATAGGAGAGACAATATGGAGAGAACCAGAGGCCCAGCCATCCCCATGTTCTCAGCTGGGCCCAGTCTCTAGCCAACTTGCCTGCTAAATGCAGCCTCCCTAGTGACCACTGGCAAGACTGGCAGAAGAACCACCCAGCTGAGTCTAGCTGATTGCAGAATCATAAAAAATAACAGGCATGAAATAATTAAATATCATGAAATAATAAATGGCTCTTGTTTTATACCACTAAGTTTTGAAGTGGTTTGATATACAATAAGATAACTAAAACAGGCCCAGATTCAAACTTAGTTATACTGGTCCACTGCCTGTTTTTGTAAATAAAAGTTTTATAGGAATACAAACTTGCCCATTTATTTATGTGAACGGCTACTTTTGTGCTGCAATAGCACAGTAGCTGTGACAGGGGCCATGACTCACAGAGCCCAAAATATTTACTATCTGGCCCTTTACATAGAGTTTCCCAACCCCTTGCTCTAGAGCTTAGCCACTGATTCAATTAATCTCATAAAGTTCTCCTAGTATTAGCTTTATGGTTTATACTAAAATATACCTGGAGTTGGAACTTTTTGAGAGCACATTCTTCAAATGACACCCAGAGCACATGCTGCGGACAATCCACACTTTCTCCTTCCATCTTCAAAGACAGCAATAATCTAATTGCTTCCTTCACTTTTTTCTTAACCTTTCTTTCAGTTATGTAGGCCTTCCTTGAGTGCCCCTCCCTTCAGTGTGGAGTCTGAAAAGCTGAACTAGAGACAGGCTGTATCTGAGACCACTTACTACATCTAAAGTGGGAAATTTTTATCTCAGGGGTCCCCTAAAGCCATATCAACATGAAATGCCCACTCAATATGTAGTACTATTAAGATTCTTAGACTTCTAAAGCTAAAAAGTATCTTGGAGATCTAGCGAAACTCTCCCTTAGCTTTACAAATGAGATTTCCAAGGCTCCAGAAACAACTATACAATGGGAAGCCATCCTAAAGCTCTGAGTTTCAGATTGCACCTGTAAACTCAGAAAATGCAACTTAACTGTGTGTATGAAGTCTTAACTATCTAGTCTCTGCAATAAATTCATCTACATTTTAAATATATTCTCAGAAAGACTCCATAAGACTTTATTGAACTGAATTTACTAACTGAGATTCAATATTACCAAATATTGAAATTTCTCAAGGTTGTACTTTTAGGTGACTTACCCAACATTTTCTTACTGTGGTGTCACCTAAACTTGAACTTCCAGTTCTATACAGTTTTAAAAGATGAATGATAATGAAAACAGTGAGCAATAAACCAAATGCAATCATTTAAAATTTTGTCATTAACCTGCAACGTTCTGTCAGATGAGTCTGCCCACTTCTACCAGGTTATCATTCCTAACATCTTTATTGTGTAAAAGCTCAATATACCACACAATCACAGAATCTTGGATTTCAAAACTGAAAAAGAGCTTAGAGATCTAGTGTATACCTCGCTTTACAAATGAAATGCCAGACAACTTGAGTGATTTGTACAAGGACCCCACCCAGCCACTTTAAGTGGCAACTGCAACATGACCGGAAAATTCTCGACCATGGCCAACGAGCCCCGGGCAGTTGTTAGCAGTAGACGCTTCTGAGGAGCCTTAGTGGACCAGGCAGGGGTTGTAGAGTCAAGAGGATGGTACTTTCACCGAGCCCCTGAGCACTGCCCGAGCTTCACTCCCTGAGACGTCGCTGGGGAACGCTAGGGCCAAGGAGGGGATGCCCCCGCTCAGTCGGCGACCCCGCGGAGGTCAAGCAGGGTCTGGCAAGGCCCAAAAAGAGGAGGAAAACAGCAAGAGTGGGCAGGGGTCTGAGAGCCGGGGTCCTGGAGCCTCCAGTCCCTCGCTGCACCAGCGGAACCGGCTCCAGCACAGCCGCCCTCAACGCACCCTCCGCCCCACTCCACTCCGGAGACCCTCCGACCCTACTTCCGGGCTTTGACGCGTGTCAGTGTCACCCCTCCCTCGCTCGCCACGCTCCTACGGGCACAGAACAGCCATATCCGGAAGCGGCCGAGAGTGCGGAAGAAGACAGAACAGGCGCGCACTTACCGGCGAGTCCCATGGCCGCCTGTGTCCGGACCTCCCGCGGCTGCAGCCGGAGTCCCGCCCCGCCGCCCCGAACCACCAATCCGAGGCGGCCTCGCCCGAGCGCCGCGCCCCCGAACCAGCCAATCACAAAGAGGCGCTGGGGTCACGTCTAAGAGCGGCGCTCAGTCGTCCCCGCCCTGTAAGCGTGGGCTGCAACGTCAGTACGCGCTTGCGCCAGTCTCTGTCTTCTGGGCGCTGCAGTCCATTGGGTGGGTTCTCTGGTTGTCTGGTTAGAGCGTGTCTTTGCTGGAGGCCTGTTAGCTCCCTGATTGCTTGCGATTGGAGAGATTTTGGATGAGAAGGCTACAGTAAGCTAGGGTCATAGTGGCATTTTGTTTGTGATCGTTTGTGCCACAGCAGAACCGTGCCGGTTCTTGCCATTCTGGTAGAGTTGCCAGATGTGGCAAATAAAAATACACAAAGAAAAAGTTAAAGCAAATAAAAATATGAATTTTGAATTTCAGATAAACAACAAGTAGTTTCTAATGTATGGCCCAAATATTGGGGACTTCACTAAATTATTCGTCGTTTATCTGAAATTCAAATTTAACTAGACATCTCAGATTTTATCTGGCAACCCTACACTCTAGTGGGGGGGCGGAAATCTGAGATGCGATCTGAAATATCAAGTCCCACTCAGACTGGTTCAACTAGCTTGTGGTGCTTGGCCTGGGAGCTAAAGAATCAGTGAGTCTGATGAGCATCCCTCACGCTTGGTACTTGGAGTCCCCCAACCATGCCGTGCGTGCACTTTCGAGAACAAATTCCTTTCTGAGTACCATCAGCCTAGAGTAAGTTTATTAGTCCCTGAAAATTTCACCTCCTTTCTGATGCCCTCCCGAAGCCTCCAGAGAGAATGAAATACTCCCACTATTGTATTTTGATAGTACTTTGGCCATATGTTGGTATAGCATTTATCAAGTAATATTCAAGTCGTTTGCCTGACTGCAGTCTGCTTTCCTCCTTACCTTGATCCTTGATGACTTTTGTCTTCTTGGGATCTCATATGGACTTGTTTCTGAAAACTGGCAATTGTAGTTGCTTATTAAATGTCTTCCTTCCCTACTAGATAATAAGCTGGTGCAGGGTCTGTTCTTGGTAATGAGCACTGAATAAGTTTTAGTTAAAATAAGTGAACTTCTTATACCCAATGCCAGCATACTCCCTGACACATATTAGATACCCAATAAAATGTATTGAAAGTGTTTCTTGGCATGTACCTTATAAAAATTACAGTGCAATAACATCATTCAAAGAGCATTTTGGTTGTGGGATTTGAAGTGTATTAATGAGTTAACTTTAAGGAGTAAGGCTCAAGTAGCAATAGATACTCTGCCCTGTGTTAATATTGACGAAACATCAGAGAATAATGGTGATGCATGCAGATTGAAGAACTTAAGCTTAATAATTTGTAGTTGGTTTCACAGATAACAGCAACACTACCAGATAGGTGCAGCATTGCTTTGGTCTCCTTTTCATTTTCTAATAGGTTTTAAGGCAAACAGTGGAGATAGAAATCCTGGAAGGTATACATGAGGGTTAAGCTTCATTTATTGAGCCCCTAGTTTGCCCCTGCCATAGTTCTTATCACAATACGCATTTGAAATTCTACTATGAATCCTGTAAGATACTGATACTCATACTTCTTCAAAAGAGTGATCTTTTTTCAAAATAGAACAAATATTTCCTATCTTTATTATCAGGCATTTACTGAGTGTCTGCTCTGTAAAAGGCCTTGTGGGGAATATAAGAAATGTTAAATATAGTCCCTGTGTTTTAACAGCTTTTTATCTCTCCTAGCTTTTCCTATGCATTTTACCAATAGTAAAAGATAATCCACTTTTCTGAAAAGGTTCTTTGTGTTTCAAATATAGACTAGGCTGACCTTTATAAATAGATATTAATAGAGACACACTGTTGCTGAGTCTCGGTAGGGGAGGGGGTTGAAGAGCCTGCAGGCTGTTCCAACAAAATCTGAAAACATTGAAAGTTCAGGCTCCAGCCTCTGTTCCAGGCACTGAGCATTAAAATGTAAATAAATCATGGTTCTCTCAAGGGTTCAAAATCTCACATGTGTACATGTGTACATGACTTCCTTTATAGTCAGTTAAATATTAAGCAAAGGTCTCCATTTAAGGCTATTTTCTAAAAGTCAAAGTTGTAGTAGCAGGATTAAGATATAAATCTTGGGATGATTCTGATTACAGTGTCCTGCCTAAATATATGACCTCAAGGTATGCCTTGAGAGAATTTTCTTAGAAACCACTAATATTAGACTAAAATACTTACATGTACTATATTATGATTACACTTAAGAAAACATGCAAGCAATCAGTACCAGTTACAGTATTAGATGACCTAAGTTGAAGAAGATATAAAGGTGGATATCCTCTTCCCTTGAAATCAGCTCTTTGCAAATTCAGATGTAAATTAGCTCCCTTGGATAATTTTGGAGTTGGAAGACAACAAATATGTCTTGAGAGTCTGATATCTGTGTGCAAGGCACAATACAGAGAAAATCTGGCATGAGCTTTACCCCCAAGGAACCAAAATGGAGTCATAGCATAGGTAAATATCTGTGATAAAAGATAGGAAGTCATAAGTGCTATAAGAGAAATACAAGAAAAATACTGGGAGTTCAAAGGGAAAGAGTGTTTCTGGTTGCCAGCGTTTAGCCAAAAGAATAAGTAGAGCGTGTCCACGCAACTCTTGGGAGCAAGATCATTCCAAGAACAATGTGCAGAGACAGGTGCTGACTTTCCAGCGAACACTGTTGTGTAATTACACAGGGAAAAAGAAGGGGAAAGAGTACATACAGGGGAAGAATGGCATTTTCAGTGAAGGTTGGAGCAAACTGGTAAAGGATCTTACTAAGTAAAATGGACTTGATGGTGAGCCAGACATCCAGCCGAGATCACATTTTCAATTAATATTTTGAGACTCTTCATTCCTCATTCTGCTTCAAATAGAAAAATAAGAGATATAATATAAATGGGAAAATTAAATGTTATAGCTATGATTTAAACGAAAAGAAAATAAACATTTCTACGTGTTAGAAACAGAACCAAAATGCAAAATAGTGATCAAGACCAAAGCCACATAGGTCCTGGACTTTGTATGTGGCGGTAGGAAGACGTGAACCAGGGTTCAGCCTCTGTAGAATAATAGAGAGAGACTGACAGGGCTCCATGTGTGGCTAGAGATAGGAAGCAGCTTTATGAGAGACTGTTACATCGGTGGCCTTCAATAAACCACTTTCCAGTATTGGCAACCAATGTCTAATTCCCTCCCACGTTGACTCTGTGTTTGGCTGCATGACTTGCTTGGCCAATGAGATGTCAGTAAATGAGATGCCACAGATGCTTAATAAGTATTCATGGACTGGAGCACAATGATGGCAAGTCACATGGAGAGAGGCCCTGAAGAATGAGAGGTCATCTGGGGCATTCCAACAGTAGATGGGTTCCCAACTTAATATGAGTACTACTGGAGTGACTTCAGTCTATATTATATGGAACAAAAAAACCACCTAGCTGATCCGAGTCAACCCACAGAATTATGAGAAATAATAAATTGTTGTCTCAAGACACCAAGTTTCAGGGTGGTTTGTTACACAGCAATAGACAGCTCAACCAAGCTTTATTGCTTAACCATCTCCCTCACTTGTGAATAGAGATTGAAAGAATTTGTTGCCAAAAGTTGCTGCCTGTCTGGGTATATAACCTTGCTAAGAGAACAGAGCCAAGCAAGATGATCTGTAATATACCACTACCACTGCTAGTCTGGGAAATATAAGCAAACACACACACACACACACACACACACACACACACACAGGGAGTGGGAGGGAGCTCTCTCACTCAAGATTAGTTTGTAAACCAAAATTTCATAACATTGGAAGAGATGTGATACTAAGACAACATACAAATGTAACAATGAAAAAATAATTCCCTATAGATGCAATTAAAATGACAAATTTTTAAAACAATAAGAATTTGGAAATAAAAGTATACAGAAATGAAACAAACACCAATGGATATAGAAGAATCAATTAGAAATCTTGAACATGAAGAAGTTACTAGCATTTAAAAAACTCATTATGTTGATGAATTTTAGGTTAGACACACTTGAAACAAAAATTAACGTGGTAGAAAATAGTACTGGGCAGTCACTTCATTTCAGTGCAGGATGTAGAGACAAAATGTCAAACTCTAATCAAAGCCTTGTCTTAGGGAGATTGTTCTAGTAGCTGGAGAAAAGGGGTAAAAGAGTGGCATGGCTGGAGAAGAAACCAGTTAGGCTGCTTCAGTAGTCCCTTGCAATTCAAAGGAGGATCTGCAGCTCAGTAGCAGCAACTGGGAGCTGGTCAGAAATGCAGATTTTCAGGCTCCACTCCAGACCTGCTGAACCAGAATCTGCATTTTAACAAGATCTTGAGTGATTAGTATACATATTACAACCTAAGAAGCGTGGCTCTAGACTGGAGGCAATGAGGACCTGATTTATTCTGGTGGCAATGAAAATCACAAGAGACTGGGGTTTACTTGAGCAATGTTTTCCTCCTTGTTTTACCCTTTTATTTTGAATCCCATCCTCCAGTAGGTTTCTGAGGAAGAGTGGATAAGAGATGGGTGGTTTCCTAAGACCCTGCATGTCTGAAAATGTATTTTTTATCCCTTCAATTTTACTGATAGTCTGGGTGCCAAATACTAGAATGGAAATTATTTTCTTTCAGAATTTTAGCAGAATTGCTCTAGCCTTCTAGCTTTCAGTATTGCTATTGAGAAATCTAATTTCATTCTGATTCCTGGCCCTTTGGATGAAATTACTATATATTTTTTTCTCTCTAGAAGCTCCTACAATTATCTTAGTCTCCTGTGTCCTGAAATTTCATAATTTTGTTCCCTGGTATATTTTCAACTTTTGAGCTGGGGACTCAAAGAACCTTTCCATTTGCCAACTCGTGTACTTCAGTTCTGAGAAATTTTCTTGAATTTTTAAATTGTTGACTACATCTTCTATGATGTCTCTTCTCATTTCCTGCAGCTTCTATTATTCTGATATTAGACCTTCTTGTCTTTTCGCTTTTAGTTTCCACTTCTTTTCTTTTTATCCTACTTTCTGGGGACTTTCTTCAACTTTATCTTCCTTTTTCCTATTGAATTCCTAATTTTTATTATAATAATTTGTTTCCTATAGCTCTATTATGTTCTCTGGCATTTTATTTTTTAATAATGCTTTCATTTTATTTATTGGTTGCATTATCTTACCTTCTTCCCCCACCCCCTCAGATATTAATGATTTGAAGTTTTCTTCTCTGTTTCATCCAAATTGCCTTTTTCTGTGTGTTTTACTCTCTGTTTTTCATGTTAAAGTATTCCCCTGATCTCTGGAAAGTCATGGTTGCTTGCTCATATTTAAAAGTAAGGGACAAAAGAACTGAACAGAAGCCTGAGCCCAAGAGTGGGGCTTGTTTACCTGATTAGGCTGTTCCACTGAGAATCCCTTCTCCCAGCTAATTTCAGTCCTTTTTAGGTCTTTCCTCTTGGGTTGGTCAGATTCTTCCCAGAGAAATGCATTTCAAGTAATGATCTGATTGCCAGCATTATGGTTGCACACAGAGGGATGAGGGATGAGGGTCCTAGCATCTAGTATGCACACGTTTGCTTAATACTCTTGTCAGTTTAGCACCCTACCCTCATGGATGCCAGGTGTTCCCCAGTCCAGGTGCTCTTTTTTTCACCCTAGCCAGAGAATTAATAACCCATCTTTTGCCTGGGCTTGGGAGGGTCAGTCATTCCACCACAGGGAATGTGGGAGAGGAATGGGATGGAACTGTTTCTTATATGGAATTTGGATTGAGCCTCATCTTAGCACTCCTCTCATCACTCCCACTTCTAGAGGTACTTGGGAAGCTCATTTCTGAGCCTTTTGGGAACTCAGTTTTCCCCAGTGCTGGCTTAAATTCTTTTTTTTTTTTTTAGATCTTCCAAATAATTTACAGCTCCTCCATGTGCTTTTCATCTTTCAGAATGTTGTTTCTGTTGACTCCCCATTCAGCCTGTCCTTGTGGGTTCATGCTTTTTTTAAAAAAAAAAAATCTCTTTACTCTTTTAGAATGTTTACTCAGGGCATTGGAAGAGAGCAAAAGAAGATGAATATGTTTAAGCACTATCTCTTCTCAGAGTCCATGCATTGTCTCTAAAATTTTAGAGATATACCACAAACATTACTAGAATCCATTAATAAATGTATCCATGGCTTTAGGTGAATTACTGAGTGCTAAAATTTAAATCACTACACAATGACTCAAATAAAGTGAGGTCAGCAGATTCCAACAACCCATCCAGGACAGGTAACAGGTTCTTTTTTTGTAGGGGCTCAAGAAGCAGTCTAATTCCTTTTATTTAATGTTAATTGATGGCACTTGATAAAACAAGAAATATTTTACATCAGAGATTGGCTTTTTCTGTAATGGACCAAAGAGTAAATATTTTAAGCATTGTAGGCCATATACTGTCACCAGCTACTTAGCTCTGCTGTTTTAGAGCAAAAGTAGCCATAGACAACACACATCAACAAATGAACATCACTATGTTCCAATAAAACATTATTTACAAAAACTGGCACTGGGCCGAAATTGGCCTGTGGGCATTGCTTACTGGCCCCTGTTTTAGAACAAACAATGTCAATGATAAATTGCCAAAAGCAGACTTTTCTTTACTAGGCTTATTTCAAGGGCCAAATGAAAGACACTTTTGGGCATTTTTCATTTCATAAATATTTTGAGAATAGATTATTAATTATATTCCTTTCTTGAGTTGCAACATCTGAATAATTGAGACATGCACATAATCTAGCTGAGTTTGAACAATATGAGTTATGTAAAATTACTCTTGACTTGCCTTTTAGAGATTTCATTCACTGACCATAAAATCAATGCAACAATTTATTATTTATTAAATAATTGTTTATTACACACCTAATATATGTGAGACATTGTTCTCACACTGAGGATTAAGAGTAAATTAGACAAAGTCCGGCTTTTGTTGTTCAAATGACCAAATCCATTAAGCTTACAATTTTCACTGCACTAGGGCTTTCCCTAAAGGCCTTAAAGTATATTTGTGTACTCTCCTTTATCAGGTATCTCAGATAGTATTTTAATCTTCATTCAACTCTGACCATCACGCTGCCCAATCTGTTTCCTTCTCTAAAGGGCCTCCCACTACACTGTTATACTCACAGATGTATGTTGTGTGCTGTCATATTAATACATTCTCTGGCCTTGTGGCTTAGATAATCAGGGATATCATGCATTGCTGGCATTTATTGTGTTTGCTTGAAGCTCTTGGGGCTTGTCACATATTTTTATTTTGCAACAAGTTGATACTTTTCAGCTCACATTTCAGGGCTATTAGTATGACAAATATTCCTGTGCAATGCCTAGTGAACTCTAATGAAGCAATAGCCAGTACCCTATCTCTACCCTCAAGAACAAGCCCCAGCCTGACCCAGCCTTGGGGATTCAAGTACAGATTTCTTGGTAGTTATTGGGAGTTGGGGAAAGAACAGGGGAAGGCGTTTTAGAAGCACAAAGCCAGATCACATCTAGTTCTGGCCTAGCCTAGGGTTCTTTGCAATGTCTCCATCTAAATGGCAGTTATGAAGCCGGAGCCACTTTGAGCCAAAACATGGTTTAAATCAGTTTTAGGACAGATCCAAGGATCTGGTAAAAGGCAAGAACTTCCCAGAGATCCCAAACTCCTGGGATTTGCTCACAATCCTGCTTCTTTCCTTTGGGACAATTCCTTTGACTTTTAAAGTACAATGTATTGTTCACTTTTTTTTTTACTAATGGTAACTCAAGTGAAATTATCAATTCTGAGATCAGATTATCATCCACATGTGACTGGTGAGGAAACAGGTTCCATAAGGTTCTTCAGGTTCACAATGCATTTGGGTGGCAGAGCCCGTCCCTAAACTCAGATCTTTCTCCTTCTTAGTGATTCAGCCTGTCTTTTTACTGGTCAAGGATGAGTAAAGTAACTCCTTTAATTGTGTGGCGTCTCTTGGGTTGTCTTCTGCCCCAGCTCTCAAGGCAACTTAACCAAATATCATGGAAAAGGGGGCAGTGGTAGAAAATGAATGAAAAGGCAAAGCAAGGAGTTGAATGCTAAGTCTCTTTTATAAACTAAGTTATGTGCCAACCCTTTCAGAAGCCTGATTTTTTAAAAAGTAAAACTAGAAGGAAGAGTCCTGTTGACATCTAGGTCATAAACTGGGGGCAAGAGGAACAGTGGCAGGAGAGGAGTGACTGGGTCAGTACCAGTAAATGCAATGACAATGATTACACAGTAGAAACTGGTCCCAAGGCCAGGTAAAAGTAGGTCTGTGTCCCCATGGCAGGGACTGAGAACTAAAGCCAGGAAAGGACCAGAAGGCTTGGAGCCACAAGCCTCAGAGAACTTCAGTGAAGGAAAGAAGAATTCAGGAACTGCTTAGGAACCTTGACAGAGGAAGGGCAGGGATTTAGGCCACGATCCAACAATGCTACTGTGGGGCTACATTTTGTTATTGTTGTCTTGCTCCTTGTGATTGTACTGATCCAGGGTAGTCTGGCCTGAGAAACCTGGGTTACCCAAATTTGATTAGGACATAGCTTTTGATCATAAGGAGGTCATGGGGAGATAAACATGAACACAACTATTTACACAGCTGTGTGGTAAGTGTTGTAATAGATTATGTGCGTGCATATCTAGCAATCTATCTATGCAAGATGCTATGGAGGGGTTGATTTTCAAGTTATTTGATAATAACTTTGCTAGTGCTAAATTCCCTCTGTTATACCAACATTTCAGCAAAGTGTATGCCACCAACAAATGAGATGTGGGGGTACTTTGGAGAGAAAGCAAAGGAAAAAGGCTTTGTGCTCCCTTCCTGGGTAGCTTTAGAACAGAGAGAAGAGTCATGTTGACACAAGAGTTGAGATGTCAATGAGACTGAGAGCTGAGCAAGTGCAGAAACTTAAAGCCAGAAGTAGCCAGAAGAAACATAAACCGTCAAAGATGTCAAGGGTATGTGTAGGCTCTCCTCTGTCATCGGATGGGGTTCAGGTCAAGTTCAACTTAATTTCAAAGCACAGAGTGATTCCCAGCTGATTCTTGGGTCACCATTTGCTCAACCTCATTTATAATCTTAAACCTTCTGAGAACTACTCCCTTCATTTCCCAAAACTGAGGTCTAGTTTGGCTGTGTTCATGTCTCTCCCTGCACCTCTCACTTTTAAATTCCCTTCTCTCTTTAAAACATTTTTTCTTTAGCATAAAAATATAGAGTGGAAACATATTAAATACATAGTAACATAAAATTCTATGGCTTGAATAATGGTGTTTATTTTCTTTAAATATACTTAAATATGAAACATTAGACAGTAGTTCACTAAACTGGAAAACTACAAGCTGGACAGTAATCAGAAAGTCAGTGCTGATCATACAAATCAAATTCTGCATAAGAAAGAATCATAATAATCCAAAAGAGAGTTGCAATTAGCAAAGGACTCAGACTACACAGTTTTCCTCATCTGCTCTGAGTAATCAATCACATGGCACCTGTCATTCCATGACCAGCACATCTTTCTCATTCACCAAAAAAAAGGGTTCTGTGGGTCCCCTCCTCTCCATTCTTTGCTGTGCAGAGGCATCTGCAACTGGAAGACATCTGTCAATGAACCAGGGAATCCTCAGCTGGTGTGAATGAAAGGCTAGTTTGGATTCACCGTGGTGCTATGTAAAATGGACTTTTTCTAACACCTGTGGAAAAAAAAAAACAGTGACAGCAACTCAGCAAAGCAGCATGCTGTTGAAAGTGACAGGGATGGGGGACTTGGAACAAAGCTCAATCAAGGATTTTCTTGGCTGTGGGGCCCCTGGGCATCCCTTTTTTCCTTTGGAAAGCGGCAATGCTTTGCACACACAGGTTTTCCATTCGTGCATGGTCTGGTATGAAAGGGGCATCTGTCTTCACAGCTGTTGCAAAAGAAAGTAAAGACAAGAATTCAGAATCAAGGATTAATTCAAAAGAATAATTATGTTCTGATTTTGATTAGGTGTTTAAAGGAAATTTTCCAGACATATATTTAAAATGTCAATATAAAACCCTGAATGGTTATCCCACATGATTCAAAATCTATCTATTAAAGTCCAATTAGTAACCTCCAAGTGTTCTATTCATCAATAAACTCCTAGCTATATAAATCTAGTGACATCGCTTCCATCAAAGAAAAAACAAATAAACATGTACAATGAGAGACTGAACCAAAGAGTTTGCTGACCTGAAACCTCCTCTCCCCAAAATAATTGTTTAAATTTCATCAATTTAGTTTTTGCTTAAGAGCTATAAACCCACAATGGCAGGCAAGATTTTCTTAATTTCAAGATTACTCATCACTCTATGTACTCTCATTTATTTCTTAGTTGCCAAACCTCTGTTTTACTATCAAAAAGGGGCTTGGGAACTGAGAAAAAATTAGCTTAATAAGGAATCTCACTGAATAAAAATGACATTTACATTACATGTCGATGAGTCACAGCTAGGTGAAAGTGAAAAAGCCATTCACCTGCAGGTGTCTGGGTGAAATAGCTTGTGCTTCTGGCAGCAGCTCTCCAGACTTTCTTTGCACTCAAGGCAACTGCAGTTCTTTGGGTGCTGGATGAAATCTTTGGGACATGGTGTTTTACAGACACACTCACAACGATCTTCATCAAACTTCATGTGTGGCTCACAGAGAGCCGGTTCCTGGATATGAGAATGGTCTAAACAGAAACAGAAAAGCATTGGTCAGATAGTTGTAGCATGGATGATGTGATCACCAAAGTTGATTGTCTATTTTACATCACCCTTAACTAACTTTCCTGTAGATTTCCAATCTCTTTTGCTGTAGATTTTTACCCCTAAGTTTTTCACAGGGTGGAGGAGATTCACCTCTGACTTCATAATACAAACATGGAATTCATGTATTTTCTTAGTGTTGTGATTTAAAAAAATATCATAAGCTGAATATTTTTGATTAGAGATTTTTAGGTTGGTGACTTGTTAAAAATTTGGGGAAGGCACTTTTACAATCAAGTATTAGTAATAAGATATAGGATGTCTAAGGATTATGAGTCTAGTCCTCCCCAGTGTTTAGGTAAAGATTAAACGGAGAGAGGAACAAAAGAATTCGTGTTGTAGAGATACACCTAAGACCTTCCAGAACAAGGGTAGCAACAGTGATGTATGTCCTCACTGCAGATCATAACACTGGTATTAATATAAAAGATATAACAGTGACAATGAACTTTGATTCCACAGACATCTACTGGCAGATACACTCGGGTAAAAAGGAGGGTCTGAGAAGTTTTTTACACACTTAGCTGACAGATACTTCTTCTAGAAGGTATATAAAAACAATTGGGTAGTTACTACTCCATGTCCAATTCTGATTGATCAGTTGAAATTCATTGCAAAAAAATAAAACAACAAAACCTCAGAAGAGACAGAAACTTTGGAAGAGCTTGACTATGTCACATTACCATTGCTGCAGGTTTTGGAGGAAAGAGCATGTTTACTTTCCTCCCCAAACCTGCTTCTTTTCCCAATTTTCCTGGTTTGGGGAATGGCTCCATCATTCTTGATTCAACTGCTCTATTTAAGTCTAATCATCATGTCCACTCAGTTCTGCCTCCCTGAATTTGTTCCTTCTTTTCCATCACCATTGCCACTCCACAATTCAGTCTGTATTTTATATTTCTTGTGTAGATGGCTGTTACTCATCTTACCACCACAAGTTTTATCCCTCCAATCTAGTCTCCACACGATTATCAAATGCAAACCTAATCACATCATTCCACTGCTTTCAATGCCTTAAAAGGTTCCTTTCTCACAATAAAAGCCAATTTTCCCACCAGGACATACCAGACCCTCCATGAACTGGACCCTGATAACCTCCCAGAGTCATCTTCTGTGTCTCTCTTTCTCATATATCCTGTGTTCCATCCACCAAATTACAGGGCTTTCTGTTTCCCTGATGTATCAGTGCCTCTCAGCCCTATGCCTTTGGCCTTTTCCTCTCCTCTGTTATCCCCTTCCCCTGATAGCTTTCCAAACACCTGCAAGTTTAGCTAAGTGCCCTTATCCTGTGCCTACTTCCATCCTGTCCTTTCTTGCACTGATTACGTTTGTTTGTTTATTTCTGTGTCCACCACCACCACCCCGTAAGGAAAACATCCTGAAGGGACCATGTCTCATTGTTCCAGCATAAAATAGGCACACTCAATAAACATTTGTTGGATTTATTTGGTGTGATAAAAGGGTCCTGAAGCAGGTCAATGTACGGAGCCTCGGAAGAATTCCCTCCAGCATTCCAAGTTGGGTTAAACCATATGCTTTTGCCAATATCTGACCATTACCACAAAGGCAATCTCATGTCGTTCAATCCAGTGGTTTTAAGTGCTCTGTAATGAGTTATGTTTGAGAAATTATGTGGAATAGGTGCTGGAAGTCTAGATCTGGGAAGACTCCATTCTGAATTTTGTGAAGAGGATGAATGTGAGCTTTGTAAGTCATATGCCAGTGAGGCAGATGGCAGTCACTTCACGGCAAGATGAGACTAGATTGTTAAAGGATGGTTAAGAAGCGCCTAAAAGGTTCGCAATGATCACTACGTGGCAGCAGAGGTTCACTCAGAACTCTTCAGACAGGCCCAATGCCATTCCTGGACAGGGTGATTTGGGGAAACTCAGTCCACAAGGTGTTTGCAGAACTTCAGCAGGTTATTCAGCAGAGGCTGTCCTCACACCGTTATAGGCAAGTTCAAAGAAACAGCAACTGGATGCAGGAGAACTGGGTGGAACAACAAGTAGCTGAGGGTGATATTTTGAAGAATTATACGAGGTCTGTCCAGAAAGTATCCAGCCATGTAACTGTTCTCATTACATTAACAATGGCTGGATACTTTCCAGACAGCCCTCGTGTATTGCTATCCACCCTTAGGGAGGTTGATGGTGGGATACCAATGTGTTCTGTTCTCAGCTTCGTTCCGTTTATCACGTTTATCAATAAACAGATGGAATTTTTCAAAATAAATTCTTGAAATTGTGGCTCTCTGGAGGAAGGAAGGGACATATTAAATACTTTAAAATACAGAATTGGGACCTCCTTGATTTTTCTTTTTGTTTTTTTGTATCGTTTGATAGTTTGTTTTTAACAGTTTACAGCAATGGCCTGAATCTAACAAGATGAAATTAAATTGCACTTGGATTCACTAACCCAAATGTGCTCATTTGGGGAAGAGAAGTCATTGTAGAAAAGGCAATTGACATAACAGACACATGTATGAAAAACAAGTTTAGTGAGCAGTACGCTCACAATATGTCATTCGTTTGATGAGGCCACTGGAGAAATGAATGTGAGTTTGGCCCACATTAGGGAGTTATGGGAGATGAAAATTAAAATGATTGTGATCCAGTCTACCCCACATCTCTCACTTCCATCATCGCTACAACTTCCTAAAAGGTTCCCTGCCTCCTTTCCTTCCCAAGGTCAACCCATCCTGTTCTACACTGTTGCTGGTTTGATTTTGTTAAAATTCTGATGGTTGCTGTCACTCTCCTGCTTGAACCAGCTGTGTGGTTTCCCTTTGTCCTTAGCATCATATCCAAGCTCTGGCACAAGGCTCACAAGATCCTTTTGCTCTGCCCCTGTGAGCCTCCTTAGCTTCCTCTCTCATATCCACTCAGCGCCCCTTCCCCCCCCCATTACACCCCCATTATAGTGAGCTTCTTCCATCACCCAGGATATGCTCTGTTCTCTTACCTCCAGCCCTGACCACTCATATGCCCCCTGCTCAGAGCACTTCTCTCTTTCCCCACTACTCTTTCCACCCTCAACACACATGTGTGGGCTGACTCCCTCCCCAGGAATTACCTCCAGCAGAAAGAAGCTGTCTCACCTAAGGTTATGTCCCCTCTCCAAGGCAGCCCATATCCAATGAGTGGTCCATAGGGCTCAGCCTCTTTTCCTGGATTTGAGACATCCCCCAGGGGATCCCAGCTTCAACTCCCCATCGGATTGGCTGACACCTCTCAGCAACTTCAATGGGATTGGCTGCCTCCCTCTTCACCCTTTAATGCGTTGTGCCTGCCTGCAAACTTCCTGTGCAGACAACTCTGTTTCAGGGGCTATGTGCCAGGGAAACCTCCACTAGAACAGCCTTTAAGCTCTAGGTATATTGCCTCCCACAATAGTTTTCTAAACTATTTAAAAATGAGTCACATAGGAAAAGAATTAGAATGGTTTTACATGGCTCTATAGGGTAAAATGAACTAATGAGTTGATGCTCTTGAGCTCTTGAGCGTGGGGCTGTCCAACAAAGTAGCTATGGGCCACACGTGGCTATGAAGCATGAAATGGCAAGTACAAATTGAGATGAGCTGTAAATGTACAACACACTCTGGATTTCAAAGACTTAGCCCAAAGACTGTAGGATATCTCATGAATAATTTTTATATTGATTGCACATTGAAGTGATAGCATTTGGGATATTTTGGGTTAAATATAATATATTTCACCTTTTTCTTTTTACCTTTTTAATGTAAGCAATATAAAATGTAAGTTATATATATGACTCTCATTATATTCCATCGGGCAGTCTGTTCTAGAGAGAGGATTTAGGTTCAATGTAGCAACAGGAGTGTGTGCAGTCCTCTGAGCTGCCTCGGTGCATGGCAAGTTTCCTTATAACTGATGTATATCCTGGTAGAGGCTGGCTGAACACTTGGTGGGAAAAGTGTAAAGGACATTCAAGATCTGCATGGGCATTCAAACTACATAAACTTTAAATTTCCTTCACACTCTGGTTTGAGCTTTCATGAAAACATTTAGAAGGAAGCTGAGAGAAAAATAGGAAGTAGGTTGTTATTGTATTTACAGTTTCTAGGACAGATTCCTTATAGTTTAATCCTTACTGTTCCTGCTTGTAGACCATAGTTTAAAACAAGCAAGGTTCAGATCACATGATTCCTTGTGATTTTTTTTTTCAGTGGAGCCATGTAAAGTTCTCTGGAAAATAAATTAAAAATGCATTCATTTTCAACCAAATGTTTATCACCAAAAATCACAGCCTTACAGATTATGAGCAATGATGATAGCTTATCTCATTTTGTTCTCAACTCCTCTTACTTAGACCAATAGCCATGTTTTGCTTTTACTTTGACCTAGTTCCAGAAACAGTCTTCTCATATTCCTCTTTTCTTTTTTCAAATTACTGGCATATTTTCATATGATGCAGTTGAAAGAAACCAAGTCCAAAATTACTTTATGATCCTGTGAGACTTTTAGACAAATAAATTGGTAAACTGCAGTTGACCAGTGTTCAGTTCTGAAGTATCTTTTGTTAAAGTTTAACACCCTCTTTTGAATTCAGTGCTTTTGGATGTTCTAATCACTTTGGGCTTTTCTTAGAGTGTATCAGGTCATTAAGTATGAAATGTCTGATTTCCTTAAGTACTAAGTTTGACAGTTGATATCCCTCTAACATTTTCACTTTGACACTTCTCGTTTTATTTTTATTGTGAAGGTACATCCTCATTCTTTCAAACACATGGTTTTTGGCTTGTGATTATCTTTCACAGCTTTTTGGAGCAATTTTGGTGAAACCATGGATAAGTCAAAAATTCGTGTTATTTTTGAATATGAGTTCCGTTGTGGAACCCATGCAGTGCAGACAGCTCAAAATATCAGCGAAGTGTTTGGGAAGGATGTGGCTAATGCATGCATAATATATTGATGGTTCCAGAAGTTCTGTTCTGATTATTTTAATCTTGAAAATGAGCCATGTGGGTGACCTGAAACTAAGGTGGATAATGATGAGCTGAAAGCTATAGTGGAAATGAATCCATCTCAACCTATGTGTGAATTAGCAGCAAGGTTTGATGTTACTATTCCAACAGTATTGAACAATTTGAAACAAATCAGCAAGGTAAAGAAGCTGTATAGATGGGTAACACATGAATTAATCAAGCATCAGAAGAGAAATCATCTCAAAGCTTGCCTTTCTTTGCTGTCATGACACAAAGGTGAAACATTTCTACACTGTATTGTTACATGTAAGAAAAATGGTTTCTTTTTGACAATTGCAAGTGTTCGGTACACTGGTTGGATAAAGATGAATTGCTGAAACGCTGCCCTAAACTGAATATTCATCAAAAAAAGCTAATGGTGTCTGGTGGTCCAGCGCTGGTTTTATCCAATACAGCGTCATGAAATCTGGTCAATCGATTACAGCAGATGTCTACTGCAACCAATTGGATGATATGATAAAGATGCTTGTGATTAAGCAGCCAGGATTGGTCAATAGAGACAGGCCAAGTCTTTTGCAAGACAATGTTAGACCAAACGTCGTACAAATAGCACTGCTCAAACTACAGAGGCTGGACTTGGAAACTCTGTCATCTGCCATATTCACCAGACCTTGCACCAACTGACTACCACTTCTTCCAGGCTTTGGATCACTTCTTGCAAGGAAAAATATTCAATTCACAAAAAGCTTTGGAAAACGCCTTTCTCAATTTCATTGCCACTCTCTCTCCAGGCTTCTTCATTGCTGGCATAAACAAGCTACCATTAAGATGGCAACACTGTGTTGATAGTTTAGGCACACACTTTGATTAATTGTCCTGCTTCCCATTTGAGATATAATAAACTAAACTTTTGATTCAAAATTGGATGTTTCATATTTCATGACCTAATAAAAATCAGGGTGATGCATTGGTAGCCTTAACTATGTGATTATGACACAGAGGTCTCTAGAATCTGACTGCTTCTATCACTCTTAGCTGTGTGACCATGAGGAAATTACTAGACATCTTGGCATGTCCATTTTGTAATTGTAAAAAAGGGATAATAATAGTACATCATAGGGTTGTTGTGAGGATCAAATGAGTTGATACATGTAAAAGACAACATTACCTGGTCATAGTAAGCATAGTAAGTTATTTTTATGATCACTGTTATTATTAATATTCCACTACTGCTATTATTACCTTCCGTTCCAGCAAGTGGATTCTCTTCCTGTAAAACACATTCACATTTGTTGCTATCCCATAGCATGTCAGTAGGACAGAGTTTCTTGGAATGGGGACAGCTAGGAAAAGAAAACAATGAATCAGATTTAAAGGCTTTCAAGGGTAATCATGATTTTGGAACATTAAGTAAAAATTTGAGTAGATAATAGTTAAGATTTTTTAAAATTTATTTTTATTTTAAATCTCAGGAGGAATAAGGTTTTGCAATCTATTGCACAGCATGGTGACTATAGTTAATAATAATGTTTTTCAGGGGTCCCCAACCTATGGTGAGTTATATAATTATTTCATTATATATTACAGTATAATAATAATAGAAATAAAGTACACAATAAATGTAATGTGCTTGAATCAGCCTGAAACCAACCCCTCTCCCCAGTCCATGGAAAATTTGTCTTCCATGAAAACTGTCCCTGGTGCCAAAAAGGTTGGAGACCACTGAATTGTATGTTTCAAAATTGCTAAGAGAATAAATTTCAAATGTTCACACCGCAAAAATGATAAGAATGTGAGAACAGTTAAGATTTTAAGGAGCATAATTCATATTTATGAACTGCGTCTTATTAGACAGTAATTCTGTAATTGTAAATATTCTATTTGGAAACCTTTAGAAACTAAACTGTAATTTTGGAAAATTATAATCTTCTTAAGAAGATGGATGTTAAAACTATGCAAATTATAGCTATCAACAGTTTATTTACCAAAAGTAAATATGTTCTATCATAGATTCTAAGATTATTTTCTTTAAAATGCAGATAAGAACATTGGCTAGGGCAGCAGGAACATCTTGAGAATAAATGTTTGGTTTTCTATGAGTTTTCTCTTCTGCTTGAAAGAGGTAGAGGTATTTTCTGGGCTCAGTGTTAACTAATATATAATCACTAGCTTGCCCTTTCACTTGCTACACACAGACAGTATGTTTATTGCTTTACTTTTGCAAAATGTAAAATATCTAACTTAATTACTTTATCATTTCATTCAGTGTTTGTAATTTGCCCTTTATTTGTTTCTCTATATTAAATCCTTTTTATTTAAATCAGTGATCCTTACCTTTGGTTTTAGAACACTTCAGAGTGCTATAATTTGTCTTATAAAGAATTACAAAATTAATCTCAAGAAAATTTCAAAGCCAAATTAATTTTAAATCATTTTAATTTAAAATAAGAATTTTCCATTTGGCAATCTTAAAGGGGAAAGGTTTAAAAGTTGCAAAACTCATAGATTGAGAGTTTTGACACTTTTCAATAACTCCAGGAATCCTTTTTTGTCTTTCCTTATTTCAGTACGTAAACGTACAAACAGCCTAAGTTTTATAAAATGCTATTTCTGGGATGAAGGGACATGTGCCAAATTTGAGGCTGGAGCAGTTTTACTACTGCATGAGACTATGCATATTAATCACAAAGGTGTCTACAAGTAGACATTATAAGTTTGCAATCTTAGCTTTTTGGCCCTACCACAATATACATCTGACATCTAATAAAAATACGTATTTGCCAAATGGTTATTTATTACCAGTACCTGGATTAGAAGCTAAAAGATGAGGAATTTGAAGAGAAAGTGATGACTCTATAATTAATGAAGTATTCTCTACACACAGTTTTGGCAAAGGCAAGAGCAAGGATAATTGAGTACAAGGAATGCTTACCTATCTTCCTCTGGGATCTGGATGGATCTTCTGATAATTGAGTATGGATGGTGAGAGGCCGTTGGCAAGCACTTACAACCTGTATGATTGGCAACTTTAACAGGCACTAATTCAGGTACTGATGTCAAAGGCACTGATATCTCAAAGAGCTGTAGCAGAGAAAGATAACCACAATGCATATATTATTTTATACATTTTTAAAAAATTTCTACAGTCTGAATTTTTGCCATTGTCATTTATGGTATTGATTTTAGCAAAGTTGTCCATGAGGAATTGAACTAATAACAATAAGGGCTGGTAGAATACTGGGCGGGAGTCAGGAGACCAGGAGCTCATCCAACTTTATAAAGCATCTAAGTTTGATCAAATGTCTTAACTTTTTGGTGTCACTGGTACCATTGTAAAATGGTACTGTTTGTCTCTGCTCCTGCTTTAAATTTGAATGTAAGTTGTAAGGATTAAATGAGATTAAAGCTATGACGTTTCTTTGAGATCTTGGTTCAAACTATTATCCCTCCCCATACCATCTATATAACTATAGTTTCCTGTCTCTTTTTTTTATTTTGAGACAGAGTCTCACTCTCTTTCCTGGGCTAGAGTGTTGTGGCATCAGCCTAGCTCACAGCAACCTCAAACTCCTGGGCTCCAGCAATCCTCCTGCCTCAGCCTCCCGAGTAGCTGGGACTACAGGCATGCGCCACCATGCCCGGCTAATTTTTTCTTTATATTTTTAGCTGCCCATATAATTTCTTTCTATTTTTAGTAGAGACGGGGTTTCTCTCTTGCTCAGGCTGGTCTCAAACTCCTGAGCTCAAACAATCCTCCCACCTCAGCCTCCCAGAGTGCTAGGATTACAGGCGTGAGCCACCACGCCCGGCCAGTTTCCTGTCTCTTGACTTTAGATTTGGCCACATCACTTTCTTTGGCTAGCAGACATGACACAAATACAAACTTGAACCAGGCATGCGTTGTGGGGCTTGTCTTCTCATGCTTACGCTGTAGCCATGAGAAGAGCATGATCTGGCAGGTTTCCTGGTCCAAGAGATGAGAGACACAGGAAACAGGCTTAGATTCACACTGTGGCTTGGAGTCAAGCCCACCTGAGCCCACCCTAAACTAACTGAACCTCAGATACATGAGTGAGAATAATGCATAGTTGTTTGAAGCCACTGAGTTTTAGGGTGTTTGTTATGTAGCATTGTGTATTCGAACTAATAATTGGAGCTAACATGTATATCATTCTTTCTGTGTTTCCATATGCTAGGCCCTATTGTAAGCACTTTCATATTAATTCATTTACCACTTATAACAACATTATGGTATGGAGTATTTATTATCCCCATCTTACATGCAAGGAAACAGATGTACAGAGAGATTGTATAACTCTCTAGAGTGGTTCTATGATGTGTGGATGAATTTGAACTTGATTTTAATGCATTGTCCATTCAATGACCATCCCATGTAGTTCTTACTACATAGAGTATTCATTTATTCTCTTTGTTTCTAAGAGGTAGTTCACCAAATAGTCCATAACTCAGGGGCAAGAGGTACATTTTTTAAAACCACTATTAAAATGTTCAAATATGCCTATTTGGAAAGAAAAACTGTTGTACATTTACACTTAAGTACATTCTTTAAAACTAATCATTTGTTGAGTACAGCAGTCAAAATAAAGTACTCAACCATCTATTAAGTGGAAACAATTCATTGAATTATGTTTATTCTGACCTTTCAATATGTAATGGAACTTCCACGAGTCCAAGTAAGAGACATTTTTTAGAGTGTTTACTTTGCATAAACTTCATCTTCTTGTGCAATTCTTCAGCTATGCTCTGAGGAATCACATAATCATGGACTAGACCCTCTTATGTTATGCAAGCTTTGTTTCTACTAACAGTTGATGCATAGCCATACTTAGGTCATTTTTTTTCTAATTGTCAAATAGTAGAGATCAGCAGTCTCACAAGTTGCAAGATTCTCTAGTAGGTTTTAGAAAAATAATTCTCAAGTTTAAAGGATATTTTAGGAGGTAGGGGAAACAAATTAAAGGTAAGTCAACCTATTAACAAAACAAATCAGCATTAAGATAATTACCTAACATAGATATATTCCATGCATATATAATTTTGTTGTACTGTCTCTTTTCAAAATCACAGAAATGGATTGTATAGGCAAATGTGACAATTTTGTGGATTTATCAACATTCGAGGAATTTGCAACATTCCAAAAGGAATGTAGTTTGACTTGTACAACTTTTTAATATTATTTTCTTAAGTTTGTTACTACTGTTTCCATGTTTCCATATGCAACATTTATTACATTTTATAAAAATATGGTAGCCACAGAAAGGAAAACTTATCTACTAAGCAAAGGGGATTTTATAAGATGGACAGGGGAGAATTATTTCTTTCATGAGGATTATAGACTTATTTTCGAAAGGTCTTTTGTGCTACATAGTATCCGTTTGCCCCTCCAGAGACACCACTGTCTCTCCTTCCTTCCCCACCAGGCTCTGGGTCCCAGGAAATTGCCCACCATGGGCTGCCTCTATAGGCCCTCTTACCTCTCCCAGGCCCTGTCCCGTTAGTCCCAGGCTAAGGGTTGGCAGTGGCCAGTTCAGCAGCCCTCTTCACTTTCCCTCTGGGTTCCCATAACTTCTCCCTCCCCTAGTCTCTTTAGTCTATGGGTGGAAACAGCACCCTCTTTTTGCTAGCCCCAGGTGCTTCACCATCCCTCCCCCCAACCTTGTCTACACCTTTCACCAAACTCTTCTCAATCACTCCATTCGAGCAACACAGAACCTAATGGATACACCAGTCAGTGTAGTTATCTTTGTTTCTTTTAACATCTTGTTCTAGTAACTTCCGTATGGTTTTCTGATTCTTGACATTAAAGCAACAGAAAGACTGTAACTGATAAGACATCAGGCTCTGGAGTCCCTAGACCTGGGTTTGAGCCCCAGCTCTGCCATTCACCAGCTGTGTAATGTTGGATAAGTAAGTTAGCTTTCTGAGCCTGAGTTTCCACATCTATAAAGGAGGATAAGATACACTTTTAGCTTGTTTCCAGGATTAAATGGGACTATGCATTAAAGCATTTAGCACAGTGCTTGGCAACAAGGTCAGTTGTAGCTGCCAACACTATCATTAGGCTTGGGAGAGGGCACACTTGCTGATGTACTCATACCTGTTTGGAAATGTATGAGGTGCTCGTGTTCATACAGATAAGGCTCTCTTCGTTGCAGCAGCCGCCACACCGGAACACGTTCACACAAGGGGGTTTGAAGAATGTGTTGGTACTCCTCCCCAGCTCGCTGGCGACCTCCACGCACGTCTCTCTAGGGCTGCATTGAGTTTTTTGCCACTCTTCATCTATAACTGCAGAGAGAAAGTTCATTGGGGCCAGCAGAGGAACTGGCCTTGACATGCCAATGGTGTGCCAGAGTTACGCTGAACACAGTTATCTTCACGTTTTGACTGCTTGTTTAGTTTACTAGGTGAGTATTGTTTGTCAGTCCTTTAACCAAAGATTGTTTTCAGAAAAATTAAACCCCAAATGTATTGCTCCTTCCCATTTATATCATATCTTCGTAGAATATAAGAATTTTATTTCCTTGTGGGAAGAACACCATGTCCTGTATGTAACCACATTGAATACACCTGGAGAAACTGGTTAATAAGGAAATGGAAGTATATAATGAAATAACATGTAAATATTATTTATCAAGCAATTTTCAGGATACAGGTGGATAGCATTTCTTCTACTTGAAGTCAGGTCTGGGTAGGTTTTAGCACCATCAAGAAATATGTTTCTGTTGGTTGCTTAAGTAACTACAGTAGGATTTAAACCTGGCAAACACATGAATGGAAATCTAAGTGGAACTAATCTTTCCTCAAATCAGAGTTTTCTCATTTGCAAGTGCCCTATACTGATATTTATATACAATGATGAAATAAGCCTGTTCATTTTATTGGAAGCAACATAGCTCCTCCCCTGGGAATAAAAGAAAATTACATACTTTCTTGTAAAACAGTACTTGCTTTTCTCTCATAGTTTATTTTTTTAAATTAGATTTGGACACTTTGATACTTAATGCTGTATAGCCTTTCTACATCTGTTTGGGGGAAAGATTCAATTTTATGATACAGACAACACTTAAAGACTTTCTTTTATCCTACTCTGGAATTGTAGAATTTTTTTTTAATTTGGAGCATTACACTAATTTATTTTATTTTTATTTCACAATATTAAGGGGGTACAAATGTTTTAGGTTACATGGCTAATTTTTGTAATGCTTGAGTCCTGGCTATAGGTATGCCAGTCATCCAAATAGTTTTCATAGTACCCATTAGGTTGGTTTATTCCCCTTCCCTCTCTCCCCACCCCCTGTTAATTTCCACCGAGTTTTACTTCCCTCTGTGCAGATGTGTACTCCTAAGTTCCTATTTAATAGTGAGTACATCTGGTGTTTGTTTTTCCATTCTTGAGATACTTCACTTGGGGTAATGGTCTCCAGTGCCATCCAGATTGTTGCAAAAGGTATTATTTCATATTTTTTATGGCTGAGTAGTACTCCATGGTATACATATACCTCATTTTATTAATCCACTCATGGATTGATGGGCACTTGGGTTGTTTCCACATCTTTGCAATTGTGAGTTGTGGTGCAGTAAACATTCTAGTGCAAGTGTCTTTTTGATGAAAAGTCTTCTTTTTCTTTGGGTAGATACCCAATAGTGGGATTTCTGGATCAAATGGTAGGTCTACTTGTAGTTCTTTGAGGAATTGCCATGCTGTTTTCCATAGAGGTTGTACTGATTTGCAGTCCCATCAACAGTGTATAAGCATTCCTTTCTGCATCCACACCAGCATCTACTGTTCTTGGACTTTTTAATAAAAGCCATCCTAACTGGGGTAAGGTGATATCTCATTGTAGTTTTAATTTGTATTTCCCTGACAATTAGTGACATTGAGCATTTTGTCATATGTTTATTGGCCATTTGTCTTTCTTCTTTTGAGAAACTTCTGTTCATATCTTTTGCCACTTTTTTTATTTCAGCATATTATGCGAATACAAAAGTTTAGGTGATGTATATTGCCCTTGCCCACTCCCCGCCGAATCAGAGCTTCAAGCATGTCCATCCTCTAGATGGTGCGCATCGCACTCATTATGTATTTATACACCCATCCCCTCCCCCGCCACATCTGCCCGACACCTGATTAATGTTATTCCTAAATGTTATTCCTAAATGTCCTTAGGTGATGATCAGTGAAACCAATTTGATGGGGAGTACATGTGGTGCTTATTTTTCCATTCTTGGGATACTTCACTTAGTAGAATGAATCTTGGGAGGTTGTGTGTTTCCAGGAACTTGTCCATTTCCTCTACGTTCCCTAGTTTATGTGCATAGAGATGTACATAGTATTTGTGGATGATGTTTTGTATTTCTGTGGTATCAGTTATAATGCCACCTTTTTGATTTCTGATTGAGCTTATTTGAGTCCTTTCTCTTTTGTTCTTGGTTAACCTAGCAAGAAGTCTATTGATTTTGTTTACATTTTTTAGGAAGCAACTTTTTGTTTCATTAACTCTTTGTATTTTGTGTTTTGTTTTATTTTCCAATTCATTTAGTTCTGCTCTGACCTCTGTTATTTCTTTTCTTCTGCTGGCTTTGGGTTTGGTTTGTTCTTCCTTTTCCAGTTCCTTGAGGTGTGACATTAGGTTGTTAATTTATGATCTTTCTGTCTCTTTGATGTAGGCATTTATGGCTGTGAATTTTCCCCTGAAGAATGCTTTTGCTGTGTCCCAAAGATTTTGATAACCTGTATCCCCTTTGTTGTTCAGCTCAAAGAATTTTTTGATTTCCATCTTAATTTCATTCTTGACCCAATAGTTGTTCAGCAGAAGGTTGTTTAATTTCCATGACTTTGTGTAGTTTTGTGTGTTTCTCTTGTGATTGATTTCTACTTTTATTCTACTGTGGTCTGAGAAGGTATATGGTGTAACTTTGATTTTTTTTTGAATTGGTGGAGACCTGTTTTGTGGCCTAAGATATGATCAGTCTTGGAGAATGTCCCATATGCTGCTGAGAAGAATATGTATTCTGTAGTTTTGGGGTACAATGATCTGTAAATGTCTGTTAGGACCATTTGATTTAGAGTTTGGTTTAAGTCCATTATTTCTTTATTTATTTTATGCTTTGATGATTTGTCAAGCTCTGACTGTGGGGTGTTGAGGTCCCCTGTGATTCTGATGGTGCCATTTATTTCTTTTCTTAGCTCTAGTAAGATTTGCTTTATGTATTTGGGAGCTCCTGTGTTGGGTGCGTATATGTTTAGGATTGTTATATCTTCTTATTGGATAGCTCCCTTTACCATTATATAATGACCCTCTTTGTGTTTCCTTACCTTTGTTGGCTTAAAGTCAATTTTATCTGATATGAGGATGGCTACACCTGCTCGTTTGGTTTCTGTTTGCATGGAATATTTTTTTCCATCCTTTTATGTTGAATCTACGTTTTTTGTGGTTTAGATGTGTTTCCTGGAGACAGCAGATACTTGGGTTCTGTTCTTTCATCCATTCAGCCAGCTTATGTCTTTTGAGAGGAGCATTCAGTCTGTTCACATTAATTCATAGCATTGATATGTGGTATGTTGGTCTGTTCATCCTGTTGGGTAGTCCCTTATTGCTTTATTTTACCTCTTATTCTATTGTTTTATAGGAGTTGTGAGTTTTGGGGTATTTTATAGATGAATTTATGCTGGTGGTTATCTGTTGTGCTGGTTTGTGTATAGTGCTATTCTGAGTATTCCATGCAGAGCAGGTCTGGTTATGGCAAATTCCCTCAGTGTTTGCTTGTCTGGAAAAGACTTAATTTCTCTATTGTGAAACTTAGTTTTACAGGATCAAAATTCTAGATGGGAAGTTATTCTGTTTAAGTCGATTGACGATGGGGCCCCAATCCCTTCTGGCTTGTAAGGTCTCTGTTGAGAAATCTATAGTTAGTCTGATAGATTTTCCTTTGTAGGTTATTTGACACTTTTGCCTTGCTGCTTGCAAAATTTTCTCCCTCATTTTGACTTTAGCCAGGTTGATTACTATGTGTCTTGGAGATGACCTATTTGCTATGAATCTTTCTGGTATCCAATGTCCATCTTGTATCTGTATGTCTTAAATTTTGGCAACACCCAGAAAGTTTTCTTCAACAATTCCCTCAAATAGGTTTTCTATGATTTTAGCTCTTTCTCTTCTCCCTCAGGAATACCTATAATTCAAATGTTAGTTTGCTTCACATAGTCCCGTATCTCTCTCAGTGATCACTCAGGCTTTTTTATACTCTTCTCCACCTCTTTGAGTGACTGAGTTAATCTCAAGAGCCTTGCCTTCAAGCTCTGAGATTCTTTCTTCTCCTTGGTTTAGCCTGTTGTTAAAGCTTTCTACCGCATCTTGAAATTCCCTAAATGATTCTGTCATTTCTTTAAGTTCAATTATTTCCTTTCTTATGTTATCTAGCTCTCTAGTGACGTTTTCATTTTTTTCATTGATTTCCTGAAATATTTTTTGGCTTCTTTTTATTGGTTTTCAACTTTCTCTTCAATTCCATTCATCTTATTTGCCATCCGTATTCTGAATTCCATTTCTGTCATTTCAACAGTTTTCTTGTGGGTGGAGTACACTGCCATACCTCCACTGTGTCCCCTTGGGGGTGTCAAACTAGTTTTTTCATGTTGCCAATGTTCTTTTGCTGGTTTCTTCTCATCTGGCTCCTCTTCTCTCAGCTCTGGGTTGATAGGATTGCAGGGCACCTGCTTTCCTTTGCTGGGGACTCTCTTGAACCAAGTCCAGTAATGACAGCTGTTTAGGGCTCGGGGGGTCCTGAGTGAAGTGTTGGACCTCAGGGAGGTTCTGCCAGCCCAGTGGTAGTGGTGGGGACTCAGTTGTGTGGTCTTGGGGACCGGTCACCACTCCGGAGTCTTGGGGTGGAATTGCAGGCCTGGCGGGGACCCAGGAGCTACAGGAGCAGGGCCTCAGAATCAAGCACAGTGAGAGCTTCAGAGCTGGTTCTGGGGATTTCAGGGGCAGAGCCACCCATATGAGGGGCTGTTCCACCAGTGTGGGGATTGCTGATGCCCAGTCACAAAGGTAGGGGTTTGTCTCAGGGGCCCAGGGTCCATGTAGGTGGGCTGTAGCTGCTGGTCAGCTGAAGTTCTCCCTCCACTCCTAGGATCCACTGAGGCAGTCACCCTAGGTTTCTCAAGTGGTGCCTGTGGGATCTGAGGCTCCTCCCGTGTTCTGCTCCCATGCCAGAGAGAAGTGCTCAGCCCTCAGTCATAGGGCTTGACATGGGGGAGCATCTGTTCCCTCTCTAGCCCAGCTGGAGTGATGCAAAGGTTACTGCTGGATGGCTGGGTCCTGAGCAGACCTGGCTCTGTGCACCAGAGTGATCAGGATGTCATCAGTTGCAGAAGTCTGGAATTGGCAGGCACCAGATCTCTGCTGCATCTGCTCTCCAGTGGAATGTGACTGCACAGACTCTTAGCAGCTCCCCAATCAGTCCAGAGGTCTGCAGTGGAAGAGGGAGACTCCTCAAAGATCGAGCTGCCTGTAACTTCTGTTTCTGTCCTATAAAAAAAAAAAAAAACTCCTCGGGTTGCCTCTATCCCACTGCTTCCACCTCTTTCCAGTAGTATGAATTGCATTGGGACCCCCAACTTAATCTCTGAGATAGTGGTTGACACTTGTGAGTAAGAATCAGCCACGCTCTGAGTTGCTAGATGCTAAAATGAGTTGTTCTCCCTGTATAGAGTTGTTCTCCCTGTCAGTGGTTAATGCTTGCTGGAGAGAGCCAGCTGCCGAGATGTTCTTTTGTGCCTGTGATAATCTCTCATCCCTCAGGTGGAGTTCTTGAATGTCCCAGGCTTTTGGTGGAGCCCTGCAGTTCCCAGGGGGTTGCTTGGACCCCACCATAGCAGAAGTGGGTGGAAGGGCAAGGCCCAGCGTGATTAGGTTGTGTGAACCTGGAAGGCTTTGCAAAGCCTCGGCAGGGCTCAGAGGTTGTTTTCCAGGCTTCTAGGGGGAGCTTCTGGGAGGAAAGTCAAGGCAGGTTCTCCAGACCAGAAGGGCTGGTCATTGGGGAGTGGCTGCAAATCCCCTCCATCCCGGGCGCCTTTGTTGTGCCATGCTTGGTTGTTATGGCACCCCAGGCTGGGATCTTTCCTGCGGGAGGACCCGCCCTACTTCAACAGTATGACTTTCCTGTGGGGGTGATGGGCATTCTCCCAGATGGCAGCGTCTCAGATCCCCACAGTTTTCTCCCATCAGTTCTGCCCATATAGGCTCCCTCACCTCCCAAGTCCAGCTCCCAAACCTCCCCTCTGTATCCCCCAGCAACCTGCTCAAGTCCAGGGGACACTGGATCCAGTCTGTGTATCTGACCCACTGGCGTGTGTCTCCACAATAGGCTGGCAGGCAAGAAGCTCCCAGTCAGGCACCCTGGGCCCACTGCAGGTCCTCAAGGGGGAAGGTGTGGGCCCCACTCTCTGTGCAACCCTCAGATCAGAGTACGTGCCATCTGGTGGGAGCTGGGGCAACTCCTCATCAACTTCTCAGCTCAGACTGCTCTCCCGGTTGCAGTGGGTGGGAAACGATAAGCGTCCGAATGGAAGAAAGGTGGTTCTCTGGCCTCTCAGGTCACCCTCGTTGGAGGGGAGCCCTGCACAGAATGTCCAAGCACTGGAATCATGCAAGTTCTCCCCACAATTCCATGGTTGCCATAGTGCTTGGGTTCATGGGAGTGGAAAAGTCTCCAAGTAACTTGGTAGCCCACCGATCACTGAAGGACTTGGGAGGAGGAGAAAGAGATTCACCCTTACCCTTTCACTGGGTTCTGAGCCTCTCTGAGTTTGATCTTTGCTGATCTTTTTTCCTTTATTCTCTTCCTTCTCTGCTTCGTGATTTTCCTCTGTGAGGTCCCTGGCAGGCTGCGGCACTTCTCTTTACGATCTACACCTGAGCTGCATCCCCTCTCCTCACTCCTTTATCTGAAGTCCTTTCCCTCCAGGACAGTCCAGAAAGCGATTTCTCTAGTCCACCATCTTCCATTACACTCGAATTGTAGAGTTTATTATATGTTGGGGGTGGGGTGGTGAAAACTACTTGTGGCCAACAGCTTCCAAACTGACCCCCAATGACTCCCCTCCTCATAGTGACACCCCTGTATAATTTCCCTCCCTCTGTGTGTGGGCTGAATCTAGTGACTCGCTTCTTATGAAAGCACTGCAAAAGTGATGGGATGTCGCTTCCATGATGAGGTTAAAAAAGACTGCAGTCTCTGTCTCTTGAAGGCTCATCTCTCTCTGGGAAAGGTCCACATGGCAAGGAACTGAGGGTGGCCTCTGGCCAACACCCAGTGAGGAACTGGGACTCCCCGTCCAACAGCCTGTGAGGAAGGGCTTGAGTCCTGCAAACAATCATTGAGTGAACTTGGAAGCACATTGTGCCCCAGCTGAACCTTGAGATGTCTGCAGCCCAAGTTGACATCTTGACTGCAGCCTCTGGAGAGACCCTGTAGCAGAGAAACCAATCTAGGCCATGTCTGCGTTACTGATTCATAGAAACTGTGAGATAAAAATATTTTAAGCAGCTAAGTTTTGGGGATGTTTTATGTAGCTATAGAGAAACTTTTATCCATTTTTACCCCATATTCAAAACGCTCTCCCCAGATTAATCTGAATTCCCATATACGTAAACATGTCTCACTCAAAGGCATAGAGAGGACTTCTGCTCGAAGTATACAGATATAATATTGTTGTTAGAGATCTACCCTAGCCTGAAAATTATTCCATTAAAACAACTTTTCCATATCCTTTTTCCTTTTCCACGTCTTAATCCCAATTTTCTTCAATCACTAAAAACACAAAATAGAAGATGTTTGGCTGAAAGCACTGCATTATACAACACAATTTACCAAAACTTTGTTTTTTTCATAATACAATTTATCCTGAAAAATCTTTTTTAAAACTTCTGACTATGAATATTTCTGAAGACTGTACACATGAGATATAAATTGCTCAATTAAGTATTAATATGGGTATTACTTAATTTATCATAAATCATGAATCCTTGAAAAAACAAGTAAGCAATTTATGAAAATATTCCCTGTTTAAAATTCTACTTAAGTGTTGCTTTCCATTTGCTTTTTCTTTTTTTTACAAAACCAAGATTTGAAAGTTAGAGTGGGAACATTTTAATTAACACTGTATGCAATTATGGCCAAGGCCACTGATTAAAGGCTTCATAACTCTTCTTTCCTATTGCCAAGCAGGACTGCCCTGCCTCAGGCAATTACACTGAAATCCAAGAGGGAGAGTTGATAACAAGTTATAATTGGTGTAAAACACTGATTTGATCGTTTACTGCTTCTAACTTAATAAATAACTTTAGGTGGTCCCCTATGTAATTAGGAGAGAAATTCTTAGAGTTCACAAGTTCCATAATTTTTTATGGTTTTCTCTTTAGAAAATGTCAACGTCACTGACTTTTTTAGATCGCTTGATCTTGGTTTTATGGTAACACTTGTCTTCACAGAGTTTCTCCAGGCTCACTTCGGGCCTTCAGACAGGTAATCTGGTTAAGGTCTTTGACTTTCAGATGAATCGTGCACCCTTTGTTTTCATGAAGTCCATGCTAATTCACCACATAGAAACAACTAGAGCTTCAAACCCCTGGCTGAACTGGTTTCAAGACCATGGTTCCCACCATCTCAACGGACTCGCACACAGTCATACACATGAACACTCATGCTCGTGGTGCCACCGAGAGATTTTTCCCCTCTATGCACAGCCTGCTCCACAGCCAACAACAGAGGTCTGTGAAGCATCATCATTTATTTACAAATGGAAAAAAATTAAGTGAGCTCTAGGTAGGAAGAAAAGAATCTTGGCTTAGTGGCTCATTCAGATTACATGATATATAATCAGTTACCAGTTAATCATGTTAATCAAATGTAGAATGCTAGATCAGCAGCATCATGTATTGTTTTGACATGTCATCGAAAAGTTAAATGCTTAATCAGAGGCCACACAACTTTACTTGACAAGCATTTCATGCATTGAGGCACGGTACATACATACACTGGTTTTCTTATAAAGAGCCATCACCTTACTAGACAAAAATCATTCCCTTTATTTCAAATTATGTTGTTTTCTAGTCTGGAGTTTTGATCATTTTGTCTTAAGTATTTTCTCCCTTCGTTATTCTCTTAGTAATACCAGTACCTAATATCACAACTCAACTTCCAACGTCTACTTTTCACTTTTATTAAAAATCACACAATTTTGAAGAATTAAAAAGCTGTACTGCCCAGGAGTTGGAGGCTGCAATGAGCTATGATCGGGCCACTGCACTGCAGCCTGGGCAACAGAGAGAGACCTTGTCTCATAAAAAAAAAAAAAAAAAAAAAAAAAAAAAACAGAAGGAAAAGAAAAAGTTTCTTGAAGAATAAAAAGCTATACTTAATCTACTGGTTTTTATCTATGCATGTATGACAATAGAATGCTCCTCGTGAGTAAATTCTTAGATTGTTTTATTTTTTAAGCAAACCCAATGATTTTTTTTTTCTATTTAGAACAGTCTTTCTGGGTTTGTTTTGCTCCCACATCTTTGAGTTAAATTTATTTCTATATTTTGAAGTGTTCTTTTGTGTTGGTGTTTTTTAAATCTCAAAATCATTTTGAATATATTTCTCTTTGGAGTAAACATAAAAAATCAGGATTCTCCACTAATACCAAAGTTATGACATCAGTGACTCCCTTTTGTTCTGCCTGGGACATGTGCCTGCCCTACTCAAACTTCTGGAAGAAGTTGTTGCATTTGTCACCATCTGATAAAAGAAAGGATTTACCTCCACAGCCATTCACCTACCTTTTAGGGTTTCAATGTCATAGAAAGTTGCCGCAAACCTGGTGGACCTATGGGATGCTGAGCGAGAGTCCATACTGGTGAAACTTTTGAGTCTCAGCCGGCATCTCCACAGCTTCCAGTCCTCAGAGTGCGTGATTCGCAGTAGTTCCTCCAAACTTGAAGCAGCCCTAATCTGCTGTTCAGATCGTTCTAACATTGACCGAGATGACTGCTTAAAGAAAAAAACAAAAATGGTGGTTTAAGAATAAGTTAATAAATTTTTAATTTGTCATGAGAACCTTCATTGCTAGCACTTAAAAATGGAAATAGATGTGAAAAGAAATGAGATTATTCAAATGCATGCCGGTGCCTAGAAAAAAGGTTATCTTCTAGTATTTTTGATTCACATTCTTCTCATTTTTGACTGAATCAAAGGATTTACTTATTCCTCCTGGCTCTTCAGGACACTTACAAAGAATATTGTAATGGGTTGTGTGGTGGACCTCAAAATGGTATGTCCACATCCTAGCCCCCTGAACCTGTGAACGTTACTTTTTTTGGGAAAAGGATCTGTACAGATGGAATGAAGTTATGGATCTTGAGAAGAGATCATCCTGGATTACCCATGTGGCCCCTAAATACTGTACAATGACAAGTGTCCTTATAAGAGATAGAAGAGAAGACACAGACACAGAGGAGAAGCCCATGTGAAGAAAAGGCGGAGATTGGAGTGTTGCAACCACAAGCCAGTGACTGCCTAGAGCCACCAGAAGCTGGAAGAAGCAAGAAAAGATTGGCTCCAAGAGCCTTTGGAGGGAATGCAGCCCTGCTGACACCTTGATTTCAGAAACCTGGACTCCAGATCTATGAGAAAATAAATCTCTGTTATTTTAAGCCACCAAGTTTGTGGTGATTTGTTACTGCAGCCACAGGAAACTAATATAGGTGTTTATCATACTATTTTGTGGCAAAAGCCAATGACAATTTTTTCATCTCTGTTATTTGTTTGCAAAACTGATCCACAAAGACCTGGGGACCCTGCCTATAGTCACACAAGAAAAAAAGATTTCCAGACCTTGATAGCCTGAATTTCCTGACTTCTAACCTTCTGCATCTTTTGTTTCTTTTAAAATCTGTTTACTATTTCAAAAACATATTTTTTTCCCTGATAAAATACTCTTCTAGAGTTTATGTTGAAAACTTGCTGTGCACACAGTTGCATGAACTGTACTGGCTGATATAATGTAACTATATCAGATGGATTTGTGAGAAACAAAGACTCAGTCAATCAAAGGTTTTCAGTATGTAGCCTCTTGTTCAAAGTTGGGGGCTTAGTTATACGAATAATGGTACATGTATACAATAAAATACTATGTGATCATCAAAAACAACAATGTAGAGGTATATTGGGACTGAATGAATTGAGATCCTCCCTGGAAATGTGCTGGAGAAATGATAAGGTGATCTGCCTATGGCTAGGACCTGGAATTTTCTCTTGCTGAGCCTGTAGTTACTGGGTGCTCTGTTTCGCTGGGTGGTTGGGATATGTAGGCTGAGGGCATTTTTAGTGCTGGGATGAGGGAGGGGACAAAGGGCCAGTGTGGCTGCAGAATTGTGCTAAGAGAAGAAGGTGAAAGGGAGAGGTGAATGTCAGCTGCCTGCTACAGGAGGGTGAAGAGTGGGGAAAAGCAGAGATGAGTGAATGGGACTTTCAAAAAGCTTTACATTGGGTGATGTGATGTACAACTTCCTCCATTGCCCCCAAAACCTGTAGTTAAAATCTGTATCATTCATCAGTATTTTGGGAATATGAATTTTTTTTAGATATTATAATGGATGCCAAGAGTTGTCCAAAGGTGAGTGCTCAGAAGAGCAAGTGTGGTTCAAGTCATGTGTGATTCAGTTATGATATGATCTCTTTTAAAATCACTTGTGTGTGTATAATGCACATTACATATATATGTACATACATACATATATGTATATGTGAAGAACATCTGAAGACAGAGACATGAAAATATAAACAATTGTTATTCCTAATTCAGCCTGCCGCCTGTCTGTATTTGTAAACAAATTATTACATTATTACATTATTGGCACACAGCCATGTCCATTCATTTACATATTGCCTTTGGCTGCTTTCATGCTACAATGGCAGAGTTGAGAAGTTGCCACAGAGACCTTCATGGCAGCTTCAATCTGAGGCCACCATCCTTTTTTTAAATGAATTTTTTAATATTCTTAGCCATTATCCTTTTCATTATTCCTTCTATTATACTATTTCTACTCTCTTTACTTACCAGACACATGTTGGAACCTTTAAACCATTTTGTATGTCTCTTAAATGTTCTTTCATATTTATGTATTTTTTCTCCTTCACCTCTCTTTAATGTTTTATGAGTAAATTAATTGGTCCATCATCCCAATCACCAATTCTCCAATTGTGAGTCTAGAGTTTATTTTGTGAAGTTTTTAATTTCAATCACCATATTTCTAATTTCAAGTATTTCTACTTTATTCCTCTTCCTATCTACTTTCTGTTTCATTTCTGTATGTTCTTCCAAATTTGTCATTCTTATTTTATGAATATTTTTCTTTTCTGTAACTCTTTGAGGTCCTAAATGTACGTATTGTAAGTATTTCTTCAAATTATTTTGTTTTAACTTTATATGTATGATTTATATGCTGATTATTCATTTTATTGCTGTCATTCTTAGTAATAATTAATTATATCTATGTGATTTGGAATTTTGTTTAGTACTTTCATTTTCATTGGGAGATCATTTTTCTTTCTTGCTATTCCTTCCTTATCATTTAGAAATTTTGTGGTTGCACCTCTTGACTCCCTAGGTTCTGAATCCAGAATTTTGTTGGGTATTTATGATTCAGGGATCAGCTTAGCTCAAGTTCTAGTTGCAAGGAAGTATATCTGCTTCCTCCTTTGGCTTTGGTTAAGCAGTTTTGTAGAAGACACAGCCCCAGGCAGTAAAGAGCAGTAACTCTTTCCTTTCTCTTCTGTGGATCTGATGGCGTGTACTCACGGAGCCCATTTCCTACTGAAGCTGAATTCTCGATGGCCTCTGCCTTCCAGACTCAGATGCAGCAGTCCTGCAGCTTCAGCTTCATGGTTTTAGCACTATTTCTGCAAATGCTTGTCATCTGCAGATGCTTACCATCATTTGACCAATTTTATATTCTATGGACTAAACAAGATCTCAAAACATGAATTTACAAGGTCATCTCACTTGGAAGCCCAGATGTGTGAGTGTGAGTGTGTGTGTGTGTGTGTGTGTGTGTGTGTGTGTGGTTTGATAAAAGCAGGAGAATTTTGAATATGTTGATAAGCTGAGGAAAAGAGGCAATGGAGAGGAAGAAACTGAAAGCATATGCAGGAGAGAGAAGGCAGGGACCTGGAAGGGTTGGTTTGACATGAGTACCAGAGAGAAGTGCACACAGTATGAATAGACGAGGGGGTCACCCTCGGAGACGGGAGGAACATAGGGAATGACATGGGTTTGTAGATAGGGATAGCAGGACTACCTAAGAAGCTCAGTGTGCTCATATCTACGTGTCTCACTTCTCTGTGAAATTTGAATCAAGGCAATTTTCTGAGAGGGAGGGAAGGACGAAGCGTGAAGAGCACAGATTGCGTTTGTGGAATCGGCACTAAATTTAAGTGGCTTGCCACAGCCTCCTCATCTAAGAAATCTGGGGATGAACTGAGTAATTGCTAATATCTCTGGCAACTCTGAAATTCAATGATTCTTCATTAAGGATCCTTTATCAATCGTCTCTCTTTTCCTGATTAATCATTCCATTCCCTCTTCTAGTTGGGATAGTGTAACTTCTTCATAGGCAATTCAATCTTCAAAATAAAATTTTGTGACAGCACTGCTTCCCCATGAAAATAATGAAACCAATCGAGTAGCTTTTTTAAAACAAAATTAAATTGAAGCATATTGAATGGGTGTTTATTTATTGAGGCAAATTTCATCCAATACTATCCAAAAAATACAGACTGACATATGGCTTCATAATTCTTACAGGTTCCAATTCAATCTCAGAAATATTTTTAACATGTCCAACCATGAGAATTCAGGAGAAAAAATGAAGTCTCGGGATTGAATTAAAGCCATTAAATGGCTCACATGACTTGCCTCATCATAAAAAATGCAGTGTTTACCCAAGTACTCAGAGTTACTTTAGCATACTTTAAGCTTCATAATGTAAAACCTAGTTTGAAGTAACTTAGAAATTGCAGACAATCATTTTGCTATTATAAGTGGAAGTTCTAACAATTCAACATAAGAAGAAACCTGACAACTAATTTGTCAGGGGCATACATTTACAAAGGTTGTAGAATGGCTGTTCCCAGTAGGCTTTCTGCGCTGGCTGATTTTTGTGTAAGCAACTTTATGTTATCTGCTTGAGCAAGACAAAAATAAGAATTAAAAAATGTGATTATAATCTTTAATACATACTTAAACCATTTATTTCAATGGTTTTAATTGCTAAACCTTTGCCAAATAAGTTGCTCATAATTTCTTCCTATTTTCTGATGGAAGTGCTAATCAAAACTAAAATAACTAAAAGGCAGTCAGCAAGAGGAAGGAAATGCAAGCAGGGTTACCAGATCTCTGCTTTTTATTATAGCAGCAATTTTTTGATGGTAATTAATCCAAGACTGCTCACAGTTTTAAACCTAATTAACAAATCATTCTCTGATTTCTTGGCTACCACAAGCCAGTTTCTAAATTGTGAGGCTTGAAGTCTTTGTAACAAAACTTTACCATCATTTGAATGCATACTTCTTTCTGTGGTACAATTTTAAGGGTAGTCATTTCTCCTCTGTTAATTTCTAAGTTCACAGAATTCTTCCCTGAGGAAGTACAAACATCTCCACAACCCAGACTTAGGGATTAATCCAGGTCACATGTGACCAAGATGGCAGGTAAAATGTTTGGAAAGGTATGGTGGTGGGGTTTGTAGGAGAAATTTTGTCCATGTTGTGGGGAAGTCAAAGGCATTCTGTACTCCTACTAATTTGAGTTCTCAATTTCCATCTCCTCTCCCCTGAAAAAAATATCTGGTCAAGTAACACATTCAAAGAATGAACAATGGCATGATTTGAGGACACCAAGGAGCCCCACTGAAAAAAACGGCAGAAGATTCACTTTGGTTGGGCACAGAGCAGGTTTGGAAGTGGGGAAACCAGCAAATAAGATTAGGAAGAAGGGTTGGTGAAATAAGATACCACTTCACATTCAGTAGAATGGCTATAATAAAAAATGCTGACAATACCAAGTATTGTCAGGGATGTGGAGCAACAGGAACCCTCATACACTGCTGATGGAATTATAAAATGGTACTGTCACTTTGGAAGAGTTCAGAAGTTCTTTAAAAAGTTAAACACAAATTTATTATATGACCAATTAATTCTACTCCTAGGTTTCTAACCCCAAGAGATAGAAAATAGATTATTGGCTGCCTAGGGCTGGGGATGGGAAAGGGGGTGCATTGTAAAAGGACATAAGGGATCTTATGTGAATGATGGCTGCACAATTCAGTAAATTTCCTAAAAATTATTGAATTACCTAAAATAGGTGAATAGAGTAAATTTTATTGTATGTAGATTCTTTATCAATATAGTTGTTTAAAATAAAAAAGAGGAAGGACTAGAGGCTTGAAGGCCAGATTACTGTTACCCAGTTTGGGAGGCAATGGAAGATGTTGAAGAATTGAACAATGGAATATTACTGGACATCCATTTCATTGCTTTGCTCCTGTATTCATTTCTTCTTGCTTTGCCCTTAGTCCATGCTGTTCTCTTAGCCTGGAATGCCCTCCACTCTTTCTCTAGATAAACCTGTCTCAGCTTAGATGTCACCTTCTTGGGAAACCTCCTCCACAACTCTCACCCCTGCCTAGTTCTAGTCTCTTTGTCATATGGATTCCTAGCACCCTATCTTTCCCCTCCCCAGCATTGACTGCCACTGACACTAACGAATTATTTGTGTCATTACCTGTTTAGTGCTTGTCTTCCTCACTAGGTTGTAAAAGCCACTTGAGCAGTAATGGTATTTGTCTTATTTGTCTAGCAATAGTAAGAGCTGAATAAATGTTTATTAAGTGTCTGAATAAACATATCGATTCACCAAAAGCTATAGAAAATTCAACCCCAAGATTATTCATTTATTCAAACTACATCATTTATCATTTACCTGTCTTCCTTCCAGTGTTCTCCTCACAGGTCCAAAACAAATGTCACTTCTTCCATCAAGCGTTTCATGCAGTCCTTAACTTAGACTATATTATTTATGAACACATTGCATTTCCCTTACTAGACTGCAATCTCCTTGAGAGTAGGACACATGCCTATTCATCTTTTTTTACATGATAAGCACTTAATACATATCTGATGAAGGAATTTACGAGTAATAAATACATCCATGCTTCTGACAAATAGCAATTGGACCCAGGTTTGTGTGTTCTATTTAACTTTTAGTATAGAGCACTGCTTCTCAAAACTGAATGTGCATACTGATTACCTGGGGATCTCGTGAAAATGCAGATTATGATGCAGTAGGTTTGGGGTGACACCTAGGATGCTGGATTTCTAGCAAGCTCCCAGGTCATGGCAACACTGTTGGTTGGCTGACTACACTTTAAGAAGGGCTCCAAGCAGAAGTTCTAAATCTTGGCTTCACCTTGAATCTACCTGGGAAGAAGCTTCAGAAAAATACTGATGTTCAGATCCCATCCTCAGAGATTCCCACTTAATGGGTCTTGGGTCACAACTTTACCATCAGGATTTTTTTTAAAACTTCCCAAGTGTTGGCCTTAGAGGAGGTTGGGTGAAGGATATACAAGAACTCTCTATACTATCTTTGCAACTTTTCTGTACATCTGAAAATACTTCCAAATAAAAAGTTTATGTAAAAAGAAATCTTCCCAAGCAGCTTTAATGAGTACTACTAATTTAGGGCATGGTGTATGCTGATTTTAAGTTCAAAGACCTGGGTTAGTGCCTGAGCTCTGTACAAGTCCACTAATCTTCAGTAGGGAATGAATGGTTGATGCATGTTGAGTCTTTAAATCCCTTGGAGTTATACCTTCAGTTCAAAATATTTGCATGAATATCTCGCTGAATTGGGTTTATGAAGCCTTTTCCTAACTCAAGACACCTGATTGTGGATCAGTTCCCAACCTGTACAACTTCCTCAAGATTGAGGACCAACAGTATTGTTTTCCAGGCTACACAGCAGGATGAGGTTGGCTGCCTTGTATGACACCATCCTAAATGACAGACTAAATTACCTCTCAAGTTCCCAAAAAGCCAAAAAAAAAAACAAAAAACAAAAAACACCCATTTCTCAAAATAAAATTAAAAATAATAGGTACTGCTTTAACATACTGAAATTCAACAGAAAAGTATAACTTATAATCCTTTCAGAAGGCAGTCCTAAAACATATTTGAAAGAAAATATAAATGAGAATATAAACGTAGATGCCAAGTGGAAGGAGTTTGGCTTGGGAGTACACAACTGGGTTCTGATCCTGCCTGGGAGCCATTTGGCCGTCAGCAGAAGTCTAAGTGGAGATTCTGGGTACTTTCCCCCAAGAGTTGCAAAAAGCTTTTCTTGGGCCATTCCAGTCTCATGCTATTAAGAATTCTCCTATTTTAGTTATGGAAAAGGAGACCAGCCTTGCTAAATTTCTCCCTGGATATCTTGAGAGCCGTGTGTTTAAGACTATGTTTCCAAGCCTTGTAAAAGCTGTTGATGCTATTGTCTTTGTCAAACTGTGTTGGCATTATGTCTTCAGGAAGCTTGGTGATAAAAGGGTGTGGTGAATAGAATTTGTATATTTAGAATACCCAAAAGCTTTGGGGTGAGTTATGGAGGGAACACATTTCACACAACTTTCCCTACATTTGCTTAAGGATTTACAAGCAAATCCTTGCCTGGGGGAGGTACTGGAGTTCAGAGGAACTGCAGTCAGCAGTTTCCCTTTGCAGTGGGTTTGGGGAGGTGGATCAGGTTGCAATACAAATAGTTCTGTATTCCCTCCACCTCTTAGCAACTTTTGTTTCACTGGAGGAGCATTTTGCATTTCCTCTTTAACCTGGTGGCTTAGGGTCAGCCAAAACCACCCAATTTTTCCTGGTTTGGGTTCTAAGTTGCACTGTCATGCTGCACTCCTAGCTGTCTTCCCCCACCTGTCAAGGAATCTTCCCAGATCATGTTAGACTTGAGTCTAAGTTGAAGTTTTGTGACTTTGCCTCCCCATAGCTCTCAAGTGGAAATAACACCCCCCAAAAGGAAGCTTTGCCTAATATCATAAACCACTCTGTCATCTAGAGAAACAGCTTATTGGAGAGGAGGGAGCATAGATTTGAATTGTTCAAAACTGGTTTTGAATGGTAACACTCTGGAAAATGTGCTGGCAGTTTCTTATAAAGATAAACATACGTTCACCATATGGCCCAGCAGTCCTACTCCTGAGAATTTACCCTTGATAAATGAAGCCTTATGTTCACATAAAAACATGTACATGACTGTTTATAGTAGCTTTATTCGTAATAGCCGAAAACTGGAAACAATCCGTGTGTCATTCAATGTGTGAATGTTTAAGTAATCCATGGACTACTACTCAGAAATAAGAATGAATGAACTACTGGTATCTGGGTGGACCATAATGCCTTGGATGGATCTCAAAGGCATTATGAGTGAAAGAAGCCAATCTCAAAATGTTACATACTGTATGATTCCATTTATGTGACAGTCTCAAAAAACCAAAATGATAGTGATGGAGAACGAATCAGTGGTTGCCAGAGGTTGGGAAGAGGGTCTGACTATAAAAGGGTAACATAAGTGAATTTTGGGGAGTAATGGAACAGTTCTGTATCCTGATTATGGTTGTGGTGACATAAATCTATGTATACATAAATTCATAGAACTGCACACCAAAAAGTAAAAATGTCAATTTTACTGTATAGTAAGTTAAAAATAAAATAAGCTGGCTTTGAATCAAGGCACACTCCTTTTTAGCTTTTTGACTGAGGATAAATTAACTTCTTTAAGACTTGGTTTCCTCATTTATGAGATGGCAGTGTTAATAATATTCACCTCATGGGGCTGTTGTGGAGATTACATGAGGCCGTATGTGGGGATGGGTCAGGTACAGAGTAGGCACAGAATAAATGTTCATTTCCTTTCTTTTCTTTCTGAGAGGTGGGTCCTAGGTGTTGGGGTTTAGAGATCTGTGTTTTATGGTCCTTGGTAGCCCTTAGTAACCAGCGCAGTGAGCTTGAAAAAAGCGAGATGTGGCAACTCCCATCATAATAAATAAAAATTAAAAATTAAAAATCAAAATAACTTTCCAGGGTAAATCAAGGACAAACTTTTCCCCTGCCCCTGCCCCTTTTAAAAACATTTCTGGGGTTATCCTTCATTTCAGGGGCCTCATGTTACTGGTGGCTCTTTTATTTATACAGTTCTATATTTAAATGAATACATGAGAAATCCAGGGTGTTTAATTAAACTTAGATGGAGGAAAGGAAGTCAAAATGCAGGAAAAGTGTATGTGGAGTGCATTTGTGTGTGTGTGTGCGTGGCTGTCTGAGTTTTTAACGAGGTACTGGAGGCTGAGATTCCTGGGCCCTCCACGTCCTCCAATTTGAGAGAGCCTGCCAGTGGTTTTCTCCCCAGCCAAGTCATCTAGCATCGGGGGAGATGGCCATGCCCCCCTTCTACATGTTTGCAGTCTGTGCTCTACTCAAATGCCTCTGTTCCCACTTAACACAGCTATGCTTAGGAAATGGGGGGGGTGGATGGGTGCAGGGTGGGCTTGAATGGCAAGATAGCCCTAGACCCTCTAAAAGTATGCTCTGAACAACCGCAAGAGTACAGATTCCTGAGGTCTGTTACAGTCTATCACTGATGTCAAAGATCAAGGGCCCAATGTCTAAGGAAACCACCCAAAGCCTTTATGGTGATTAGGTTATTGTTAAAAACAATTTCATTCCCTCCCCTCCCCTCCAAGGGAGGAGTATATTTCCCAGCCCTATTGATATCGGGTCCTGTGATCTGCTTTGACCAATGGGACATTACAAGACATGCTGCAAGCAGAAGCTTGCATGGTTCTCCATTTCCACCATCACTTGCAAGCACACGCTCCTGGTAGCCCACTGATCCAGGGAGGATGAGAGACATATGGGGCAGAGTGGCACTCAACCTATGCCTTGAGGCTTGAGCCTCTGACCCAAAGAGTCATAAATAAGAATAAATTAGTGATGTCTTAAGCCACTGAAATTTGGACTGGTTGCCATTATTGTGGCAGTAGTTACCTTGCTACAGCCCTATTTCAGCCAAAGTGTAGCATAATCCATTGGATGGGAAAAGAATCTTTATGCAAAACTTTATTGTCCCTTCTACAAAGCAGCCCTGCTGTGCCACTGGCAGTCAGCCAGCGTGCCCCCTTTCACATAAACATCCACTGATCTCCTGCTCCTCTTCCTTACGGACATCCTCTGCACTGTCTAGGATGCCCAACGGTCCTCAGTCTTACTGTGACAATGTGTGAACCAAGCACACCGTTGCAAAGCTGCTTTTACTTTTTCATCTCATTCTGTTCTTTCTGTGGTCTTTTATTTAGGATGAATTTGGGGGTATTCATTCAATCAAAATTGCATTGTCTCTAACACTCTCGATAATGGAACGGTAAACAACAGCAAAAATGTGCCATATGTCATTTTCTCTCTCTCCAGAAGCAATGCTAGCCAAACCTAGATGTCAGGAAATCAGTACTTATCTCCAACATGTGAGTGTTACAATGATTTAGTAATACTCAATGAATGACAAAAAGAGAATCAGTACAAAAGATTGCATTATTACTCAGTCTCAGGCATTAAAATTATCCTTCCCACTGGCCAAACTGAACTCCCTGCCTGTTGGTAAGACATCCAAATAACTAAGACATCTTTATTTTATAAAAATATCATTTCCACTCATGTGCCTGGCACATGGTAGACATTCCACAAATGTTTACTGAACTGAATGTGCATCTTTCCTTTTCCCAGGGAGAAGGAGCCTCCTGAGCAACAGAATAAACCTGTCTTCCTTCAGCACACTTTGCCCCAGTGACCAGCCATGGTTGTTTCTCATCTTCACTAAAGTTGTTCTGAGTATGGGAGCCTGATTTTCTAAGCAAAGCATAGTTTCTCCCATCCATCAAAAGAGGCATGATGGAAATCAGGGAATTTTTTTTCTTTTCACTCTGTCTCCTCCTACCTCTCCAAAGTTGTGTCAATACAATTCATTCTCTAGCACTACTGTAAGATTGGGAGTGTATTCAACATTCTATAAGCAAAGGTATGTCCAGAAGCACTTTGAAGAGATCAAAGTTGTGTATGATGGTCATTAATACTGTCCACCAAATATTTCCAGCTTTCTACCTTCTGAGCACATGGTAGGATTGCACTTCCTGGCCCCTTGTGGCTAGATTCAGCAGTGGGTCAAGGGGCTGTGACCAGAACTGATATGTGTCACCTATGCTGGGCCACAGCATTTAAGTGCCAGGGTGAGACTCTCCAGGGCTCTCCCTCCCTCCATCAGAGTGACTCACAGCATTCAAGATGTGGGTGCTCAGCCAGCTTCATGCCCATGTGGCATTGACCCTGGATGAACCAGGGTGGTCATGTGGGATGAGCAATGAATAAACTTCTGTTGTTTACAAGCCACCAAGATTTTGGGGGTATTTGTTATAACAGCATAACCTGACCTAGCCTGACCGTTAAAGTCTCTGACCAGAGTACTTTGCCATAATTTACCATGTCTTTCCAAACCACCTAGCATAAAATGAAAACATAGGTGGCACGTCTAAGGATGTCAAGGATGAAGGAAAACATCAAGGTGTCTAATTTTTGTCCAGACCCACTGTGCAGCCAGACACTGCTTTGCCCATCTCTCTGTGAGCAGGCTGGAACGATGGGGCTAAGGTGACTTCCCTCTATAACTTTGGCTCCTAGAAGTGAACACCTTATAGGATGGCTTGTGCCTACAAGGACACTAGAGACTCTGATACATCCACCCAAATCCTATCCTATGCTCATAAAAAAACAGTGCAAGGTAAATATACACTCCCTTAGGAAAAAATGCTTTAGAATTAAAAACAATCATGAAATCAGACAAGCCATCATGAGAGTAGATATTGGAGACTATTTAATAGAGTAGTTTACATCCTGGATATCTCGATTGCTGGAAGCCTAGTCTGTCAGTCAGTCAACAAATACTGTTTTAGTACCCACTCTGTTACAGGCTTTGCATAATGTGGTTAGGTTACTGCAAGTTCCTCTTCTCAAAGAGCTTTCATTCTAGTGGATAGTGGCAAAGCAATAAACGTATACACAGGCAAATTTAAAAAGTCAAGTATGGATGTGTACCATGAAGAAGACAAAATAGTGTAATGACATATAACGCAGCTTGGCAAACTATGACCTGTGGGCCAAATCCAGCCTGCAGCCTGTTTTTGTATGGTCTGTGAGCTAAGAATGTTTTTCTATATTTTTAAATAGTTGAAACACGCTGGGTGCAGTGGCTCATGCCTGTAATCCTAGCACTCTGGGAGGCCAAGGCAGGAGGCTCACTTGAGCTCAGGAGTTCAAGATCAGCAAGAGTGAGACCCCTATCTCTAGTAAAAATACAAAAAAGTAGCCAGGCATTGTGGTACTTGCCTGTAGTCCCAGCTACTCGGGAGGCTGAGGCAGGAGGATCGCTTGAGCCCAGGAGTTGGAGGTTGCTGTGAGCTATAATGACACCACTGCACTCTACCCAGGGTGACAGAGCAAGACTCTGATTCAAAAATAAATAAATAAATAAATAGTTGAAACAAATGAAAAGAAGATTTCATGATGCAGGAAAAATACATAAAATTGAAATTTCAGTGTCCATGAAGTTTTATTGGAGCACAGCCACACCCTGCATGATCTGCCCTGGGTACTCTTTCAATCTTGACAATTACACCTCTGGCCCCCCACTCACCCCCTCCAGCCACAGTCCCCCTGGCTAATACCTGGATGCCCAAGCCAACTCCCTATCCCCACCATGGCCACTGCTCTGATGGCTGCCTCTGCCTCCCTCACTCCCTTCAGGGCTCTGCACAAACTTAACTGTATTAGAGAGATCTCCCCTACTGTCACTGTGTCCCCTCCCCCTACTTGATTTTTTTCATGGTGCTTATCACCCCTGATAAATATACAGATTTGTATATTGTCAGTCTCCACCCACCACACTTGGAATACGAGTTCCAAGAGCATTGAAACATTGTCTTATTTCCTGCCACATTCTTGGCCTCTAGATCAGTGCCTAGATACAGTAGGTGCCCAATAAATACCTGTTGAATAAATAAATGAATGAATTGTCAAATATTGGAAAGTTCCAATGAGAGAAAAAGGAGATTCTTTATGAACTGGGACATCACAACTAGCCAAGGCTTTCCTGATGCAGGGGGGCCTCAGGGTGTCGTTACTGTGTAACGCCCTAGTGTCTTAGTAGGAACTGTAAGAAGTAGTGGCAAAGGAGAGAGAAAAGTGGACTCACCACCATAAAAGCAACCTAAGAAGAAATGTTTCATCTCATCTGTCTCATCTCATCTCAACTCCATTCCCAATTATATCCAGTTTCCACTCTCTCTTCTTATCCTAAGTGGTAGGAAAAAGTTGGGCCTAGAAACGTGCTCAGAAACAATTTTACTGTCACTTGTGTCCCGATTTCTCTAGCACCTCCATCCAATTGTGATAATGAAAGTGGCTGGGAGCTCCAGGTCTTATTACAAGTTCTACCTGGAATCATCTGTGTGACAAATATTATATTCTAATTTCAGAAATTGTCTTTTTAAGGGTTTTACAGTTAAAGATGTATCCACAAGTCTAAATCAGGATTTTCAAATTAAAAAATAAGTCACACGAAGAGGCACTATATTGACGATGTAAGATATAGGGAATTCTATTGTATCCTGGGTACCAATAATATGGCTATAGTGGTATAAAAGCTTTGACCATCAGTTACAAGTAACTAGCTAGGTTAAAACAAACCTGTGTATAATAGAAACATATAACTCAACACATTTAACTACAAGGTCATAAGTGAAGAAGAAATTAATGGAAGATATTTCAGATGTCCTTCATGCCAAGGACTGTGCTTGACAGAAAAGTAGACCAGAGCTCCTTGGGCCATTTGACCAGCAACAAAGTCAATGGACTTTCCTGTACATGACTTTGGAAGTAGAAACAGGGTGGGGAGTAAGAGTGGGTCTGCTTCCTGGAATTAAATATGGAAAGTGCACCTCAGTCCTTGTTCAATTCACTTGAGAGACATGTTCAGAAGAAGGCAAGTGACACAAAGGTAATGAAGTCTTGTGAGCCATGTGGCTTCTTATGAAAGTTAGAGGTATCCACCATTGCTGTGGATCTTGGACCTACTCCAGTCTTACACAAAATTTCAATGACTCCATCACCCAGAAATATTCTTCTACCAGTGAAATTAAGAAAGAGGTTGGATAAAAGAGGTAGTATACAGAGATGATGAAGAAGAATGAAACAAATTTTGTCAGAAAAAAAGTTGTGAAAGCCTACCATGACCTAAAATTATTCCTTTATTGCCAATATATTGACATGTCTTCAACAGTGACATTGAAAAGATTTATGAAGGCTGGCTTCCCCTAACATCTTAAGAAGACTCCCAAGATTCCTGGTGATAAGCACTGTGTATTACATAAGCCAGGAATGATGCTGGCCAGAAGGCCAATGTGAATGGCAGGGCAATGACATTGCAAGTACTTACTTACCAAATGTCCAGAGTGCCTATCATATCTTACTCAGAGATATCACATATAGATGTGAGTCTATGTGGATGGAGCTCCCTAGAGTTGTGCAGTGCACAACCTATGCAACTTTATATGACTACCTGAACTGTATAAAAAGCTGGAGAAAATAGAAACTGAAATAAATCCCATGTCTAGGCAGTAATCTGACTATATTAGTGAGGCAAGCATAGGCATTGGGTAACCTTACTTCTAGAAGAAAATGTGTTCTTAGACTGAGAAACTTAGTATGTAAACAGTATATACAATGGATTTGAAATCTCAAGGTGAGATTTTCAAATAGATTTGTCTCAGTTCAAATGTTCCACACACTGCTGACTTCAAACAGCTATCCTTCCAAGCATAAGTGGCAAGACTAATGAAATTAGGGTGCCTTACGCTCAAATGGCATTAAACACAATTGTTCAGGATCCTAGATGTTGGCATGGTTGCTGGAAGAAAAAACTGTTCATGGACACATAGAACTGTAGTAGAGGCAATGCTAGTCTAGGCTGAAAAACAGGACAATGTTCAAAGCTAGAAAGTGAAAACTGGGCCAGGGTTGGTGGGAAGGCAACCTAGGGACAGAATTGGCATCAACATTCATTCTGGAAAATAGGTGATTAGAAGAGAGGAGGGTGGGGAGAAGAACATGCTTGTACACATAATACTGAGGAAGACCATGACAATTTCTTACAGTAAATGAAACATTTTTATCTCAAAAAGCAAGGAAATAATATTCAAACACCAGCATTCTAAACCATTATCATCTTGAATATGTTTTGACACTAAATTTTAATTTCAACAAGAACACTAATGTGAAGAAAGTATTTCTTCTTAGATTTTCTTTTGAGAAAAAGTTGGGGAAAAAAGAAAACTATAACCAATATTATATACCCCATTATTCCTCAGCACCCTGTCACATCTATGCCAAAACTTTTGTTTAACCATAGGCAACCCTTTCCTTCATACCTGAAATCATTTAACTTAGCTGGGGGTCGGGTGGCTATAAGCTCAGTATATGTAGCTTCATTTTTTAAAGGAAATGCTGATACATAGGAAAGAAATTACGAATAGTATTAGTAAGCATATAACGCTGCATCTTCCATGTGTATTGACCTGTTTTCTGTCATATGCAAATTCAGCTGCTCTCCTCTGTTGTCCCATTAAACAAATTTATACATTAACAGTAAATTCAAAACATTTAAAACTTCACAGTCCTCAGGACACCTAAAGAATTCTTGGTGTTGGTACTCTTATTTAACAGAACTAAGCAACCTAAGGAATATTACTTATTTCCCACAATTCAGAGTCTCCTCTCTTATACCATCAAATCCACTGATGTTTTACAAGTAAAACGGAAACATTTTAAAACTCAATGAGCCCAGCACATCTGAAGGATTTCTAAGTTTTGTGGACTTAAAAAAAAGCTGGACTGTCTGGAAAGTCTTACTTGCTTTAACCAAGCCAGGCTTTTTCTCTTGTTACTTATGCTCAAAATCGGATTCCCTTTTCCCTAAAATCTAGCCTTGAGATCCAACATCAAGGCTGGTGGCATTGAAGTGGAGCCGGAGCCTGCGATTTGTCCCATGTACACTTAGAATTTGAAAAGTTAAAAAGGTGTGCGTTGCTAGACAAGGGGACTCTCTACCCCTAACTCAGTATTGTTCAACCTTTTTTATTATCAACCCTCACCTGCGCCAACCAGGAGACTTTTTAGACATTTTTTTCTTCTATGAAATTTTAATACGGATATACTGTACATATGTTTATGTACCGTATGTATATCTGTGCTTTATATATCAAAAAAGTAAAATGTTTTCACTACTCATGAACCAAATTCCCCCTGTTGGGGGCGCTATCACCTCTGTTGAAAATGCATGTGCTAAACAACAGCTATAAAACTCAAGCCCACATTTGATTGTCTGTTCATGGCCAGAAATTCCTAAATCAATAATGATTCAGCACCACTTCAGTCAAAACAAAACATCCGAATCATTTTCAAAATAATAGTTTGTACCCCCATAATATTTTGAAAAAAATATATATATATATACAACCTATGAAATACATAAAATTGGTCAAAATATTGTTCTGGCTGTGAGTAACATTCCAGTTAATTTTTTTGCATTACTCTCAATTCGTTGGGCTCTACTTGATGTTTGCTCGTAGAACCAAAAATTCAATTACTGGGTTTGATTACTATTGAATTTTACACACGTTTCAAGAACCAAAAAACCAAACAACCTTGAAGAAAACATTTTTCTGGATGGTAGCAATTCGTAATTTGCAAAACCAGACAGAAAATGTCTACAGATAGCACGTAATTTTCAATTTACACAAGAAATAAACTAACTTTTGCTGCTCACAAAAAGACCTGAAAATAAATGGCCCACAAAGTTATCTGTATCATAAAAACAAACCAGTGCTTCATTTAAAAACCACTGTGCCATCTGCATATATCACTGAGAAGAAACTTCTCCATCTGAAAAGATTCCAGAATCCTCAAGTTCTATTACAACTCCAAAAAAAAAAAAAAAAAAAAAACCATAGCATTTTCAGATACTCATGGCCAGAAGCTTATAAGACTAAGAAACAGAACAGTCACTAACAAGTGCAGGATATATCCTGTCCACTATTAGGAGTGTTCGGCATTTTTATATTGATTAAAAAATAGGGCAAAGAAAGTCCTCTGTATAAACCAATAAAAGAATCTTCATCACATTAATAATTGAGCTCACCTACCTTCACTGGTCCATGTTCATTATTGGAGCCCTGCACCAGGTGCACATAAAACATCATGAAAATATTCACCACTGCCCACTCTCTGTACATTTTGAATATTTTAATATCCACTGATTACTACGCAGTTGACATCAGGCAGCTAGAGAAAATTGTTTCAAAAGGCATTCTCCAGATGGAAAGTTCGAAACCCCAAAACTTCATATGGAAAAACAAATAATCAGTTGTGATCAAAATCCAGTGAAATGACTTCAGTTAGCCAAGGTAGGTTTTTTGCACAATCTTGGTGGGGAGAGAGAGATGAAAAAAATTTAAAATATTCTCATGCTCCAAAAATAATCAGGAGGTGGACATGTCTTCCACCTGAAATTAGAAAGCACTCTAAATTAATTTTATGTGCAGAAAATTAAAAAAAAAAATTCTCTCCACGCTATGCCCCAGGTTCTAGTTGCTTTGTAAGGAGGTGGCGCGGTCACAATGCTTGCAGCTACAGAAAGCTGGAACCCAACTCTGGATTAAAACTTTTTTCACAACCTTCATGGAAGCTTGCAGAAGCATGTGTCTTAAATCTGACACAGATTTTGGCAGAAAATGCAGGGAAGTCTTGGCTGTAATCCTGTTGTGTCCCTACCAATAGCAGGGCAGTTTTAAAAACTGACTCAAACGCTCAGGACTGCTGTTATTTTAAAGCAGATAACCTGTAACATGAAACCCCAGCACATAGATTGCTTAGGAAAGGACCTCAGACGTTCACGCATCTGCTGCCAGCAACACAACAGAAAGCAATCAATATGCTTTAAAAAAAAAAACCCCACACATGCACAAAATTAACAGAAACATCCACACATACATGCAAAAAGGCAAACATACAAAAAATGAATTTTTTAACAAGAGCTTGGTAACTTAGGTCAAAATGAAGAACATTGATTTTTATAGAAGCAATGATTAGGTTTATTTGCATGTGCCAGAAATATCTTACGTGCATTGTTATAAAAACCATGTTATCACTGTTAGTGTGGAATTCTTTAGAAGCACCAGGCTAAGTCAGCTTTGGAAACTGAATGCCTCAAATGGTTGGATGCCACAAATGGCAAAATTCTAGGAAGCGTGGAGATCTGCTCTTGTGCTCTTCATTAGTTTCCAATCTTTGATTTCCAGGTTTTGGCTCTTTCAAACCCATTTTTTGCATTTCTGAAATCAAGAATGGCCTGAGAAATCTCTTCATTGGTGTTCATCACAAATGGACCTAGGGCAGAAAAAGACATTCAGAAAGTTCTGGGTCACAATATTTTCTTCTACCACTCAAAATGCTATGTATTTTTGTAGTTCTTAATTTGAAACAAAATCCAGGCATATCTAAACAGTAAAAGTCTATTTTCACAGTGTTCAATCCCCAAGGACTGTAACACAAATTTCTTGAGTAGGACTGTGTATGATGATAAATTACAGCAACCAAACTTCAGATAAACAAATGCAACTGCATCTCACCCATCATTGCAGGTTTTTCATCAGCAATGGCAATCTCTTCATTCAAAACAGTCTTAAAATTGGTTCTATTACAACCATTTTTGTAGTTATTTTTGACCTTAGCTGATGTCAAGAATTGAACCTATGTGATAAAAAGAATTGGCAAATCTCGTCATAGCTTTGATGTCCAGGCAATATGAGGCTGTGTATGTATACAAGGGTCCTGAGTCATTGTTGAAAATTAGCAGCACCTCATTGACAATAAACAGGAGATTACAAAAATTTGAAGTCAAGAAAACATCATTTTTTGAGTTCCGTATGAGTTGGCAAACTTTTTCTGTAAAGGGCTAGCTTAGTATATATTTTAGATTTTGCGGATCAAACAGTATCTGTCTCAACTACTTAATTCTTTCATTGAAGCACAAAAGCAGCCATTGACAATATAATAGTGAACTGGCAAGGCTGTGTTCCAATAAAACTTTATTTACAAAAACATGTAGTGGGCAGATTTGGTCCATGGACCATGGTTTGCTGACCTCTTTGTCTACTTCCTGGGTCTGAACCCAGGTTTTGCTAAAAGTGTACAAGAAGTCCTTCCCTAATCTACCAGGAGGCAATGTGTCTGTCTCTTCCTTTTTCTTCACACATTGTAGGGGCAAAGGGGCACTGGACTGTCTCACTCCCACGATCTGTTGGATAAACAAGGCCAGCTCTCATATGGCATTGGCAGTGTCTTGAAAGCAGTTGACAGATTTGTTCATTCAGTATGTTTCTTCTACCAACCTGCAGAGGTTTCTTCCATTCCCTTTATGGGACTCCCTCCTCTAACGGGCTTTCTCTGAGAGACACTGATTAACATATAACCATATTACTTAGAGGGAATAACACATTCAAATTTAACCACTGTTAGCATATCAACACAGATTTGGTAATCTCTCTAATTTAAAACTTGAAAAGGAAGACACAGGATAACGTGTCTTGATGATGTTGAGGTCTCTGGGGGAGGCTGGGGGGAACAGAATGCCAGTAGGAAGGGAAAGTCTGACAGAATCTAAATTCACTCATTCATTCATTCAATTGCTTATGTATTATTTATTGTCTATTAAATGAAAGACATTATGCTAAGAGCTAGAGACATAAAGATGAAAGTCAAATGAACTATAGAGTCCTCCCTGCAGGACCTCAAATCTATCACACAGACAGATATGAAAATAAATCATTACAAAATAGTGTGATATACAGAAGAATAAAAGTATGTAAAATCTGAAGAATCAGCACAGAAAGGAGAGGAGCAGGGATCCAGGAAAAGATTCACGGGGGTGATGTTCAAGCAGCCATACACAGAGGAAAGGCATTTTCAGGATCAGCGTGCTGAAGGAATTGAGGATGGGGCACAGCGCTGGAGGGAGGGATTGCAGTGGGGGGGAAAGAATAGGGATCTGATATGTATAATAGGAAGAAGCCAGACCCTTCCGAGCTTTGGATACCATCTACAGGAAGAAGTTTGGATTTAATTCTGCAGGTGACCAGCAATCACTGAAGGGTTAAGTAGAGAGTAACGTGATCTGATTTATAGTTTTTAAAGAAGACTTTGGCATCAGGGTAGAGACGGTGTCTGGTCTGAGAGGCTGAGTTGGTGGTGGAATTGTTAAGTGTAACTGAGATACAGGATATGGGAAGCTATGGGTGGAGCAAGGAGTTCAGTTGTGCATATCTTGACCTGGAGATGCTGGAGACAATAAAATAGCATCCTAGCAGAGGTTTTGGGTACATTGTCAGAACTATGGATCTGGGGCTCATGAGGCATTTCATCTGGAGATGGAGATTTGGACTATATTAGGTAGGAAAGAACAGTTGAACTCTCATATGTATAATAAATAATAAATCCAGGAGGGTACCCTGGAGAAGCCAACTTTTTAAAGGACATGCAGGGGAAAGAGAAATGGAACTTGGAAAATGAGAGCAGGTGATGGGCTAAGGACTGAATTCCTGCACATAATAATTTTGCTATAGTTTGGACTTGTGGAGCATTGCTCCCATGCCCCAACTATTTTTCAGCAAGAATGGTACACTTCTGGGCTTCCATTTTGACACTTTTCTGCAGTAGTCTGCCATGTTTCCCAGTTTCTATTGTGCACATGAATCACCTGGGAATCTTATGAAAATGCAGATTCTGATTCAGGAGGTCTGGAGTGAGGGCTGAGATTCTGCATTTCCAACGATCTCATTTCCAACGTGATGCTGATACTGCTGGTCCATGGATCACACTTTGAGAAACAAGGCTCTGGTTTATGGGGAAGCATTGGGAGCTTGGAGCCCTCCAGAGCTGAACTGATGAAGCTCATGTCCTCAAATCTTCAAAGAGAGGAAGAAAATTGAAGCTAGAAAGCATGTTTTTTAATTGATCAACTACGATGGTTATGAACAAGAAAATTATTTGGTAGTTATGGATAATCCCATAAATCCTCTTTCAAACTACAGTGTTCATCTCTTTGCTAATTAAACCTCTGAACTCCCTCTCCTGCATAAAATGGTGTGAGTCTAATCTCTTGTTATGTAGAACCTTGGTATAGTAGAGAGAGCACAAGCTACGGGGGCAAGAGACTAGGGTCCAAATTCCAGCTCTACTACTAATAATCTCTTCCCATGAAGAGAAGCCACAGGGCATAGTGAGGGGCGACTGGCGTGGTGCAAAGTGGAAGGGTGGGGTGGTGAGAAACCAGACAGCCTGAGTGTGAATCCAGCTATGTGGCCTTGGGCAAGCCAATGAACCTCTGTACTTCTGCTTCCTCATCTGAAAAATGGGCATGAGAGAGTACCAACCTCATAGGGTTGAAGACTAAATGAATGAATATTAGGAAAGCACTTTGACCAGTGTCCAGTAAATAGTAAATTCTATGCAAGTATCTGTTAAGTAAATAAATAAAATATCTGGATTTCATTTTCCTCATTTATAAAAGGGAGATGACTACATCACGGTTAAGGTCATTTTCTATGCCAACATTCTGTAACATCCTGCACTTAATCTGTGGACATGTAAGTAAGGACACACAATGATAAAACGAGCAAGGGTCTCAGCTAATTCATGGGATGAGTACTGGTTCCCAAACAGCTGAGAGATGGATGTGGCTGTCTTTAAACATGCACAAGTAAAAGAAAAATTTAAATGTCTGGGTTTTTAAAAGTTAAAAAACCAAAACAAAATGCTTTGCTTCTCAGTAACTGAGATTTCAAGGGACGTATCTATTTTATCTGATTAATCTGAGTTTGTATGTGCAGGCATACCTAGTGTCTGTGTGTTCCAAGCCACTGGGAGAGGACCGACATGATACAAGTGTCACGTGGTTTTGAGCAGTCCCACCCTTTTGACCTGTCACCTAATTCAGGTGGACTCTTGTTTTCCATTATTGGTGCAGAGGAGATTGCCAATTAAAAGATTCCCATCCCACACATTCTTTACCCACCTAAATTCGAGTCACTAGGAATAAAGATTATGACCCTATTCAGTTTGTCTGCAGGATGCTTCCAGAAGAACAAACTACCTGTATTTCTGTGCTATTCAGTCAAGATAAAAGGAAACAAGAACCACGAACCTCTGAAGTGGAAATGGGAAGCATATAAAATGAACGTCAAATGCTACAGGCTAGCTGAGACATAATTTAATGTTCCTCCTGAAATTTTCAATAGAACAAAAAAGAATGATATTTTAAAAACAATCAGTGTTCTTTAAATTTATGATCCACTAGGGTTTATCTGAAATTGTTGTGTATACCTGGGAATTCATACAAGGCAAAGCAATGTAATAGAATTTCAATGCTTATTGAATTTAATAATTAGTGAAGTGGACATATGTTTTGTAGGCATTTATCTAAGTAAGTTTGGTTCTAGGTGCTTTTAGATGTTCCTCATTTAATCAAACAACAATGATATGAAGAAGTCAAGACTCAAAGAGGTTTTTTTTTTTTTTAACCCTCAGTCCCCTACCCCGCCAAGACTCAAAGAGTTGAAGTGATTGTTATGGGCACTTATGCCAGGATTTTCTTTCTCCAAGTACAGTACTATTTCTACTATGCAATAGTTATCTTTATTCACTTTTTTAAGTAAATAAAAAATACCTTAACTATTTTAGAAACTTTCAAAGAAATATTATTCCTAAGAGGTTCGTATTTTTCACTAAAAAGACAATAGATTACAAGGACAGTATTGAAATCACTGTTATTTTTGTAAAGATATAAATGATATTCCGGTCCCCAATAAAATGCAAAAAATCTTTTTTCAAGTTGAAATTCCCTATAATATGATACAAAAACAGCATTTCTGTTCTTCCCACAGTTCCAAGCTCAATGTCCTACACACTATAGGTACTTAAGAAATGTTGATTTTTTAAAAAAGAGAGAGGAATAAACACCTCATATATATTTTCCTCTCACAATGAAGAAATTAAACAAAATCTTCAGATTTGTAGATGGAGAGACAGGACAAAAATCCAGCTATTCTTCCCAATAACACTAACATATACACTACTTCCAAAAAAAAAAAAAATCAATGAAGAGAATCACCATTATTTTGGGCTTACCATGTTGGACAACTGGTTCTCTTAATGGCTCCCCAGCAATTAAGACAAAATGGCTTCTCTTGGGATCCTAAAGTTAACAAAGAAAGCATCAAACAATAAACAGGTTTACTTTTGAATGTCAAATTGGGAACAATTTGAAGTGCTAGCCAAATGGACTATGTTCCTAATTCTGAATATAAATTCCAAAAATATTTCTGTGCAACTCAGTATGGAAACATTTATTCCTTAAGCTGTTTAGTAGCAATTAGAACTGAAGAATAAGTCCAGGCCACCAAAATATTAACATTCTCAAATTAAAGAAGGAGAATTTAAGATTTTCTTTAACTGGAAACATCTTCATGACAAACTATCAAACTATGCAATTAAATTGGTTTACTAAAGGGTTTATGATTTCTCACTAACAATATAATTTTTAAAGGGAATATTACTTCTGCAAATCCCAAAATAAGATTTTATTACTTTTTTTTTTTTTTTTAGAGACAAAGTCTTGCTTCGTTTCCCAGGCTGGAGTGCAATGGCACGATCTTAGTAAACTGCAACTTCGAATTCATGTGTTGAAGCAATTCTCCTTCCTCAGCTTGCCAGTACAGGCATGTGCCACCACACCCAGCTAATTATTTATTTATTTATTTTTATTTGTAAAGATGGGGTCTTGCTGTGTTGCCCAGGCTGGTCTTGAACTTCTGGCTTCAAGTGATCCTCCCGTCTTGGCCTCCCAAAGTGCTGGGTTACAGGCCTGAGTTACCACACCTGGTTGAGATTTTATTACTTTTGACATTTATTACTACTGATGTAAAATATGCCCCAGAAATGTTGCACAAAATGGGATCTTATAAAAGAGAATTCAAAGAACATCTGCTCAGGCAAATTTCTCTCCAAAAAGGTCCTATTACTTTAAAGTCTCTGAAAGTTTTTGTTTAGAACTAAGGATTAGATTTTTGTTTCCTGAAACTAGAAAAAAACATTTATCATAATATCCAGTGCTAGTGTGGATGCAGGGAAAGGTACCCTTTCATATATTGCTTGGAATATTTAAATTGGTGCAGTAATCTCTCCAGAGAGTAATGTGACAACATGACTTAAAACCCCTGATGTTGCTGATGGCCTCTGATTCACTAATACTAGTTTCAGGAATATAGTGTAAGGGAATAATTGGTTTCACAGTTTCTTCATTGTAGCTCTATTTATTACAGCAAAAATTGGAAACAGCTCTCTACAAGTGAGGTGCTGGTTAAATAATTATACTATGTTTATAAAATGAAATGTCATGTGGCCATTAAAATTCATTTTCTCAACAAATATTTAAGTGCATAATAAAATTTTCAGAATGTATTGTAAGTTTTTTAAATGTCATAAAATGGTATATATAGTATGGTTTTCACTTCTACGAAAATCAAGAAATCATATATTGAGAAGTTAGGGAAGAAATGTACCTCACACTGAAGGAAGTCAGCGGGCCCTGCAGGCTGGCATGTGCTGGCCTGAGATGGGCTAAATAAATGCTAAGATGAAACAGGGAAACCTGGAGCAGAGACAAGGTGTCATCTTCTATGTCAACCCTTCTTTGCCCTGGAGATTGGCCACTCTAGAAGAAACTGCCCATACTGTTTGTCAACCAGGATGATGGGTGTGATGGTGGAGGACACAGAAATGGGGAGCAGTGAAAGTGCAGGGAGAACAGATTCCAGAAGGAAGCAAGGGAATAAATCAGCTCCTTGTTCTTTTTTTCTTTCTTTCTTTTTTTTTTTTTTGGAGACAGTCTTGCTCTGTTGCCCGGGCTAGAGTGCCGTGGCATCAGCCTAGCTCACAGCAACCTCAAACTCCTGGGCTCAAGCAATCCTCCTGCCTCAGCCTCCCGGGTAGCTGGGACTACAGGCATGCGCCACCATGCCTGGCTAATTTTTTCTATATATATTTTTAGTTGTCCAGCTAATTTTTTTCTATTTTTAGTAGAGACGGGGGTCTCACTCTTGCTCAGGCTGGTCTCGAACTCCTGACCTCAAGCGATTCTCCCACCTCAGCCTCCCAGAGTGCTAGGATTACAGGCGTGAGCCACCACGCCTGGCCTAGCTCCTTATTCTTGACTACAACTTCATGCAAATTGGATTGGGGCAGCCTTAGGAAGTCACATCTCTCTTCTGTATTGATTCCTCAGGCTAATGCTAGCTCGAAATGAGGGTAATCCTGGCTTAGAGCCCAAGTGAGTCAGGGTCCCTTAGGGCCTTTTCTAGATATAGAAACTGTTATATGCCCTAAAGCTTTGGGCCTAAAGTATGAATCCTTATTAGGTAACATGTATGTAGTATGATTATCTGTTAAATTAGCTATTTGGATCAGTAAACTTTCTGCCTACCATTACTAAGCCCCTACAGTGTACTAAGCCAGGGATAGACAAAATTTTTCTGTAAAGGACCAGAGAGTTTTAGGGTTTGTGGGTCATCCAGCCTGTCACAACTACTCAGTGCCACTGTTAACGGTCGAAAGAATCCATAGATGATACGGAAATGAATGGGTGTGGCTGTGACCCAATAAAACTTTGTTTATGAAAACAAGTTTGGATTTGGTCTGTTGGATATAATTTACTGACCCCTGTGCTCAATCTCGAGTAGACTCTTAATGTACGTAATCTCAAATATTCTCTAACAATCCTATGCAGTTGGTGCTATTATTTCAATTTTGCAAACAAAAAAGCTGAAGCTCAGAGAGGTTTAGAAATGTGCCCAAAGTCGCATAGCTAACAAGTAACAAAGCCAAGATTCATACCTTCACAATCCATTTTCTGTAATCTAAGGGGCACTTTCTGCTATCCTGTGAATATAAGCAACACATGCCCCTTTAAATGCTCATTTTTTTAAATAACAATTTTTTCATAGAAATATTCCAAAGGCTTTGATGGCTCAGGCTATGCTTATATGCAGCAACAATTATAGAATTACACATAATAGAATGATGCTCCTGGAGCCAGGAGCACTACTAGCCAATAAATTGATGGTTTCAGCTGACTCTTTTCTATTCTGGCTGCCCTGGCCCTTCTGACTCCCCTCATCGCTTCCTACTGGTGTTCAGTTTCAGCTTCCAAATCCTTATTATCTGCAATGTGCTCTCTGCTATATCAGAGGAAGAACCGAGGTTGCCAGGTTAAACCAGATAATGTTCTGAAGAATGACCCTGATATCAGTAGGTTCCGGCCTATATGTAGCTTTTGTGCCTCTTTCCTGTATTGGGTTGAAATATATAAAATTGTCATTTTTATAGGTCAAACATGGCAGTTTCATATGGTTCAGTCTAATATTAGAGGGCATAGACCCTGAGATATGCATTTTTTCTGGTGCTCATGTTATTTTTCTTTTGTTTACTTCATAGTCCATGGTGGTGCTGCAGATGATTAAAGTAGCAGTAGGTGAGCTGCCAGAAAAGCAGGCTAAGATCTAATAATTCCTTAAGTCCACTGCCTTCTATAAGATCAGGGTCAGAGGGCCAGAAGTCAGGCAGACTGCCTCTCCACCAGTCACCTGTTCGCTGAAATAGTTGTCACCTTTACTTTTCAAAATTCATCTTTTCAGGAGCTTTCACACAATTGTCTCCTCAATCCTCTTTATTAGAATGACGCAAAGCAGTCAGATGGGCTTAACAGACTCACAAGATGGTGACTGAATTACCCAAGGGAATGAAATAGACATGAGAGAGAAATTTAGAAATCTGGGGAAAAAAATTCCTAAAATATCAGAAAAACTCCTAAAATATCAGAAACTTTACTTTAACAACAGGGATTTGTCACAAAAGGACTATGAAATGCATCACATGCTCCTCTCAGTTCAAAATGGAGATTATTTTCAAATGGTTCTGAGTATGCATGCAGGTCTACATTTATACTTCTAGAGAGCTGATCCATTTTCACTTATGCTAAAAAAAAGAACAATTATATAAAGAAAGAAAATGAAGAGACAACAAATACGTGTTGCCTCCAAATTCAAATTTCTAGGGGTAAACAAGACGGACTTTAGATGATTCTTGGAGATGGGGAATCAATATAGACAAAACTTTTAAAAAAACAATAGAAATAGCAGAAATTAATGAAAGAGGATGATAAATTTCCAGCTATGCAGGAGAGTTAGGCATTTTCCTGGAAACTGGTAGAAAGTATAAGAAAATTGAAGGAAAATAAAACACTTACCTTGTTCTCCACCTGAACACTGTCACCTTCCCCGAGCACTGCTGTGTGATGAGGTTCTATTTTCTGTTGTGCATCATCAGGCCCTACAAAAACGATGAGCCACTAACTTTAGTACTCATTACAGTACATTTATCATATGGTTACATACTTGGTTAACTATGTAGCACCATAATATTAATTTCAATTTCAAAAATAAAAGAGAGGAATTTCTGTAAATCTCTTGGTTGATTATATTTGCTATTATTAAAGTCTGAAACTGGTTAGTTTTCAATTTTGAAAAGAACAGGGAAATGAATTCTGCATTGTGACCTCATTTACTTTTAATGTCATCCTCAAATAGTTCAACTGATAAGCAAAGTCTTTGGCATTACATGCACATAAGAGTGTTTCCTTTGGTAAATTATAAACCTTTTAAGAATTAAGCACACTTAGAAAAATTATCAAATGTCATTGTTAATTCATTTCAACAAGTATTAATTGAGCACCTACAATTGCCTAGTGCTATTAGGGAAAGACAAAGATGTGCAAAGCAGATTCCTTGCATACAAATAATTCAAAATCTCATTGGGGCAAACTACATATATACAAACAAAATAAGCAGGGAATAATTTAATTGAAAAATAAGTAAATAAACAAAAAAAGAAAAGAAAAACAAGTAAGTTTGATAGCTACTGAATAGCTATTGAACTGTGAACAAGACCCTGTTCTAAATGCTGTGGGAGTCTTCAGGATAGATAAGTTTCCATCCCATCTAAACTAAGGCTCACAGATAAAGCAATACAAATGAAATTGTATTGTATTGAAATTGAATTGCCCTTGTAAGGGCAACAATAAATTAATAAGCAAAGTTCAACAAGAGAACAGGGTTGGTAGGGGCCCATTCAGGTCTAGGGACCCCAGGAATTTGCTGTGGAGGAGGCAAGATTCAAACAGAGCTCTGCAGGATTAAAGGCAAATCTGGGAAGAAAGGCCTTCTAGACAAGAGGATAGACAGATCATGCAAGGGTAATGTGTGGGCATTTCTGGGGAAACAGTGAACTTTCCTGGAACATTCTTCTGGGATCAAAGAAAACCTTGAAAGCCATTTTTATCCATATAAAATTGAGAGCACTTGAGGGCTCTCAATGTGCATGTGTGTGCATATGAAAAGGTTAGATATGTATCTTCAAAAAATAATTCTAGAAGAAGAAGATAGAGTGAATTGGAGGGAGGGGCAAGACTGAAGTTATGATGACTTGCTAGGAGTTTGCTGTAATAGTCTAAGTGAAGATGAATTAAGTCTGAACTGGGAGAGTGGAAATAGAAAGAGATCTATTTGAGAGATGGAGTTGAGAAAGAATCTAAAGGATTTGGCAACAGTGGGAGAGAGAAGAGTCTAATATGATTGTCACTAGGTGCAGAAGAAGATTCTCAGTGGTTCTGCAAGAATGGAGAGGCCTAAGTGGGCCAGAACAACCACGGGAGGCTATAGAGAGGGGATGAGATTTGAGCTGCTCTTTCAGTTGGGTAAAAAATCAGACATGTGACTGGAGAACAGAGAGAAAATTCCAAATTAGGTGAGCAACTCATAAAGATGTCTAGGGGGATATACCTGTGTGCCATTTTGGGCTATAAATAAGGGCATTCACCTGACATGTTGGAGCTAACACTGAATAACCAGCAAGGAAGTGCTTATTTAAATGAAAACAACAGTTTGAGCAATTATTATGTAAATAGAAACATAATTCATGAATTTAGGGCATAGTGGTTGGAGTCCAAACATAGTTATATTTTCTAGATAAGTCCTTCTCACCACCACTTTGGGGATAACTGATATGACATAGCAGGGTTCATTCTGATGCTTGCAAACATGAAATATAATAGGATTCTGATAGAGCAGGAGTTCTTAATGTGGTGTCAATGTGCCCCCAAGAGGTCTGTTGATAGAATCCAAGGCATGGGTGGACTTGGATGGGGGATAAATCACATGTTTATTTTCACTACCACCTAGTTGAAATGTAGCTTTTCCTTCAATCATAAATGTATCCAACGAAGTACAGTAGCATTAAGTGGACCAATGGCTTTGTCTCCAGTAGAAATCATAGATATTTTCATACCATATTATAGTGATGTAGCTATCTCAAAATATAGTTCATGTTAATTATTACTTAGAATTTAGAATAGGCCTATTGCCAGATCATGTTATTTCAAATGTCATTAGAGAAGTACACATACAGATATAGCATAAACTTGTTCTTTTTAACATGTGAATAATGTCACTGAATTTAAAAACATTATTTGCAGGGGGGAGAGGGCTTGGCAGATGTCAAAAGGGTCCATGGCACAAAAAATGATTAAGAACCTTGTCCCAGAGGCAGTAATGTGCTGCTTAATGATTGAAAATTGGCTTTCAGGGATGAGAAGGGAGAAAAATAAAATGGATTTGTAGTGTGTGCCAATTTCCATGGTGTAAATACTCCCACTGTGGCCAATTTCAAGCTACAAGAGCCAGCCCCAGCATGACACTAAAGGTTTCTCCTCCATCAACAATTTAGGTCAACAAATGTCATGGAAGGGAATGATAGAACTCCACTGATTTCTCACTTATGCAGGGATGTGGCAATAAAAGACAGGTCTGAGAGTTAAAGAAGAATCTCATTTAGAGTTGGGTAATATTTTTAACTGTGATATGGAGGAGCATTTTATTAAGTGTGCCTTACTGTGATCCCCTGGGAGCAACGAGCCATGTCTTTATCTTTCAACTAATTCATGTATAACACCCATGACCCACGTGGTCCACTCCTGGCCCCTAATTTTGTCCTGTAGGATGTTTCATGATAGATAGACCAAAATAGTTTATAAACCCCTTTACTGTGTTTTAATGGAGTGAGCTGACGAGAGACAGCACTCAAAAATAATGCTGAATTGGTATTAATATTTCTCTGCAGCCCCTATCAGGGGAGCTTGCTTGACTGTGGGGTTCATTGGTCTGTGAGGAAATCTTAATATAGGAACAAAGAGTTCAGCTTGTCCAAAGTGCCCTAATTCTGACTTTATGTGGAATGCAATTTCTGCCCGTTCTTTTTGCAATTAGTGTTGATACCAAAGAGGCCATCTGAAACGCTCCACCCTAAGGTAAACCTTTCCTACAGACACTGGAGTCAGAGTTCCAGGTTAAAAATAATTGTAAATGTACCTTTACCTTCTGTGTTATTATATGAAATGTTTAAAACAGGGTCACAGAGAGCAAAGACTGATTCTATCTTTATTTCCAGGTCATTTCTATGATATTTCGCCCATCTGGTTATCTCCTAAACCTAAAATAAGTCTCAAAGAAAATATATCTTATTGTTTTTTATTACTTTCAATTATAAATAGAGCCAAATCAGATAATAAATAGTTTCCATTGGGAATCTTTGCCAAGAATGTTAAATCTAATAGTGCAGTTAAGGAAAATTTAACTGAAAACAATTTAATTGCAATTTTTTTTTGCCTAAACAGTCATGAAAGGGCAAAATACTTTAAAACTTAAAGTCAGTGCTGCATCTTCAGTGTGTGATGAATCGCTGTACAACTTTTCTGTTCATACCATCTTTCCTTTTTCCTTTTCTTCTCTTTATAAGAACTGCTGTCCCACTTACTCTGTTCCACACACTCTGGTACTTCTATCAGAGATCTTGAAATCATCGATTTTGTATGTATAGTTGAAGCCTTCTTACCTGATGCAATTGAGATTTGTAATTCAAAAAGACAGTCAAATTGCCTTAAACATTTTATTTTAAATTTAAGCATAAATGTGCATTAATTTGTGAATTTTTAAAAATACAGTTAAGGTGGGTCTACTGATTGGACTGAAGCAGTGCCTTTCTTTTTAAAGCATACCCATAATGCACCACCTCAATTATTCTAGATTATTACAGTCCCCCCTAATCATTTACTGTCATCTCTCCCATACTAATTCAAAGGCATTTTCCTTAGCAATTCACTTTTACAAAGCATTTGACTTAGTTGTTCTAGAAATACGAACTCTCTTTTCATACCTATTTCGTTAATTTACAAATTGTTTAATTAAATTACATAATTGCAATTATTGGTGCAACTGGCATAAAGAGATTGAAAACAAACACAGCTGCCTTTAAGTCCACTACACCTCAGTCAGTGGGAGCAGCAATGGCAGGTAGACCAGGGAGGAAATGATCATCCCATGTTCGGGCACCTCCCTCAAGGTATTTGTCACTACTGGCCAATCCAGTTAGTCGGGTAAGTGGAGGTCAATTAAGAGACCTTCTGAGGTACACATGTGTTTTGCTCTCTTTGTGGTAAGACCCAGAGATCCTGTCAAACTTCTTAACACCACCCAGAACCAGAGCAAAAGGATGAACACAAACTAAGCATGAAAACTTATTAATATTTAAATAAATGTGAAACATTGTACTGCCTTCCTGAGCCAGTTCATTTCAATAACCACAGATAAATGTTTTTAGATTTCAGATTTCTAAATACAATTTCTAAGCACCAACAGTATACTTGATATTGGTCCTTCTAGGGGACTGGCAGTCCAAGCTGATAAACTGTACCAAGCTTCAGGGATACAGGACATAAACTCTTTTATCCTTTTGATCTCTGCATTAATGTGTAAAGTAATTTTCACCACAGCTGCAGGGAAGAGATTCAGTATTAGTATCTGCAGAATCCACTGGTTTTCTGACCACGTAGTTTTTATTTTCTTTTGATTTCTCTTTTTATCATATGCTGCACAAATTTCCAGCTGAGGGCCAGTCAAAGGATTTTTGCCTCAGTAAAAAAATTATTGTCAAAGGTCTCTCTTTTTCTGCTGCACAATTTTTAAAGCTACTATTCGACAGTCACCTTAGAAGGCTCTTCATTGTTGAAAAAAGCAAATGTATCAAAAATTAACAAGATTCCTGAAGAGCATAAAATGAATACTTTCAGATGAATGGAAAGTTAATACTTTCTCTGAATAAGAAAGTGCTAACTGTACTTGTCTTATTTTAGCTGTTAACTCTTTCTTTCCTTCAAGGTGTCAGTAGAGGACAATTACATGGCTTCACCATACTTACCTTGAACTTTAAAATGTCTGACTTTGACAACTAGTTAGATGTCCAGCATTTCCTAATCTTCAAAACTCCAACTGTTTGTAGTCTAAATTTACCAATGTCCATCTTTTAAGCATTTCTTGTATCAATTAACATTTTTTTTATTTCAGGATATTATGGGGGTACAAACATTTTGGTATCACAAGAATGGAAAAACATGCACCACGTGTACTCGTCATCAAATTGGTACTAACTTATCAACACTAAGGTGCTCACATGGTAGTAATATTCATTGGGTCCTGGTCAGGCAGGGGGGGGTTGGGGGGGTAAACGCAATTAACATTTTTAATAGTCCTCCTAAATTTCCACTTTATGCAGTCTCCCCAGATTATTTCTTCAACCCAAATTGCAGCCTATGTATTGGAGCCTGATACACTAAGTATATATAACATCCACTTCATCTGAATGGAGGTGCTTGACATCTCGAAAAAGACAATTCCTTGCTTATCACTTCCTGCTGTGGGTGGTTGGCTGGTGCCATCTTAATTTTATAAGCAAGATAACATTGAGGCAGTCAAGTCAAAGCATTTTCTGGATTTTCTCTATAGATTTTCTAAGTCAGTACATATTAAATAGCTATTTCTGTTTTGTCATTTCTTTTCCTCTGGTGATTTGTTCTTGCCCTTTTCTTGTGCTAATTAACACCTCTATTAGTGGGTAGAGAGGAGCAAGGGAAGGAGATAAAATTCCAGTGAGATCATTTCCCCAGACACTACTGGTTAAAGCAGAGTCCCAAGAGGCCAGTTTTGTGAGATGGATTCTCTCCATGGTCCAGTTTATTCTGGACAGATGCAACTTTGCTCCAAGGCTACAGACTACAACACTATCTCCTGCCACATGTGTTGCACTGTGGCCCATGGGCACGGGGTGGGGAGTGGGGGGGGGAACCAGGCCAGTGAGTAGAGATGACTCAGAAAAATCCTGTCTCATCTCTAGAAAAACAAGTGCATGTGTGAGTCATTCTTACCCTGAGAATTGCAGAGCTTTTCACTAGTTACCTTCTTGGACTAAAAGTCTGTCAGGACACAAGGCTGTAACTGCTGCTTAAAACAGGTTTTGAAGATTACTTGTTATGTTTTCTTCCCTTCATCCTCTACAATGTCATGCAAAGCAAAATCAACTGTGAGCTTTTGTAGAACCCACAGGCTAAGAAAGGTTTTTACTTTCTTAAATGGTTGAAAAAAATTAAAAATTGTATTTCATGACACATGAAAACTACATGAAATTCACATTTGAGTGAATTCAGTGGCCATAAATAAAGTTTTATTGGAACAGCCACCCTATTTGTTTATGTATTGCCTGTGGCTGCTTTTGTGCTACACTGGCAGTGCCAAGCAGTTGCAACTGAGACTATGTGGCCTGCAAAGATGGAAATACTGGCTATCTAGCTCTTTCCCGAAAGTTTGCTTCCCCCTGTTTTTTCTCATTCTGCGCAAACATTTCTGGTATCCTTACCACCTCAAAATTCATGTGCTTTCTTTATTACTTTCCATTTGTGCAGATTGTTTTGTTGCTCTTGAAATCATAAATCAGGTGCACTACCACCATAACAATGTTTTTTCTCTCTATTTTTATAAAGTACTATGTGATTCTCAGGGTTTTCAGAAGATCATAAAAACAAATGATGCCTCATCTCTTCTAGATGGTTAATATAGTTTAATATGTGTGCACATGGACTTATGACACTACTACTAGATTTTTTTCACACTTTCTCAAGTGCTAAAATTAAATGAATTTTGCTTCTGACCCATAATTGAAATGTTATTCAGTGAAGCAGGAACTAAAACCATTTATACTGTATTAGGAATAAATTTAAAATACATGAGTTTGTATTACCATTATTTTCCAGAAGAATAATTTCAGGCAATTGAACACTCTTTTTGGAGAATATAAGGAATAGTTTAAACAGCTCTGGGTGTGGCCTTCTAGCCCTGAACAGATGCTATCAGCAAGCCAGCTTTCTGGAGCTCGGAGTGTACTGCCCAAGGAGGTGGCCGTTTTAGGGCCCCAGGAAGTTCAGTGCTGGCACCACTGCAGGAGGAAGTGGGGAGACTCCAACCCCAGAAGGCTCAGGAATGGGGCTTCTTGGCCTGCACTTTGCAATGCCCACCCCCATCCACACCACCCTTGGCTGTCGGTGGCGATAAGCGGGGTGGGTGGGAGGCTGGTTCTCTTACTTTGGGTTTTCCCAGAAGCACAGCTGGAGACATATTCTGATACAAGGAGTGTATCTGGGAGGCGATCCCAGGAAACAACACTGCAGAAGTCAGGAGAGTTAGACAGAAAAGGGAAGACAGACAGCGAAGGGCGAGTCACTGAGCACACTCCCATGGTGGGCGGCTTGAGCATCATCCTACCAGGAAACTCTAAGAAAAGGCCCCTCACACAGGCCCCAGAGTTACCCCGCCTGAGAGACCAGGATGTTATTTCTCCAGCGCTTTCAACCTGTCCTGACTGGTTTCAGAGAAAGCCTTCAGGCAAAGCAGTTAGAAGTTGGTCATTGGGCACCAAGGAGGTCAGGCCCCAGGGTGTGGGTGGGGTACCAACAGCATCTGCTGCAGCTGTTTTCCTGCCAGCCCCACAGAGAGCCTCTTTCTGGAACCCAGGCTGCTTTTAGGAGGATGGGAAGGGTGGGAGCAGATGCAGGCAGGAGTCAGCCTGCTCTGCAAGGCCCTTTCTCCCACTCCTCTGTCCCTTGGCTCTCCTGCCGCTGGGTTGGCTAAGGATGGAGACGCAAAAAGACAAGTTAGATGGTGCAGTCCCTGCGTTGTCACTGGACAACATGGGAAGCGGGACTGAAGAGCTCTTGGTTCTGGTCCCCCAGGTCTACCAATGCAGAACCCTGGCAAAGCAAACAGCTTTCTCTCTACGTCACATTCCTCATGCATAAAATGAGAGTTGGTTGGGTCTCAAACATTTTTTCTTGACTAGACTCAACGAGCAACACATATACAACCCCTCAGTATAGGAAAAAAACAACTTTGAGATTTCTCAGAGGCAACTGGCACTGCAAACTCCCCTTCTACCTCCACCTCCCAGGAGACAGACAGACTCCTATTCCCCTCAGAGCCCACTGTAGCTCCATCCCTTCATCAGTATGGAGGTTGCCGATGTCCTTGCAAGCTGTCAACACACATAATTCTGCCTGGACCTTTTGTCTGGGCCCAGGCCACAATGAAATAGCTGTGTCAGGACTGGGGTTCATACTCTCCTGCCTCACTGAACATTCTGTAAGCTGAGAGGCACCCTGCCCTGGGCATACCTGTGCTGGGATATAAAGAGAGCTGGTGTGGGAAGGAAGGAGGCATAGTATTCAATTACATGAAGTAGTTTTATCCTGCCTTTTCTCCCTTGAGTAGTTTAAATTAAACTGCAATTGAACCCAAAGTGACATAGCCACAACTTACCAATATAAACATCTCCGGATATGGTATAAATGAAGCTTGTCCACCCTGGAAAGTTAAGCCAGCAACATCAAAATGTTAGTGTCCATAATGCCAAAAGGAACGTATATATTTTTTCTTTTCTTTTACATATATATTTAACGATTTAAGTTCTGTGAGCTGTTTAAAATACACACTCACATATGTTCTCTCTCTCACACACAGAAATACATCCCTAAACCTAAATGACTTGGCCCCAAATGTTTAAGAACCACCCCAAAGTAGACAGTGTACAATTCACTTGGCTGTATATCTATATGCCAAAAGTTCTGTTAACAAACTGTGACTTCCGATTCTAACATCATGCTATTAACTGCAACACTCCAGTCTGGCTTTATCTTCAGTTTGTTGTGCCTCCAGGTTGTTTGAAGTGTGAAGATGATACCAGAAATATGCTTTTTTTGTACTTAGTTGCATGCTAGTTTCCAGTGAACTCATTCTTTTTTATCTATCCTAAAATAGAATATGCATCAGTTCCAGGGATGCAGGGATGCATAATCTTTGGGGTATAAATGGGCTTCAGATGGCCTGTGAGCTCCCTGGAATCGCTCACATGATTTTTCAAGTCTGTACACTTTTCTGGGAAGAGGGTATATAGAATTTACCAGATTCCTTCCATGACCTGTGGAGCCAAGAGCTCAGAACCCCTGGCTACTGGCCATTTGCAATCTCAGCACCAGCACTTGATTTTCACGGATGCTTATGCAGGGCACCCATGGCTCAGAAGACATGCTGTGTTTCCATTGAGAGACATGAATCTAGAAATGGCATGCTCAAAATGGAATTAGGGTATCCCTCCATGTGCCTTTAGTGGAAAAGGAGATCTGGAAAGGGAACACAGAGTTCAAGACTGGAAGGACAGGGCTCACACTGCAGTCTGTGTAGGAGTCAACTTGATGACAGAGTAAATGAAGGCAGGCACAGATGAGCAAGGAGGACAAAATATACATCTAAGGACATGACTATGATGGTGCATGGGCTGGAACACCCAATGGGGCACAGAGGAAAAGCTCTAACTGATAAAACTTAACATAAATCGAGTCTTGTTAAGGAAGTCTTACAGATAGCAAAACAAACACACTTGGGTGGGTGCCAGAGGATATATTTTCATCCTCCTATTTCAGTTTTTCCTCTCTGAGATTTTGCTAGAATGAGTTTAAGCCCTCTAAAAAAAATGCTGTTTATTCATAGCTCACCCATTCTTCTTCTCCCTTGTTCACCCACTTGCTTAGTCTTCCAAGCTTGGTCTACTGCCATTTATCGAACATCTACCATGAGCATGCATTGTGGGTGGAGATACAAAGACGAATAAGGCACAGCCGGGTGTTCAAGTTGTGCACCTTTGGGAAGGGAGGTTCGTGGTAGATGCTGAAAACACATACCAACAATTTATAGCCTGGTTCAAGTCTTGCATGGATGGGCTGGCTCTGCTGGAGCACTTCTTTCTCTGTTTTCTAATGAATGCTGAGTTTTCCTTTTCCTAATCAGCCTGATTTATAATTATACTCTACAACAAAACCCCTTTCTTCTCTGCTTTTTCAAAAATTTTGGCGTTGAAAATTGTTTAAATTTCTTTTTTTTTATTTCAGGAAATTATGGGGGTACAAACATTTTGGTTACATGTTATGATTTGCCACATCCAAACCATGATTTGAGACGTGCCCTTTCCCCGCCTACAACACTCACCGCGTCCATTAGTTGTGAGTTTACCTACCCCTAACCCTCCTACCCCCAAAGAATATTACTACTGTGTGAGCACCTTAGTGCTGATCAGTCAGTGCCGGTTTGATGGCGAGTACATATGGTGCCTATTCTTCCATTCTTGTGATACCTCACTTTGGAGGATGGGCTCAAGCTCTAGCCAGGAAAATATAAGAGGTGCTAGATCACCATCATTTTTTATAATTGAGTAGTATTCCATTGTATAAATATACTATATTTTATTGATCCACTCATGGATTGACGGGCACTTGGGTTGTTTCCACATCCTTTCTTTTTCAAAGCACAAATAGCTTTATTTTTCTGATTGTAAAAAAGTAACACATCAATTTAAAAATATTTTAAAAGTGTGAAGGTGTGGAACATCTAGACTGAAAATCTTTCTGCAAACTTCATACTTACCCTGACATAAATATTGCTAGAAATTTGGCATTTGTGCTTTCAGTTTTTTTTTCTTTTATGCACTATACACTACTTCCTTAAAAACTAGAAGAAATTCAATATTCTACTTTGGATACCTTTCTATGTCAAAACGTAGAGAAGTAACTCATCCTTGGGAAAAACTGCATAGCATTCCATTGTAAGGGTGTGTCATAATTTATATAACTAATACCTTCTTCATGGTTTAAAGGTATTAAAAATTGTTTCTACATTTGACAAAACCTTACATCTCTCAATTGCTCCACTAGCTTTTTATTTGGGATCATTTGATTGTTCTAATCTCATTTCTTCTCTACCTCCTCTGCTTCCTACTCACCCTTCAAGCAGAAATCTAGTCCAAACATAACTGTCTAGGTCTGTTTTCTTTCCTTTTTTATCTTTTTACATGATCCAGAGGGACCATACATTTGCTTAAAGGAAAGGCCAAGTCAATTTATTAAGTGCATTCACCTATGTTTATTCCTTGTAAAAGTTTCCTATTAGGATACAGAGTCCATCTTTGCCAATAACAACACAATTCATCTTGCTGGTTGGAAAGCAGTGTTCAAGAGAATGAAACAGGAACAGGGGCAATTTACATTTCTTCTTTTTATCATGATATCTATCTGCCCTTGCCTCTATCAAACCTTGTTTAATTTCCATTGAGCATTGTTTGTTAAGGCTACTTCAAAAGAAAACAAAAGCCAAACTGTGTGAATGCTTACTATAAGTTTAACAACTGCCACCATTTATTAGAATTCCTTCTCTGCGAAGGGCAGGATTCCATCAGCAAAGATCTCTCTTAAGGAGAGTTTCAGGTCCTTCTTATCTTTCTTTCTTCCTTCCCCCACCTCTCCTCCCACTTTTATGTCCTACACCAGGAATTGATGCCATCCCCAAATTTTTATTGCTCTGTCAGAGGTCACAGCCCCTATAATTTCCTTTCTCCTACAAATACGGTTTCCAAGCTACTGTCTCTTTGCAGCTGGGAAGCTCTTCCCTTCCCTTGGGCAATGACAAATAAAATGGGTTGGGAGGTCACATTTTCAGTCAGGTCCCCTAGGATGGTTAAGTCAGCAACACATTTAAGTCAAATCTCCTCTAGCCAAACAGAAAAAACGTAAAATTTTTCTTTTAAATATGTAAATCATTTTCTGTGGCATTTGCTCTCATTTCCAAGGAGGATCCTGATTCTTGCAAACGTCCCTAGTGAGAGCTTTTCTTGGCCTACATTCCTTGCCTTAACCCAGCTCATTGTCCTCCGGCCTCAGTCTTAGAGTTCATTATTCCAATGAACTTACAATTATTAATACTCCCTATGCATGTATGTGCAAAGAAAGTAGAAGTACATGGCCTGGTGACACACCAAGTGCATAACAGACATCAGTTCTGAGGAAGGAAGGAGAGAAGGCATCGGGGCTAAGGAGAGAATGCACCTTCCCCCAAACTCTGGGTCACACTGGTAGCTGGACCTCAAAGCAGCCTTGGTTCCTAAGGGCCTCCACCCCACCCCCCTGGAAGCCCCTGGAAGTTCAGCTTCGGCAGGCACCTCCCTCACCTTGGACCTCATGCCTGGCCTCCTGGGACAGGAGGCAGACCTGCCTGGTTCTCCCCTCCCCCTCCTCATTCCACTAAATTATTTTTTAATTTTTACTTTAAAATAATTTCAGATATACAGAAAAGTTGCAAGAATACCACAGAGAATTCTCGTATACCATTCACCCAGATTTCCCAAAAGCTAACATGCTACCTACCACATATGCTTTATCATTCTTCTTGCTATAAATATATCGCATTCCTTTTTTGGAAATATTTGAGAAAAACCTGCAGACATAATGCCCCTTTACCTTGAAATAATTTTCAGTTTGCATTTCCTAAAAACAAGGATATTTTCCTACCAAACCATAGTGCACTTATAAAAATTATGAAACTAACATCAACACAATACTGTTATCTATGCACAGATATTCAAATTATGTCAATTATCTGAGTAATGCCTTCTATGGAAAAAGGAAAAACAACTTTCTAGGCCAGGATCCAATGTAGGATCACACACTGCACTTAGTTGTCATGTCTAATCTTCTTTCATCTGAAACACTTCCTCAGTCTTTCTTTCATTAAGAGCACTGACCAGTTATTTTATAGAATGCCCCTCAGTTTGGGTTTGTTTGATGTTTCCTCATCATTAGACCAAAGTGTTTGCTAATTTCTTTTCCTCTCAGATTTAGAGAAGAATTTTCATTTATTTTCAACACTTTAATTTTTTAATTCAGATAAGCAGAAAGGATGAAATAATGAACATATATGTTTGCAATATTTATTTCATATCTTTCTTTTCTTTTAAGATAAAACCATACAGATGAAAAAAAAAAATGTCCCCTAACTGGTTGCTTCTAATCCATTTTCTACATACAGTGAACTGGACCTTTTCTAGAAGCCCCACTTAAAATCCTTCAGTGGCTCCCTGTTTCCCCAGGACAAGCCCAAACTCCTGTCCCTGGCAGACAGACTCCTCTCTGTCTGGTCCTACACTTCTCCACTATCACCGCCTCTCTGCCTGTCCTGCCTCCGTATTTAATTCTAACCCAGAAAATCTCTCTTGGGGAGTAGAAGGATAGGGAAGTGACAAAACTTAAGGGGGCTTTGTGGAGGCATGGAAAACAAACCAACTAAGTAACTATAAAACAATAACAAAACATACACACTATCACAGGCAGAAAGTGCAGGTTTAAAAATCAGTGCATCACCCTTGGGGAGATCTAGGACTAGACTCTCAGCCTTTTCAAGCTTGTTTGCTGGTTTGTAAAATAAGGAAAGAACAGGTTCAGCACAGGGCTGCTGTAATGACCAAGTGGCACTGTATGTCTGTATAAACATATATAAATGTCCATATTTATCTATATATACATGTGTGTTACATGTTTTTAACCTTCTCTACCCAATGCCTGGCACTTGGGAGGTATATAACAAATAGTAGTTCCCTTTCCTGCCCTTTTCTTCTCTTCCCACTTTCCTCCAAATTTATGTAGGTCATGAGATTACATGCTTCTGATGAGACTGTGACCCAGGCCAGAGAAGGCTCTTCGCCATGGAGATGGCCCCATGGTCCCCACCGCACCACCCTAGACACCTAGCTAACTAGTCTTCTCTTGGACTGCACCATACACTGAGCAAAGCTTGGCAGAGTCACTGTTCCCTAAAATGTCCTCATCAAGAACCTCATGGCACTTAGGACGCTGTTTGTGTCCCACCGAACACTGCAGTCTAGAATTGGTGACATAAGGTGGGTTTTCTGATCACATAGCAACTCACAGCTCACTATTAGATCTACAAGCTTTCCAAGAATTGGCATTTAACCCCCATCTTATAACTAACCATAAACAGCATGAGAAAGAGAGGGGTTGACTTTGTAGCTCTGCAGTCTGGGAAAGAGGTTATTACGTGAACTTGCGGGAACTGAAAATAAGAGAATGCCCATTTTACCAAATTTGATTTATTTTACCAATAATAAAATGCTCAACTATATTGCACAGAATGGTACAAACATGAGGACACTTGAAACAACTGGTTTTCCAGAATAAAATATACTCAGAATGCACTTTATACCTTATAGAACGATAATACTATAAGTTGTGTTTTTAAGCCATGGGTGTATGACATTAAGAGCTGTCTCTCAAGATCCTAGATTTTAAACAAGAAAAATTGCAACCTATAGGATAACCCTCCCTTATGGTTTGGCCCACATTCATAATATTGAACATTCATTACATCAGAAGCTATCAGAAAAACTAAGAAATAAATGAAATTTAACATTTTGAATAAGAAATATATTAGCAATATATGCTTTTTGGAAAGTAAACTCTCAGAATACAGTCTTCCCCGTGCCTAGAATGGCGCCTGGCCCACTGGAGGACAAACTCTGCTGATTATTTTCTTGCTAATAAAATATTAAGAAAAAATGTATTAGAATCCTCTGGAAGCTTATCCTGTTCTTTTTTTTTTAATTTTAATTGACACGTAATAATTGTATCCTGCTCTTTGGAGACTAAGTCTACATGGCAGCACTACGTTTTCCCACCAACACGATATTTAATATGATAATATTTAAAGTAATCCATGGTACTATTATTTCTTGGTTTTATATGGACAGAACTTGTCTCCTCTTCAAATATAAATATTCACAGCTAGTTTTTAATTGCTCAGAAAAATTCAGAAAATAATTCAGATATGTAGACACAATAAATTATATTTAGATCTATAAAATAGAAGCTATTTTAGGCATTTGAACTTAGATTGAAGCCACGTTTATAGACTGTTAAGATCTAAAATATACAGAGTTTTAAGGGTTAAGTAAAGGTTCAGAAAACAATAGAAACCTCAATATTAGCAGGAAAGTCATAAATACCTCTAAGATTATTTCAGGACATATTTAGATACTTGACCGTTTTTATGAGAAAAATATTTTCAAATAGCACCTACAAAATATGAACAAAAATATGAACACCCCTATCAAAATTGAAATGTGTTTAAATTCTTAGAATAGTTTCTTAATTTACATTGATCATCAATTTAATCTGTTCTCTTCTAAAGATGACATATAAGAAAAACACAACAAAATTTTCAAACTGGTGAGATTATTAATTTAAAAATTTTCAAGAATAGTCATTTTTATAACCTATCTGCAAAATCTTAGATTTATTTACCAATATGCCCAAGGCACTACTAATAGGGTATTGGTCACTAAAGGCCCACTCATTTATTTGGTTCAGGACAAGATGGCAGTTAAGAGTCCTAGTGAAAGTCAGATTGTGTGGGTTGGAATCCCCAACACTCACTAGCTAATTGATCTTGAGTAAGTTACTTAACCTTTTTGTACCTCAGTTTCTTCATTTGAAAAATGAGATAATCACAGTCCTTGCCTCATGGGGATGTGAGGATTGCAGGTGTTAATACAGGGAAAATTCTTAGAGCAGTTTCTAGCAAACAGGAGGCATTTAATAAATGTTAGTTGTGATGATTATTATTACTATAGGATGATTCAGTGAATTGAACTCCTGAAAATGTTTACAACATCCCCATCACGGGTTTTTGCCATTTCTTCCTCTTTCTCAAAACCATATTTTAAAAAATGCAATTGTACTTCACCACGTATGAAAACCAGTTCCATCAAAGGATATAAAATTTTAGTTAGATAGTAGGAATAAGTTCAAGAAATCTATTGTACAACATGGTGACTATAGTTAATAACAATGTATTATATTCTTGAAAAATGCTAAGAGAGTGGATGTTAAGTGTTCTCATCACAAAATGACAACTATGTAAGGTAATGCCTATGTTAATTAGCTAGATGTAGTCATTCCACAATATATATATATATATACTTCAAAACATATTGTATACTATAATTACATATAATTTTATCTGGCAATTGAAAAAAATAATCACAAGAGAAAACCAATTCCAGTGGAATAAATATACCAATATGAAAGGCAAAACAATAAAGCACCTATAATAGAACATTTTTATGATCTTGGGTTAGGGAAAGATTATTAAAGAAGCCACAGAAAGCACTAATCATTAAGGAACAAATTGATACATGTAAGAAATTTTTATTAAAATATAGAAAAATATAATAGTATAGAAGAATGAAAAATAAAGCAAAAGGGAGAAGATATTTGCAACACAAATAACTAACAATGACTAGTATTCAGAATATATAAAAAGCTCTTACAAGTCAATATGAAAAAGACAACCCATCCAAAGGAAAATGATATGAAACTTCTTGCTGGCTAATTTTATTCAAGTTCAAGTTAATCACTGCTCTGAAGACTTACTGATTTACATTCATAACTGTTATGTGTATACTCTAAGTATGAAGGGAACTGTGATTGAATATTCTAATGTACTACTGGTAAGTAGAGAGCTCTGCAAAAAACTGCCCATGAATTAAATCATGTATTTGGTGTAGTGAACAAAATAAGCTTTTGCTTTCTCTATGAAAACATCCCAAAATCTAAAATTCTACATGAATCATTCATGTATGGGGCATTCTCCATAAAAGTAGAGAATGACTATGAGAAGACATTTAGGCAGGAAGTCTGAGGAAATCTCACCATGTATTTTTCTAGGCTTACTGAAATCACTACTTGTTTTTGAGTCATTGACCATACGGAAAATGTGTGGTACTTTCAACCAAGATCATAAATGTGGTGGTAGACTCTAAGACATCCACATGACCCTGCTTCCTGGTATTGCCCTGTACAATCCCCTCTCTCTGAATGTGAGCTGCACCTAGTGACTTGTTCTAACCAGGAGAATACAGCAATAGTGATGGGATGTCACTTCTGAGATTAGGTTACATAAAGACTCTGGCTTTCATCTTGCTTATCCTCTTTTGCTCGCTCATTTGCAACTCTGATGAAGTCAGTGGCCATGTTGTGAGCTGTCCTACATAGAGGCCCACATGGCAAGGAACAGAGAGCAGACTCTAGCCAACAAGCCTCAAGAAACTGAATGCTGCCAACAACCATGTAAGTATGAGCTTGGAAGTGCATCCTTCCTAGTCAAGCCTTGGGATGACTGCAGCCCTAGCTGACACCTTGATCACAGCCTTGTAATGGTCCCAGAGCCAGAGGACACAGCTAAGTTGTGAGACACTGTGAGATAATACATGTTGTTTTAAGGCATTAGGTTTGGGGGTAATACGTTATGTAGCATATAGAAAATCAATACTATAAGACTTATTTAAATATACACTAATGTGACTCTCTAAGTAATGACTGTATGAGTGGCATTAAAATCTACTTTTTAATTGAGGAAGATGCAGCTTCTTTCCTTTTTTGCCTTGGAAAGTAAACACAGAAGCAAAAATATTATGGGCAATATTTAAGAGGGCATATCAGTTTTCTATTGCTACTGTAACAGATGATCCCAAAACTTAGTGACTTAAAACAATAAAAATTTATAATCTTGTACTTCTGGAGGTCAGAAGCCCAAAAATGGGCCTCATGGGTCTAAAATCAAGGTGTCAACAGGACTGTGTTCCTTCTGGAGGCTCTAGGAGAGAATGTCTTTCCTTGCCTTTTTCAGCTTCTAGAGGCTGCCCCAAGTCCTTGGCTTGTGGTCCCTTCCATTTTCAAAACCAGCAATAACATCACTCTGACCTCTGCTACTATTGTCACACTCTGACTCCCCTGTCTCCTTCTTTCACTTATACAGACTCCGGTGATGACATTGGGCCCACTTGGGTTATCTGGGCTAATCTCCCCATCTCAAGAGTCTTAATTTAGTCACATTTTCAAAGTCCCTTTTGCCAAGTAACATAACATATTCACAGGTTCTGGGGATTATTGCATGGACATCTTTGAGTACTATTATTCTGCCTACCACGGAGGGGTAGACTACATGTTCTCTAAATAAATTATGTTTACTGATCTATACATACTGTAAAGAAAAGTTATAAGGTGAGGAAAGCAAAAAGGCTCACAAAATCAAGTTTTTCCCATGTTATAACATTTCTCCATTTTCAACATTCCAGAACATGATTTTAAGTATCTAGAAGCAGAGGTGCAGTAAAAGAGGATGGGGAAAATAAACAAAGTTGCTGTTGAGAACCAAACTGTGATACGATCAGTCAGAAGACAAGGGGGACGTAAGGACCAGAAGGCATAGATTTTGGGGAAAATATTGACATTTTCCTAGAAATATAGATTTATGTCCTTCACAATGAATGATAACAAACAGTGTTCTCTGTAAATCAGTTTACAGCAAGGAAAATCAGATTGCCTTATAAGAGACGGTAAAAGTCATGGCAAAAAAAAAATTACTTATTCTTATTTTAGCCAAGAGCTAATATGAAAAACGTGTGGCCAATGTGAAAGGAATCTGGTACTGTCAGAGACTCAACAAATTGGATTCTTTTGAAGTGATGCATCGTTCAGCTCAATTCCTGATATCAACTGCCTTCCAAATCATCACTGCATGAAACATCTGTTTTCTGCGAGATTAGCACAACCCAGCAGAAACGTGCTTAGCCCTAAGGAAACAAGAGATGGTAAAAATCGATTCTAATACTATTTATGGGAAGGAATTCAGATAAAACCTAGTTTGATTCATGAGAAATGTCTGTAGTCTCCCTTAACTGAATTTGCCTTGGGACATATGCATTTTCCCAGTATCAGGGATGGGATGGTAGCAGTGTATGCTTCCCTTTCTATCCAATTAGTCTGGTAATGATACAACCAAGTCAACATTAAATTAGACTGCAAAGCATATGCCAAAAGCCAAACATTATCCAGACATCCATGTCAAATCCCTTTACCATGAGTAACAAAACAATCAAAATATTATAAGCAAAACATGTCCAGCACCCGGCCAATGGCTCACACATTTCATGGAATATTTGATGCAACAAAGCACCCAAATAAAATGAATTTAGACAGTCCTTGGAGTTTATGACGGAGTTTGACCTGGAAAGGTGATTAAGAAAAAGACAAAGGGCGACCTTGATTTCGATGACTTCATAATAAAATTTACACAGCATAATTTTACCATCCGGTAAATCTCATTACAGGCAGCCAGGACTATCAGATCTGCAAATAATAAGTGCTTTGTAATGCTTGCATTAATTGTTTGTTTGGCACTAGACAAGGAAAGTCTCAAACTTTGCATTTGTCACCTAATGCAATGGAAGTATGGATGAGTGTGGGTGTGAGTGTGTGTGTGTATGTGTGTGTGTGTGTGTGTGTGTGTGTGTGTGTGAGAGAGAGAGAGAGAGAGAGAGAGAGAGAGAGAGAGAGAGAGAGAGGGGAAGGAGGGAGGGGGCAGGAGGGAGAGACTGAGGAAGAGAGCACACACTATAACTGGAAATGATGTCTTAGAAAAGACAAGTTCTTTTGCTTCATAGCTGGGTTCATAACAGACTTGTTCTAAGTGGGTTTACAGAGACTCAATGCTAAACATGCATTTCTAAGCTACTTGCTTTTGCATTCCTCCAAAAATGTTTCTGAAAACAAACAGGAAATGCCTAAATACATCATAGTAAACCCAGGATGCAGAATATCACTGTTAAAAGGAGCCATGCAAGTAGATTGGTAAAGATGTCCATGAAGTATTGTTTGGTCAAATAAACAAGAGGAAAAAAGTATCTATAATGATTCCATTTTAGTAAAACAATGACAAAATAATCTTATATGTGTGTATATTTGAATACACATATATGTCAGTATAGAAAAATAAGTGTGGAGAAAAATACAGCAAGATATAATTCAAGAATTGATGTGAGATATAGCCTAGACCTAGGATATATAGGAGGAAAAGGGATTGGAGGGAAGCAAACTCAAGATTAAAAGGAAAAAGCACTGCACTAAAAAGTTAAAGCACATGCACACTCATACTTACTGTTCCAAAAATGATACATAGTGTAGGCGTATGTTTAAGCAAATGAATCTAAAATTTTTTCTGTACTTAAAAACAGCCAGAATGAAACCCAAAATTAGTAAAAGGACAGAAATTATGAAGGTCAGAGGAGAAATAAATGAAATTGAGACTAAAAATCAATAAAGAAGATCAACAAAATGAAAAGTTGGGTTTTTTGAAGAGATAAACAAAATTAAAAAACCTAATAAAGAAAAACCCAAATAAATAAAATCAGAAATAAAAAAAAGACATAACTGAGACCACAGAAATATGAAAAATCATTAGAGACTATTATGAACAACCATATGCCAACAAATTGGAAAACCTAAAAGAAATGGATAAATTTCTGGACACATACAACCTACCAAGACTGAACCATGAAGAAACAGAAAACCTCAACAAACCAATAACAAGTGATGAGGTCAAAGCCATAATCAAAGGTCTCCCATCAAAGAAAAGCCCAGAACCTGATGGATTCACTGCTGAATTCTGCTCAATATCTCTGATCATTAGGGAAATGCAAATCAAAACCACAATGAGATATCACCTAACTCCAGTGAGAATGGCCTCTATCAAAAAGTCCCAAAATAACAAATGCTGGCATGGATGTGGAGGGATTGGAACTTACACTCTTACACTGCTGGTGGGACTGCAAATTAGTACAACCCCTGTGGAAAGTAATTTGGAGATACCTCAAAAAGCTAAAAATAGAAATACCATTTGATCCAGCAATCCCACTACTAGGCATCTATCCAAAGGAAAAAATACATTTTATAATAAAGACATCTGCACTGGAATATTTATAGCAGCACAATTCACAATTGCAAAGATGCGAAAACAACCCAAATGCCCATCAATACATAAGTGGATTAATAAATAAAATGTGGTATATGTATACCATGCAGTTCTACTCAGCCACAAAAAACAATGGTAATCTAGCACCCCTTACATTATCCTGGATAGAGCATGAGCCCATCCTCCGAAGTAAGGTATCAAAAGAATAGAAAAACAAGCATCACATGTACTTGCCATCAAATTGGTACTAACTGATCAACACTAAGGTGCTCGCATGGTAGTAATACTCACTGGGTGCCTGTCAGGTGGTGGGGGGTGCTGGGGGGGGTAAACCCACAGCTAATGGAGACGGGGCACATTGTATGGGGAAGGACACACTTGTAGCCCTGGCTTGGGCAAGGCAAACTCATTTCATGTAACCAAAATATTTGTATTCCCATAATATTCTGAATTAAAAAAAAATAAAGAACTAATACCAATTCTACTCAAATTGTTCAAAAACTTGAAATGAGGGAATACTTTCAAACTCATTCAATGAGGCTAACATTACCCTGATACCAAAACCAGACAAGGACACAACAACAAAAAAAATACTACAGGCCAATATTACTGAAGAACGCAGATGCAAAAATCCTCAACAAAATACTAGCAAACTGAATTCAATAACACATTAAAAAAATCACTCACACCGCACTGATTTGATCTTCATAAATTATATGACTGCATTAAATTATCACATGTGCCCCGAAAATATATACCTCTTACGTCAATAAAAAATAAAATTAATTTAAAAAAATTTTAAATAAAATTCTTTTAAGAAATAGCCAGAATGAGAAAACAAAGAACAAAATAATGGGTTCAAAGGTGATGCCTAGTGAGCTTGGGTATAGCCACTTTTTTAAAATAAAATTGACCTTAAATACTTGGGAATTTTTCAATTATTTGTTAGGTTCAACCTAAAGTTAACACTTCCGTAACAATACCTATATCAAGCAAAACCTGTATCTCAATCAAGTATGCACTTGTTTTTGAGTAACACAGGTCTGATTTTGCCTCCAGGAATACTGTGAGTCAACAGGGGCTGGAAAGTCAGGAGACAGGTGTATTTTACTTGCCTTATCTGGGCCAGTAAGTCTTTATGTGGCCTTAAGCAAGTGACTAATCTGTTAGGCCTTAGTGTCCACACCTGTAAATTGAGGGATGTGGCTCAGAGGGGCCGACCTTAACATTCTATGAATTCCTCTTGGTTTTCTTAACTTGAACGGTCCCAGCAGTATTCATTAATTTAAACATAATTAAACATGAACAAAGTTCATAGAACTTTATGCTGAGTTTCAGAAACAAACACATTCTAGAGAAAGCAGCTCCTTGTTTTGTTTTCTTGTTGTTGTTTGTTTTTCTGACATGATTACTAAACCCCAGAACCCATCATACCTTTAGGAATAGGCTGGGAATGTTTTGCTCCTGGATCCAATTTGAAGTCCAAATATAAGGTTGGTGTGCGAGTGTAAACCTTGGACTGAAAAGAAAAAAAAGCCATCAGTGGTTTTCCAAGAAAAGGTTCTTATTTATCTGAGCTGGGCCCTTTGTAATAGGCCTGGGCCTGGATCCATCATATTTACAATTCCTCCTAGAATAGTGTTGTTAAACCCGGGAGGGCTGCTTCAGCTCCTATTAAAGGTCATGGTTGCTCTCCTAGCTTTGCAATATGATTGACAAGCTAATTTCAGGGTGACAACTGTATCCCTACAGGCATTTCTCAAATATGGTCTGATGTCAGCATTTTACTGGCCAATAGTTTCTCCAGCTTTCTCACTTCCAGTCTTCCATTTGATATGGTAGGTCGTCTCACATCCAAATATGTATTTCTTCCCCAGGACTCAAGAAAGCCATTTCCATTTTGAAATTCAAAAAAGTGGCCTCTACGTATTTTTGTTTTTTCTTACTTGGCCCTCTGGCAAAAAAAGGTGGTCCACCACTGCTGACTTGAAAAAACCACAGCACCAAATATAAGAAAGGCAAACTTCTGCAGGATTTTCCATTGTAAACAGTGGCTTTGATTCCATCATAAGTTAAGCAGAGTTTGTAATTCGATATAATACCATCTTGAATCATTGGCATAGACTAGAATCCAAGGGATTAGCACTGTTGCTATAAACTTTATGATGTCTCATTGTTTATCACGAAGCCCCAGTGGTTCTATTCGACATTTCTTTAACTTAAAAATGCAAACGAAAATGAAAAAGCACATAACACTAAGCTTGGTAAGGATGTGGAGTAACTGGAATTTTCATATGCTGCTGGTGGGACTATAACTTGGTACAAACACTTTGTAGAACTCTTTGGCAGTATGTAGTATGGATGAATATATGCATAACCTATGACCCAATCAATATTCCAACTTGTAGATGTATACCCAACAGAAATGTTCACCTAAAGGCATGTACAAGAATCTTAATCATGAACTGTTGACAACAGCCCAAACTAGAAATAGCCCAAATATCTTTAACAATAGAATGGATAAATAAATTAAAATATACAGTAGAATACAGCAGTTGAATAAACCCAACTACATGCTACAACTTAGGTGAATCTCACAAGCCAAATACCGAGCAAATGAAGGCAGACACAGATCGTACACCATTTAATTCCGTTTCTATAAAGTTCAAACAAGGCCAAACTAAAAAAGTCAGAAAAGCAGTTACTCTGGGAAGGTTAATAACTAGAAAAAGTTAATAAGAGTGCTTCTGAGAGCTGATAATGTTCTGTTTCTTGACCTGGCTACTGGTTTCATGGGTGTGTTCACTTGGTGAAAATTCTCTGAGCTGTATACTTGATTTGTTTGCTTTTCTGTGCTTATGTTATATTTTAATAAAAAGCTTACATTCATTAACAAAAAGCATTTGTAAATAGACAAAAATTACTCCTTTATCAAGGATAGTAAATAATTCTGGGCTCTTGTGTAATTTTGCAGAGAATAATTATGTAAGTTCCATGAGGACATGAACTTCTCTGCCTTTTTCACCACTGAATTCCCAGGGCTAACCAACTGTGTCTGTCACACAGTAGGTGTTTAATAAATATTTATCGAATGATGTTTCATAATAGAAAATCCCATGTATAATAATACATTTATTGACAGAATACATATGGTGCTCATTAACATCCTTACCTACATGTAAGAGAGGTAATACCTCTCTTCAGGACAGGTGAATTTGGTATGATCAAAGCGTATGTACATTAAATTTTGGAATAGAGAATTGTAAATAATGTTGACCATCAAAAGATTTTTGCCTTTTCTGTGAATGTCTGCTATTGAAGCTTTGGGGTTTAAAACGGTCTGGAAGATAGTTTTGCATGGCTGAGAAAGTCAAGTGGCATTAATATAGCTTCAAAGACTGGAAAAGCAAATTCCCCTGTGAATACATAAATGAAGCCAGAAAGACCTGTGACATCAAGGGCAACCTGAGGCCAAAGATTCACAATCAATCTGAAGAACTTGAAACATGCATAAAAGAAGGGCAGCACACAAGGGACATAGGATCTGGTTGTCTAGGATCATTAGGTGTGTAAGGCACCATCTGGAAGGGGATTGGTTTTGTCTGATGAAGACTTCTAAAATTACCTCTGAAAAGATCAAGGGTGATATTTTGCTCTCAGACAAAGGATCCCTGTTTGGTTTAAGCATCTTTCTCAACCTCTGCCACAGTGGCAGATGCAGTATCCTTTCCTACAGTGAAGAGATTAATCATAAGACGTTCTTGGTTTAATTTTTATTAGTATTCTCCTAGACTCTGCACCTAAAAATAATCTTTAACTGAAAACCAGGAGTCTTTGATGCTAGTATTGCTCTTCCCACTGACTAGTAAAGCACTTATCTTCTTCTGGGTTTGGTTCACTCATCTCAAAACTGTGTAGGGGGACTGACTGATGTTTAAGTCTATTTCTAGTTCTGAAATTTTGAGTCAGGAGGCTAATGTTCTCCTCCACACTTTAATTTTTTAAATTTCTTTCTGATTTCTCAGACTAGAGCTGTAGGGAAGTGAGAATGTGGCTGGGGTGAGGGAGGGCAACTAGTGCTGTGGGGAGTTAGTTGGGGGCCTCTGGTTAACTCGCTCTCTTCTTGCCCTCAACCTCAGTCATAAATCTACCCTCCTGCCTGGTCCTTTTTCTTCTTTCTTCCCTGCCTCTAGCTTCTCAATCTGATCCATACTGTCCCCCAAATAGTAATCTATCTCTCTAAGACTGCAGCTACACGGACACACACATACATGCACATGCATACACACATGCAAACACACAGAGTGTTCTATATTCGTTTATCTATTCATTCAAAAAAATTTTAAACAGAAACAAATGAGAGACTTTATAAAGCCACAAATATACCCTATTGTCTTACTGTGTAAAAAAGGCTAAGAGAAAAATTGTAATGCATTTGGGAGGCGTTTTTCACAACATCTATAACCTAAAATAGAACTCCAATTCTAGTATTTTTTTTCATATTGACAATTGGATCATTGATGGTTTCAATGTAATACTTCTTGAATAATCAACTACCACAAATCCCCCCAAACGCAATGTATATTATTCTATTTTAATTAATATATAATGAGATAAAACTCCATTTGGAAGCTGTTCCCATGAGTATGTATGTAGGTGTCTGTACGTAAACATATACACATAAACTTCTGAAAAGCAGGTAGGTTTTGTTTTTTAATTTTGCTCTTCCATGGTAACTCTGTTGAAATAGCAAGAGTGAATTATATTTATTTAACTCAAAGATGATAGTGCCAGCTTTGAATATACTTTAAGCAAACCTGGATTTAGTTTTTCTATCACACACACTGCTGATGTTCAACTGTAAAGAAATATCACTATTAGACACATTTTTCCTACGTTCTGTTTTGTTTATTTTTATGTATAGTATTAAACTATTAATATAGCCTCAAAATGGAAAGAATATTTAATTAAATCATTCTTTTCTGGTTAAAACTTAGTTATCAATGTACCTATTTCCATAGGATTAAAATAAATTTGTCCATGACAAACTAAAAGAAAACATTCCTCTATAAATCTGTTTCGCCACGGACAGGACTAATGCAATTGTTTTTTTTTTCCTTTTCTCTGTTTTGGTTCTGATTAATAATGACTGCAGGTATTAAAATCTCTTCATCTTTCTTCTTTCTTCCCATTTCATAATTCTCTGTTGAAAGTATTTAGGAAACTTTCCTTAAAGGTTTTAGCCTCTATTTGAAAAGCCTAATGGCTTAAATTGTATGGTTCATATATCATACAGGGAAAGCTTCTAGAAGGTAAGTAATGTAACTCTCCATAAGAGGTTAAGGGTAAATTTTGGCTAACTTGCAACAACAGGGGTGCTACCAAATCCAGGAAAACCTTGTCTCTCTTTCTCTATAAATATGTCAGAACTAAACCCTTAATGAGTCTCACACACTACTCCAATAATGACCACAAAACAAAGACTTCCCACTTACCCTGGCTTTTGGTATGATACCCTTGTCAAGTTGGCTTCCTTCCTCTGCTTTTATTCATAAATGTGATCTTAATTAGGAGATGAAATTACTTCCACATGGAAGCCATGTGGCTTAAAAACATCTTCCCACGAAAAAGAATAGCGTGTGCTACGTTGCTATGTATGAGTGTGGCAAAGGGAATAATCTTGAATTTTGCCACTGCTCCTTTTGCCCATTGATTCTTGAGTGTTGCTGCTTTTACCACCATGCTGACCTTCCTTAAAAGCAAGTGGAAGCAATTTTGTGTCGTGTCAGAGCTGTAATAAATGCTTCTACATTGCTTTGGGGAACTATTTCAAAAATGCTTTATGATTTAGTGGTTTTTTTTTTGGGAAATGCACTCAAATTCTCAATCTTATTATACTACACTGCTTAAGCAAATTGCTCTAAATAACTGTACTAATGAGTGCCAATCCCCAATTTCCTATAAGATAAAAAAAAACAGTGCTTATACTTGTTCCTAGACACTCACCCTCATGTTGGACCACCCCACTATTGTTGGACATTTTGCTTTATGGGTTTCTTTTCTGCTTCATTGCTAACTTTTGACAAGTATCTTTGCACATAAATCTTTGACTACACTTCTAATCTTTTCTTTAACAGTGAAATTATAGGTCTAAAGGTCTAGACAATGTGGCCAAGAGCAAATTGGCCAACATAATCATCTGATTAAAAAGCAATTTTGCTGAAAATATCTACTGTCAGTCATTGATTTTTCTAGTCTTGGTAATTCTGTTACACCACAGGGCAGTTTTTGAACTCTTTATATGCTCTAAATATTGTTTTTTCCCATCTAAACCCCTATTGTTAGAAAGTAAACATATCTCAACAAATCCCCTATTGTTGCACAGTCAGAGTTTTTCCTTGTCACAAATATAGAAGCAAAGGATTAATTGCCGAAAAGAAAAAAAAATGAAAGTAAAAAAAAAAAATTGAAAACCTCTGAATAGTGGACAAAAAGTAAGGAAAAAAGCTTAACCTAGGCCGGGCACGGTGGCTCACGCCTGTAATCCTAGCTCTGGGAGGCCGAGGCGGGTGGATCGCTCGAGGTCAGGAGTTCGAGACCAGCCTGAGCAAGAGTGAGACCCCGTCTCTACTAAAAATAGAAAGAAATTATCTGGCCAACTAAAAAATATATATACAAAAAAATTAGCCGGGCATGGTGGCTCATGCCTGTAGTCCCAGCTACTAGGGAGGCTGAGGCAGTAGGATCGCTTAAGCCCAGGAGTCTGAGGTTGCTGTGAGCTAGGCTGATGCCACGGCACTCACTCTAGCCCGGGCAACAAAGTGACACTCTGTCTCAAAAAAAAAAAAAAAAAAAAAAAAAGAAAAAAGCTTAACCTGAAAGAAAAAGTTTAAAGGCATCACCTCCATAGTTCAAAAACCAGTATCTCAACAACCAGTACCTAAGTAGTACTTGTTTTTTAACAAATCATCCTGATCACTTGTTATACTGACTTGCTTTCGTCCTAGTTGTTTTTGGTCAAATCACTTAGAAACTATGTTTAAAAAGTATCCATCTTATCAAAATGTTGACCATTGTATTTTTTTAATCTTAGTTAATTTAAAAAGCAGAAATTGATATCTTTTTACTCTTTAAATGTGACTTTTAGTTTGGGTGATATTATTATTAATTTAACAAATAATATTAAATATTATTAATATAAGAATAATAATAATTAGATATATTGAGTGACCAGGCATGATTCTAGGTACTTCATATGTATTAATTAGGCCACTTGTATTTTCCTTTTAGTAAACCATCTGCTCAATAACCTATTTAACTTTTCATTCATTTATTAATTAATTTCCTCATTCAAAAAATATTGGTTGAGAACCTCTAATGTGCTAGTCATTGGATATATTTATTTGTAAATAATGGATATTCTCAGCCCTTGTGAAGTCTGCTTTCTAGTGAAGAAGACAATTTAACAAATTAAATATAAAATTATAAAATGTGGTATATGCTATAAAAGAAATAGGGTAGAGAGAGAGAAAATAAAACGGGGGCAGGTAATAGAAGGGCTCACTAGGAAGACTGCATTGAAGTAGAAACTTGAAAGAGAAGAGGTGAAGGTAAGAGGTTTCTGGGCAGAGAAAGGAGCACAGTACGTGCAAAGGCCTTGAGGTAGTGAAGAGCTTGAAGTATTAGGGAACTGAGAAGATAGCAATATGGCAGATACAAAGTGGCTGTTAGAGAGAATGATATGAGATGAGTTTAGAAATTCAGGAAAAATCCAATCAAGTGTAGACCGTAGTAAGGCATTTGAAATTTCTTTAAAGTACAATGGGAACACATTGAAGAATAACCAGATCTAATTTTTATCTTGAAGAGATGTCTTGAGCTACTATGTGGAGCATGGGAGGGAGAATGGGAGTACGAATAGAAGAGAGGAGACCTCTGAAGGCTGGCTGGAGTAGGCCAGCCAGGGATGGGAAAAAAGCAAGTAGATCTGAAATATATTTTGGAGATAGAAAGGTTTTGCTGAACGACTGGGTGAGGGGAACAATAAGGATGATCACCATGTTTTTACTGTGAGCACTGAGTGATGGTGCCATTCATTAAGATGGAGAAGACTGGAAGGGAAACAAGTTTTTAGTTTGTTTGTTGTCAAGACAGATGGGGATGGGGGTAACAAGACTTCAACTTTTGCTGTTTTAAATTTGACATGCCTGGGCACCACGCAAATGGAGATGTCAAGTTGGCAATTCAACACATGAATCTACATAGAACTCAGAGGGGAGGCTTGTATTGTGAATATAAATCTGGGAGTTGTCAGGGTATACATGGTATCTAAATCCATGGAATGGATAAGATCACCTAGGGAGATGGTCAATGAAAGACAAGAGGACTCAGGACTGAGATCCAGGGAACTCAGGTGTTTAGGGGTCTGGCCAAGAAAATGATACCTATCCAAAAAAGGAAACTAAGAAGGAACAAAGAGCATCCAGAGACACAAAAATGTATTATCTCAGAGGCCAAAGAAAGGAGAGAGGCTGTGGAGAAAGAGGAAGCACTCAAACTATGGAGAGGAAGAGCTGACATGGAGAAGGGGCAAAAGGACCTCTGGTTTGGCTACATGGAAGTCAGTGGTGATTGGTTTCAATGGACCAATGGGGGCGGATGTCAGGGTGAGAGTATCAAGGAGGTAGGGAATTGGAGATAAAATGTGCAGACAAATCTACGAAGTATGACTCTGAGAGGGAGAAGAGAAGTGAAGGGCATGGGGTCAAGGGAGTTTGGTACTTCTCATCAGTTTATGTAAGAGGTTTTTTAAAAAAATAAATTAAGGCTATTAGCCCTTAATAATACTTGTTAAAAAATCTCCCAGTTTGTTTCTGGCCTTTAATTTTATTTGTGGGATTTCTGACATGGGTCAGATCTATTAATCTTTTCCTTCCAATGCTTTTAAACTCAGAACGTCTTTCCCCATCCAACAGTCATATAAGTGTTCACCTATATTTTTCTAGTCCAAAATTTTTAACATTAAATTCTTTAATCTATGTGGAATTCACTTTACTACGAAGTGTGAGATCATGAGCTAAGCTGGCTTCTTTTTAGTAAATGGTAAACCAGTTGTTCCAGTTGTCTTCTTTTTCCCAATTAATGATGATCTTCCTTATCATTATTAAATTTGCACATATACATGGGCTACTTCAGGTAGATTCTCTTTCTACCAGTTACAAGGAAGAGCCTCAATGGGGCAAACCAGGTGTCCACTTCACTAACTAGCCCAGAAACCCCAACTAATAGAGGAAGATCTACTCCATAAGGAGCTCATGTCAACATCTAGTACATCTCCCATGGCTTCCCAATCTCCCCATCTTCCTTCCACCACCTTCCCACTCTCATGGCCTGTTGGGCTTTCTTCACTGGGGAGAAAAAATGCATCAGCACAGACCTAGTCTCTCCACCACCATACACACTCAAGCTCACTGTCATCACCCCTGGGTATGGAACCATATCTTCCCCTTTCTCCTGAAGACCTTAAGGCTTTGAGGAAATGAAAAATAGATTTACCATATTATTTGATGCAAACTTCCAACTATCATTGTTTAGCATAGGCTGATGCTCTTCAACGAAATGATTTGCCTTCCGTCCTCAATCCAAAGCACTCTGATTTCTGAATTCTTGATTATTTTAAACAATTATGATAAGGAGTGGGAGAGATTAGTTTCCATCCTCAGTGCCAAATGTATCATGGGAAGGATTAAAACCCTGTAATCATATTTTGACATATACATGAAGTGCTACACAAAGAGAAGACAAGGAACTCTTAGGAAAAATGCCAGTGACTCTGTGTAGGGTGGGAGTTAGAGGGGGCCAGAAAACATTTGTAACTTCTATCAACCAGGAAGGATTGTGGACAGTCTTGAGCATCAAGCTGCCCAGCTGACCATGAATTTTGGACGTGGCCGAATTACTCTACAATCTAGTCTCTATATGATCCTTTTCCAAATAGCCCTTTAATCAATAGTTAACACTCTAGTATCTCTCCTTCTCGCCTTTTATTTATGGGAGAAGTAGTGAGGAGAAAAGGGTTAAAGGGAAAAGGAATAAAGATGCTGACAGGACTCCTGGTCCTGAAGTTTAACCAGAGACATGTTAGTTGTGAAACTGGACTTTGATTTCTTCACTCTTTGAGTCAGCATCCCTGCCCAAAGTTGGATTACAGATGTTCTAATTTCTTGGAAAATTAAAACCAGGGAAAGAACAAATACCTATCTCTTGTATAAACAATTCATCCATAACCCTATAAATGGCAACAGTACAATAAAACCACAAATGGCCCCCAAATATGCTAACAGGGAGCCTTCCTATCCTTTATCTCTAATCCACGGGTAATGTGTTCCAAGATTGAGTCAGCAAATCTATTAACTGATGCTAGAATATTTCTCACAGGGCTTTGTAATATTTTTAATCTCTTTTAGTTACATTTGGTATTTGCTAAGATATTTTTAAGAGCTCCTGCAAGAAAGTGCATCAAGATGTAACATGGGAAACTATTTGGCAAAGATAAGATTTCCTAGAGCTCTGGGTACTGATACCTTCTTGTAGATATGACCCTTCAATTTTATGATTAAAATTAATTTAGGGAAAATTTATTATGGTCCAGAGCTTTTGCTATGTGATCGTTTGCATGACCTTCTGACACAGAGAGGCAGGGGTGTCAGCTTATACAGACATGTGCCTAACAGTAGCCTTTTGGTGTAGAAAGAGAGATGTTCATTTTGAAGCGTCCTTCCATAAAAATGAGCTAAGGCATTTCCAAAGTGGAAAGAGACACACCTAGCAAATATATGCCCAAGGACTGACTGGTGTGATATGGCAGGGGTCATGTTCAAATAAAATAGGTGAAATTCAGGAAACCTTAGTTTGAGTGTAGTCTTCCTCCACAATGAGCTGTGTGACCTTGGGAAAGACTTTTAGCCTAGTTCAGTTGCAGCTTTCTCATCTACAAAGTGGTAGAGGTGGAGAGCTGATCTCTTGGATCTATTGTGGCCTGACATTCTCATTCACGTGGAAGTACTAGAAGAAAATGGAAGAGTAGGTTGTGATTGGCTTTGAAAAACATCTCATGTTTTCAGGAATTCTAGACTCACACTGCCCTAAGAACCACGTTCAGATCCTAATACCCCACTGAAGCAATGGAAGAGCTGAATGAATGGAAAGTTTCCTGTCCAACTATTATATAAATGGGCCAGAGACAGCCCCTGTATATTAAGTAAAAATGGCCCCCATGTTATTCACATCTTCACAGCAGGCTAGGATCATTAGCCCAAAGCCCACTGGTGCCAAATTCAAATTTTCATACTCAAATTGCTTTAAATATATTCCAAATAACCCTATTTTTAGCTATTTAGAGCCTACCTTCTTCACATACACCATGAAAGTATACCCAACCTGCATCCAACATGTGCTATCCAGAAATAAGACAAACCCTGTAGCTATAAAAGACTCCAAACTGCTGTTATTCAGAGCTCTCTGATCCAGAGAAACTCCACCTTGCTGCTGAGTGACATCACCTAGACACATAAAACCCCTCTCTGATTTCCCCTACTCCCTCACAAGGTCACTAGCCCTATTTCCCTTCTGGGTGGTGGCCTCAATGCCACTGTCTCTGGAAAATCTCCAGCTGTGAGGGACTTTCCCTCTCATGTAATCCTGTCCAAGTACCACCCAAATAAAGTCTGCGTGTTAACTGCCTCTCATAAACCTGTCTCTTCCTTGATAAACCCCAAATCCCCAAACTTACCACATCAACCCAACTAAATAAAGTGTTCAAATAGGTTCCAAAAGTATCAAATATGGCCTCCTGCGTATCCACAAACAAGAGGAGAGGAGATTCCCTGCTATTCAGCAACAGCCCAGAGAAATTGAAGAGTTGAGCAAATCTGCTGAAGGTCTAAAAACCTATGCAATGGTCAGTATTCATCCCCAACTCAGGGCAGAGGATTGTTCACAAATTCCTGGGCAAATAGAAAGTGGTCAGCTCCTAAGCAAAATGACAGATGAGCCAAGATTTTCCTCTGAACCCTTTAACATGCATCTCTCCTCTTAGGACTTCTCCATCTTTAAAGTTTCCAAGATAAAACCTGCTCTCAGCAGAAAATCTGATTTATATTGGGTTGTGCTGAACTGGAAAGGACCTGTGTGAGCTTGTGGTTAAGAGCACAAACTCTCAAGCCAGACCATCCAGTTAGAATCCCAGCGCTGTCATTTACTAGATGTGTAAGCCTGGGCAAGTTGCTAATCTCACTATGTTTCAGTTCCCTAGCTCATTAGGTTGTTGCGACAATTTAACTGGACACAGTTTATGTGCCTCCTCAGAGTCTCTTGGCCTCATTAGCTTCTCAGCTCTTAGTCTCTCATAGAGACCCCTAGGTGCCACCACTGCTGCCACTGTTGATGTCCACAGATGCCTTGGCCCCTCCTAACTGGCTGCCAAGTTCTGACAAGACCCCGATTGCCCCCGAAGCGGTGGGAGCTACAGCAGCTCCAGAGTCTGGGCTTGACCTGACCTACTGAGGCTCTGCATCCTCCCTCCCCGCCAAGACTTGGATAAAGATTGAAGCTATAGCATGTGGAATGAGGCCTCTTCAGAGGCTGCCTGAAGGGGCCAGGTGACACAAACCAGAAGGGCAGGGAATTAGCCCCCTATGGGGCAAATTTTGACCAAAAAGGGATGGAAGATATGGGACGACAGAAAACTTCTTCATCCTTCTTGTTCCCTCAGTAAGTTCTGAGGTACAGTTTGATCAGGCACCCTACATGGCCAAACATCTGTCTCACTTCTTTTCTCTCTCACTCTCACTGCCCTGGGGTTGTGCAAAAGATTTGCCTTGGGCTCTGTTTTCCAGAGAACTCAAGTTAAGTCAGGATCAAAAAAATGGATACATGTAAAGCACCCAGAACTTCACTGTCGGGTACAGTTGCCACTAGCCACATGGGGCGACTGAGCACATGAAATGTGGCTAGTCTGCATTGAGATGTGCTGTAAGTGTAAGATACACACTGGATTTCAAAGACTTGCTACAAAAAGTGTAAAATATCTCATTATAATTTTACATTAATTACATGTTGAAATGATAATATATTGGATATGCTGGATTAAATAAAATATGTTATTAAAATTAATTTTACCTGTTTTTTTTTTTACTTTTTAAATGTTGATTAGGAAATTTTAAGTTTCATGTTGCTTCCTTATATTTTTATTGGACAGCTCTGAGTTAGAACTTACCACGTCACAAGCCCCATAAAGGATGTTAGCCATTTTCATTTTCCTTCCCAAGAAGTTCTAGAGATTTGCTGTCAGTAAAGCCTAATGATAAAAGGGAATGTGGGAGCGGAAATGGAAATAGATAAGGGAAAAGGGAACAAATATTGATTATGTACCTTCTAAGACTATATATTATCATCCCTATTTGGCAGATGAGGAAATAAAGGCTCAAAATAATTTTCCCAAGGTCATAGAAGTATTAAACAACAGAGCTGAGAGTTGAACCCAGGTCTGCTGACTCCACAGTCTATGCTCCTTTCAGTCTACCATGCTGTTGAAGGATTGACTGTAATGGTACAGTTTTGATAATGTAACAGTGAGATTTTGTGTCATGTGTTAGGGCTTCCTAGAATCCTTTAAATCACCTACACAGGAGGTTACCTACACCAACCAAGTTAAGAGCTGGTACTGGACAAAAATTTCTCTCTTTCTCTTTCTCACCTCAGATACGTGGAATTGAGTTGGTCATACACCATAGTCCATGGCACAGGGTCATCAGACATTCATGAGAGCCCCTCTTGTTTTGTATTATTTTCCCCCATCATCCCCAATCTCCAGCTCACTCCCCATTGGCTCTCAGTCGAGCATATGTAATAGACATCCTTCCACTCTATCCTCAGTGTATTTATTTAGATATATGGGTGTCCTTGAAAAATAAACAGTGCTGTGTGGTAAATTGCTTTCTTGTTCTCATTTATTCCACATTGTTTCCTGAAAGCTAATAAGTAAATATAGTCCTTTGCTTCTGGAAGCTACACTGTATTCTAACACATGTAACCACTATATTCTACTTACCCATTCCCTAAGTGGTGAACACCTATATCACTTCTGACTCCTTTCTTCACCCATGATGCTGGCATGACCACTGTCATGTGTCTGCTTGGTGAAATTTTGATGGCATAAATACCCAGGAGTGGAATTTCTAGGGCATACCCCATATGCAGTGTTAGCTTCATCCAGTAATGCCAGCTTGCTCTCCACAATGAATACAGTTACACCTGCCTGCCAAGCATGAAGTTTCCATTTCTTCTCCCCCTCACCAGCACTTCACAGCACCTGACTTTCTAATATTTGCCAGCCTGAAGGATGTCAAGTGGTAGCATATTATTTGAATTTATATTTCTCTGCATGTTGGTAAGAAGAACATTCTTTCATATTCTTATCACTTTTCCATAGTTGGATGCAGGATTTTAAGACCTGGTGCCTGGAGCTGCCACCAACACAAGCATCTAACTTTTCAAGAAGGCAGGAATGTTTCCCCTCAGAAAGCGAAGACAGTATGGATAAAGTGGAGACAGTCCTGTTCTCCCAACTATGTTAATGCTCTGGGCTGACCAAGTACATCAGTTTTCTGCAGATATAACTGCTCTAGGGCTTGGAGATTTGCTTGTGCAATAAAATTTCATGGAATTAAGGTTGGTATTGTGGTAAATGTGTCTTCTATTACCTTTTGGGACTATGTTTTAAAGTGAGACGAATGAGAATTGTGGCTGAATGAATTCAAGTTCGGCAGTCCTAATGGAGCCACATACAGGCCAGGGGAGGCAACCCAGGTTATGATGCTTATAAGAAAAAGAAAAATCCTTATTCTACCCAAGCAACACAGGATTACAATTTGGTCAAGGTGCTTTGGCACTTTATTTAGAATGTAATTCTTAATTCTAATTTCTTTTGATTGGATTTATAAGGGCAAAGGCTTTAGATCAGAACTTTACTTTTGTCTTAGAAATTTGAGGATGGGAGAGGTCCATGTTCCAATTTGGGATATTTTAATATTTAGATAATTTTTTATGCTGCTATTTGCGCTTCTCACACATCTCTCAACACAGTTGGGTATCATTTGACAGGGAAATAGAGTAGAACGTGAATGTGCAGCCTAGAATACAGATGTGACCTGGTGTGAATTTAATGAAAACACTCTCTGTATTCATTTAAGATCCTTCTGGGGGTAAAATTGATCTCAGAGAACAGAAGTTAGGTTTTGTGGGGCGAGGTCCGCGCTGATAAACTTCTCACCTCCTTCCCTGAGGGGGTAAGTCATCACTAAGTGTCCAATCTAGTATGTTAATAGGACAAAACACTGGGGGATGTTGGAAGGAGCCTCCAGACCACTCCCTAATGTTTCCATGAGGCAACACTAACCCCTGGGGGTGGTGAGCAGGAAGGACGTGGGATTCAGTTGATGAGGGCAATTCAAGGAAGTGAGTATGCTCAGTTCAGGCCCTTCTGGGCTTTTCTCTTTCCCTTTCTTTCTCTCTCCTTCTGCCAAGAGGTAATAAGCCTGCCTCTGGAGAAGATGCCTGCAAATGTGCAGCTCTGCCTGGACATGGATAATGAAGTGGAGGAAGGGTTAGAAGCTCAGAAGATCTCAGATACAAGTCATGTGCTCTTATCCAGATTTTACCGGTAAAAAGGATGACATTTGGATCCCTGTCTGGCCAATACTTCAGTCTACCTCTCAATTCATTTGGAACTTGGGAGAGGAAGAAAAGAGTACAGGCATACCTTATTTTATTGTGCTTCCTTTATTGCGCTTCACAGATGTTGTGTGTTTTACAAATTGAAGGTTTGTGGCAACCTGCATCGACTAAGTTTATTGGTGCAATTTTTCCAATAGCATGTGTTCACTTTGTGTTTCCATGTCACATTTTGGTAATTCTAAACATATTTCAAACTTTTTCATTATTATTATATCTGTTATTGTGATCTGTGATTAGTGATCTTTGACGTTACTATTGTAATTGCTTTGGGGCACTATAAACTGTGCCCATAAAAAATGACAGACTTGATAAACGTGTGTTCTGACTGCTCCACTGACCAGCCGTTACCCATCTCTCTCCCTCTCCTTGGGCCTCCTTATTCCCTGAGGCACAACAATATTGAAGTTAGGCCAATTTATAACCCTATAATGGCCTCTAGGTGTTCAAGTGAAAGAAAGAGTCACACCACTCACTTTAAATCAAAAGCTAGAAATGATTAAGCTCAGTGAAGAAGGCATGTCAAAAGCTGAGACAGGCCAAGAGCTAGGCCTTTTGTGCCAAATAGCCACATTGTGAATGCAAAGGAAAAGTTCTTGAAGGAAATTAAAATTGCTACTCCAGTGGACATATGGATGATAACAAAGCAAAACAGCATTATTGCTGATATGGAGAAAGTCTGAGTGGTCTGGGTAGAAGATCAAACCAGTCACAACATTCCCTTAAGCCAAAGCCTAATCCAGAGCAAGGCCTTAATTCTCTTCAATTCTGTGAAGGCTCAGAGAGGTGAGGAAGCTGTAGAAGAAAAGCTGGAAGGAGGCTAGCAGAGGTTGGTTTATGAAGTTTAATGAAAGAAGCCATCTCCGTAACAGAAAAGTGCAAGGTGAAGCAGCAAGTGCTGATGTAGAAGTTGCAGCAAGTCATCCAGAAGATCCAGCTAAGATCATTGATGAAGGTGGCTACCCTAAACAGCAGATTTTCAATGTAGATGAAATAACCTTCTATTAAACAAAATGCCACGTAGGACTTTCATAGCTGGAGAGGAGAAGTCAACACCTGGCTTCAAAGCTTCAAAGGATAGGCTGACTTTCTTATTAGGGGCTCATGTAGCTGGTGACTTTAAGTTTAAGCCGATACTCATTTACCATTCTGAAAATCCTAGGGCCCTTAAGAATTATGCTAAATCAACTCTGCCTGTGCTCTAGACATAGAACAACAAAGCCTGGATGATAGCACGTCTGTTTACAGAATGGTTTACTGTTGAGACCTACTGCTCAGAAAAAAAGATTCCTTTGAAAATATTACTGCTCAGTAACAAGTCACCTGATCACCCAAGAGCTCTGATGGAGATGTATAAGGAAGATTAATGTTGTTTTCATGCCTGTTAACACAACACCCATTCTGCGGCCCATGGATCAAGGAGTAATTTTGACTTTCAAGTCTCATTATTTATTCATTTCTGTAAGGCATTTCTCTGATGGATCTGAGCAAAGGAAATTGAAAACCTTCTGGAAAGGATCCAACATTCTAGGTGCCATTAAGAACATTTGTGATTCATGGGAGGAGATCAAAATATCAACATTAACAAGAGTTTGGAAGAAGTTGATTCCAACCCCCATGAATGACCTTCAGGGGTTCAAGACTTCAGTGGAGGAAGTAACTGCAGATGTGGTGGAAAGAGCAAGAGAACTAGAATTAGAAGTGGAGCCTGAGATGTGACTGAATTCCTGCAATCTCATAATCTCACAATCTCATAATCTCAAAATCTGAATGGATGAGGAGTTGCTTCTTATAGATGAGCAAAGAAAATGGTTTCTTTGTTTGTTTTTGTTTTTTTGGTCCCTCTCTGTTCTTGCTTTCTTTTTTTTATTTCAAAACATTAAGGGGGTACAGATGTTTTTTATAAATGGCTTGAGTCAGGGCTATAAATGTGCCCATCATGCAAATAGTGCTCATTGTACCCTTTAGGTGGGTTTTTGCCCTTCCCTTCCTCTACCCTCCCCCCTGCTTGATTTCAAATGACTTTTATTTTCCTCTGTGTACTTGTGTGCCCATCAGTTCCTATTTATTAGAGCATATGGGAAAGTGGTTTCTTGAGATGGAATCTACTCCTGGTGAAGTTGCTGTAAGCATTGTGGAAATGACAACAAAGAATTTAGAATATTATGTAAACTTAGTTGATAGAGCAGTGGCAGACTTTGAAAGGATTGATTCTAGTTTTGAAAGAAATTCTACTATGGGTAAAATGCTATCAAACACCATCACATGCTACAGAGAAATCTTTCATGAAAGGAAGAGTTAATCAACGTGGCAAACTTCATTGTTGTCTTATATTATGAAATTGCCACAGCCACCCCAGCTTTCAGCAACCACCACCCTGATCAGTCAGCAGTGATCAGCACTGAGGCAAGACTCTCCACCAGCAAACAGATTACGACTCTCTGGACGAAATGCTATTGTACACTTAATAGACTATAGCATAGTGTAAACATAACTTTTATATGCACTGGGAAACCAAAACATTTGTGTGGCTTGCTTTATTACAACAGTCACTTTATTACGGTGCTCTGGAACTAAACCCACAATACCCCCAACGTATGCTGGTGTTGTCTTTTTGTCTTCTCCTCAACCTCAACTCCCTACATTTCACTTCTACCAAATTCTAGGCCCTCGTCTATGTACTGGTTTGCTTTTGTCTGGCTGACAGAATCTGTCAATTAAAACGTATGAAAACATTTAATGACAATCACCAGATCTCTTGCTCAAAACTTCTTTTGGACTGATAAGTAACAGATGGCCTCAAATCAGTATCTGATGCTGGGAAAGTCCACCAGCCAAATGTCGGTAGTTACTCAGAGACACTCAAAGTCTCCCAAGACAGATGAAAACTGACTCCTGACAAACAGCTGCCACAGCCAGGAGTGGAGGCTGCTGGAGAAAAGAATCTGGCCAGGAGGACTCCACTGGCAGAAACTCTAACTGAGGATAGGGGAGAGCAGTCTATAAGAAAACTGGTTGAGACAGGGTGGAAAGGCACAGAAATCAGTGTTAAAGGAACCAAAATAGAGAAGAAAAGGTCGGGTTATTTTTCTTTCTCCTTTTCACAGCCCAGCTCTTCCTCTCTCTTGAGGATGGATCACTTCTTTGTAATGGGAGAATAACGGAAGCGGGTGGGGGTGGGATGGGGAAGCCAGCATTGTTCTTAGACCCCAGACATTAGAGACAAACTAACCAGAGGCAGGTGTTTGAAGGTGGTGGGACAGAAGAGGCTTGTCCTGGACTTCAAACTGGCTTCCTTTATAAGGAAGCATTTAAATTTCTCCAATTGCTATTTTGTTGGTCCAGGAAGGAAAAATTATGGCCATCGTGGCTTCCTTCCATAATGTTAAAAATGATCATCTATATGAAAGCAAAGACAGCAAAGGGGGCTTTAAGGTTTCATAAAATAGAGGTAAATTATCATTGTTTTATTCCTCAATGAACCTGGACGAGCGGGACCTTAATCAAATCATGTTGCATTCCAAATGTAACAGCTATATTCTCAACACGAAAGACTAATCGATGGCAACATGAGAGCATTGTATCTGTGGAATTTTGTTTAGGTTTTTGGCTCAGAGAGGGAGGTAAAAGGCAGAGGATGCAGAAGAGCAGTTACCCCAGGTGAAACATCATTGGCATATTCAAGGTATTTCTAAAGACAAAAGAGAATAAACTTGAAAAGTTTGAAAAATAAAACAAAACCGGGTGGGGGGGGGGGCGGGGAGGGTGGAGGTGGTAGGCAAATTACCAGACAAATTTCCCATGGGAAAGACAAAAGCTATTCCAATTTTCACACTTAAAAAATTAAACATGTATTTTGAAGGCCTTCTTAAAGCATTGGTTTATACCACTGGACACTGTTTCACATCTCTGTGCAGAAACACCTTTACTCCTGCTGTCTCCTGCACTGTCTAGACTTTCCATCCTTCTTTGCCAGGTCAGTTCTCTGCTTTAGACTTCAGCCTGCTTTTCTTGGACCTCCAAATTGGGCTGAGCCTCCTATTTTGCCTCTCCATTAACCCTCCGTGCTACTAGTCTGCTGACTCACCACAGTGCACTCATGTTATCAGTTAGTGCGTGCCCCCTCTGCTCTCTTTGCTTTCATATAGATGATCATTTTTAACATTATGGAAGGAAGCCATGATGGCCATAATTTTTCTTTCCTGGACCAACGAAATAGCAATTGGAGAAATTTACATGCTTCCTTATAAAGGAAGCCAGTTTGAAGTCCATGTGTCTGTCCTTTCCATTGTGCCCTCCCAGCTCCCTGACTTTTCCATCTTTTCCCTTCATACCTTCACAGGGTCTTGCACGCAGTACATGTCTGCTGATCTCATCCAAACTATAAGGTCATACCTTACTAGGATACCTTCCCGGGAAATCCTTCCAATCCCCATGGCCATGTGGAAGTTCTTCCAGGAATGGCAGGTCTGCCAGTTTCCTCATCTCATTTCACTAAGCCAAGGGAATACTAAACAGCCCCTGGATCTGCAATGGATGGTGAAAAGGATTCCCTGTGGTTTTAAGACCACAACATGCTCCTCCTTTAGTAGAGCAGTTACTATCAATGATTTAGAGTCCATTTGATTTAAAAATTTGAAATGCTTGGCTATCTTAGAGTACCCACACCTGTCCACAGGAGTAGAATTCTTTTTGTAAAAACAGATTAATTGAGGCATAATTTTAAACTTCCAAAGCTTCAAGTAATCAGAATTATATCTGACACTGAATTTGCTCATCACATTTAGCATGAGTATGGTCAAATTACCCAAAAGCTATGCGATCCCAAGGATTTGTGCCTTTGTCAAAATAAAGGACAGTGTTTGCAGCATAGCTTTACATATGCCAATTCCAGTTTTTAAAATATTGACCTTCACCTCACTTATATCCACAAGATCTCAGCTTTTAATACAACATGCAAGTCTAAAGACTGCTCTTTGAAGCTGTCTTGTATTTTTTGCTGTCGTTACAAAAAAATATGTAATGTGTTCCTGAGGAAAGACTTACTATGTCCTAAAAGTATAAGCAATGACAGCAATAGAAATCACTACAATGATATGGTAAAGTGTTCACTCATCTTTATTGAAGGTGACACCTTGGCTTTTTATAGCTTTCATTATGCTCTTGGTCTAAATTTCCCTACTAATTTATAATCCTGATCCCTACGGCCAAGTATGTTTGAATGGCACAGGATGTAACTCTGGTTTAAAAGTGCACCTATCCATTCCTTATTTACTGGCAGAAGAGGGCTTGTCAACACCACTGGTATGTACTTCCTAGGTGATTGGGTCAGCAAGGACATCTTGAAAGAATAAGAACATCTGCCACCCTTTGTGCACACCAAGAATGGTATTTCAGGGGTGAGTGGGCGGCCCTGGGCAACAGCAACCTTTTGTACAGCTGATTTGAGCAGATCCTGACCGCTGTTTATCTGAACATTCCTAACTGCAAATGAAGTGCCAACTATGGCTGCCTACCACAGGACAAGTGCTTTGATGATACTGTGTACATTTCTTTGGTGTCCTCCTATTTACTAAACAAGACTAAAAGACCTAATTGTGCCCATTCTCAACACTGCATCAGAGCCAAGTTTTACATTTGTCTGTGGAATGATGTTGATCATCTGCTCAGGCTACACGGCCTGTGTCGGGCTGGTCCCATAGAATGAACTGCTTCATGGAATTTGAGATGAGACAGGACAGCAAACAGCATGATGGGGGCTTAGCCTCAACCGCTGCTATCTAAATCCCTGGGAGAGAGGGGTGCAGGAATATACATATGGTGAATGTCAGCCTTAGGCACAATCCAGGAGTAGACAAACTCGGTCTTGGATTTTTTTTCATCCCCCTATTTTGCATAATTTCCTTCCTTTTGACCTGGGGCAAATCCAGCAGTATCTGGCTACCTACACACAGCCCTCCATCTCGATCCCCAGGTGGTCACTGTGCTCTTACTGTCCCCGCTTTTTGAACGAGCCATTACAAGACACGATCCTTGTCCTTCTCTTTTCTTTCTTTCTCTCCCTCCCTCCGTCCACACAAGCAGAATTGCTTCTTCCCCCTCTGGACTATTATGGAATGGTCACACAGTGCTGTTTAGTCTTTCCTGTGCCACATCATATTTCTGATGTTTGCTGGTTTCTCTCCCCAGATAGGCTGTGAGCTTTTCTGAGGTCAGAGGTTGTCATCTTATTGACATTGTATCTCTAGGGCACTGCACAGTGTGCATACAGCAGGTGTCTAATAGGAATCATGGAGGAATGGGGCATGTAAAGTAAATGCTGTCGGTCTAAAAATCTCATGGGTTATGAAGATGGGATGGCCGCGTGGATCTGGGCAGAAGTCAAGATGGTTGTGAGCCAGGACAGCTGAAAAGGCTGCACTGGAGAGAGGGGACCTGGGTTGACCTTGGTTACTAGTAGCAAGGAGACAAAGATGGTGAAATCCTCATCTCCATTTTTCTATAATACTTTGCAATATGTTCTGTTTTCCCCTTCACCCTGTGTCAAAAAGAGACCAGGAAGCTCTCTGTCTCATGCTATCTCCTTTCCTTTCTTCCCACACCATACCCATTAAAACACACTTATTTAAGGTTCCAAAAGGGAAATTCAGCCAGAATTCACCAGGGTGACTGTGAATTTCTTAGGTGGAACTTTTTAAAGCATTTTTCATAGCATCTAAATAAACGTGAACCATAAAAGAAAAAAATCAATGGAAATAATTAGTGGAGAATGGAATTGTTATCACAATGAAAAATTATATCATTAAAAATCTTGGATTCCTAAAATGATCGAATCATATTAGGTTTCTATTAATATAAACTGCCTCAAAGAGATAATGGCCATCCATTTTTTTAAATGTCCATTTAATGTTGAATTTAACATTGAATATTACAGTATTTTCTTAGCTCTTTTCTTTTATATTTGTATCTATTTTTCTTACACTGAAAATCTCAATTCCTAAAAACATTAACAAATTGACTCATTTGTTTTACTTCATAATATACATAAAATTGTTATGAAATTATAATACCAACACTAACAACAAAACCACAGAGTGAAGTTTAAAATTTTTGTGTTTTTTTTTTTTTTTTGCCTTTAGAATATATCCCACTAAAAATGTACAGAGAGCTATGTTTAAAAGCCCTTAAAATAAATGTTTTCTCTGTGTGGTTATGTTGCTGATATCTTTATACCAATTTTTGGTTCTTCATTTATTTCTGGTTATTTTTTAAGACTTTTTCCTTTTCTGTTTTAACTTGATGTTTTAAATATGTTTTAAACATCTTTCAAAAGTAAAACTAAAAAGATATACTAAGAGAAGTCTCAGGTCCATCCTAATCCCCCCCACTCTTATCCCAAGGGGAACATTTGTTAAATATCCAGTTTTTAAATCTATCACAGAGCACTCTGATTTATAAATAAAAATAAATTAAAAGGCCTTTGGAAAGGAGAATTCCTTCCTGGGCAAGTGTTGTTTTCCCTTTGTTTGCTCTCGGGGACAGCTGGAGCCTGTTATCCCAAGCTCCCTTTGTCAGAAACCCAGTGCCCCTCACACCTCTGCGATCAGGAGAATATCTGTTATTTCCCCACCCCATCCCCCAGCTAGACCCATGAACTTGCTGGAATACTTCAAAGGCAAAAAAAAAAAAAAAAAAAAAACCATGCTCATATGTTACCTGCTTTTGTGATTTAATAGTTTTTTAAATGCTACTTTGAGAAGTTGCTCTTCTGAGCTTGGGAAGGAAAAAGCACCTCCTGTGACCAGAAGCAAACTCATGAAGGCAGGTGAGGGCAGGAGCTCTATTTAAAATGTCCCTAATATAATCAAAGAAGTCACATTTCCCCTAAAATAGGAAATGTTCTGAGTTTACTATTAATAACGTGCAAAAGTGTTCTAAGTTTACTATCCAGTATTATGATTGCCAAAAACCCACTGCCGTTTGGATGTGCTATAAAAGTATTTCCATGAAGGCCACATGAAGTATACTTTTTAATCAAATCAAGGTAAAAGGAATATGGACAAACTTATATTTTGTTGATAACGTGTTCTAAATAACATCCTGCCCCTGAAATCTCCTGGATGAAGTCAAAAGCTGGAAAATGTTGTTGGCAGCCACTTCTCTCTAGCTCTGGTACAGGAAAAAGCGTGTGTGTTCACCAACAGCCTGCCCTACCCGGAGCCCCCATCAGCTCTCCACATTGGAGGTGATCATCACAGGCTTGATCATAAATCGTGTGTCAGCCCACAACCAACACAGGCTGATTAGCAGGTAGGTTGCTTTCTGGCTGGGAGAGAATTGCCCAAGGGACTTGGGGGTCTTCCAATGCTTGTAGAGCTAAACCAAAGCAAGGGAGGGGAGATATCTGGTAGAAACGCCTAGAAAGCTGGCAAGTAGGTCTGTTATTCTAGAGATCAAGCCATGCCCTGAAAAGCCACATGGATGAAGTTAAAGCAGACAAGACGACACCTGTCTGTGGACCCCAAGGAGAACCACAAGCCTCCAAGCCTCTGGCCATCATTGCTGTCACTGCCTGAATTGAAGACATCTGCAGGGAACAATTTAGGTCTTGCAAAAACATTTCACTTTTAAAGAAAAAAATCAATCTGGTTTTTATTTCCCTACGTCCTAATCCCCTAAACAATTTAACATGTAATTTAGCTAATTTTATTGTTCTGTTAATTTTTGAGTAAGCTCATTTTAAGTTCATTTCAATCCTTCTTAATCCCTATATTGCCTGTCTTCTTACTACTTTACCTTAGTTTCTTATTCCAGCGCTTTAATGATTTCATTTACTCATTTGAAAACATTTATTGATCATCTTTTATGTATGTTTCAGGTGCTGAGAGCACAACAGTAAGTAAGAGCTGAGTGAATTACATTATAATGTAAACGTTTAAAAACATTTTAATGTTTGGCAAACTACTTTGGAAATTAAATTTTTAAAAACTTAGTTATCAGGCTGGGCGTGGTGGCTCACACCTGTAATCCTAGCACTCTGGGAGGCCGAGGTGGGCAGATTGTTTGAGCTTGGAAGTTCAAGATCAGCCTGAACAAGAGTGAGACCTGTCTCTACTAAAAAAAATAGAAAGAAATGACATGGACAACTAAAAATATATATATATAAAATGAGCCGGGCATGGTGGCGCATGCCTGTAGTCCCAGCTACTCGGGAGGTTGAGGCAGAAGGATTGCTTGAGTCCAGGAGTTTGAGGTTGCTGTGAGCTAGGCTGACGCCACGGCACTCACTCTAGCCCGGGCAACAGAGTGAGACTCTGTCTCAAAAAAAAAAAAAAAAAATTCTCATCCAATACATGAATATTGTATTCATCTGCCCATCACAAGGAAGATTGTTTTTATTCTGTCCATAGGACACACGAACACAACCCAAAGCTTTTTCATGAAAGTAAAAATAGCAACCACCTACAAAGAGATCATTCTGCACTGGTTCTTAGTACTTTACATATATTAACCAATTTAATCCTCCCAGCAACCCTCTGAGCTGGGTCATTATGATTATCTCCATTTTACAGATGAGAAAACGGAGGCCCAGCAGGCTTAAGTGACTTCTCCAGAGTGAGTCAGTGGTGGAGCTGGCCTTGAACCAAGGCCATCTGGCTCCAGATTGCCTTTCTCTGACCCCAGTGGGGCTGAGGCCTCCTCAAGGTTTGCATCTGACAATGGAATTTAGAGCAGCAAGAGGCAAGTAGAGGCGTTTTTTTGGAAAAAGAATTGTGTTCCAAAGAGAACTGGTAATAAATATTGCTGATTGGCTGACTGATAAGGATGGAATGAGGTTTGGAGAATTTCATACTCTCATGAAATAAACATGTGATTTTGACCTTCCAGAAGTGACAGAAACTATTCAAACTATCCCATTTTTATATTTTCTCCCCTTTCAGCCTTCACTTTAGACTGTGCTGTCCTGGCACAATCTTGCTCAAAATTGGCTCTGGCTCTCCAAAGACTGAATAAATGCTCATACACATACAACCTGGGAAACAGGCATATATCTACCTTTGGGAATATCAAAAAACAAGTGTTATTGCTCATAAAGGCATACAGCAACTTGCACAAAATCCCCTCACATTTTTTTGTGGATGTAGGAACTAAAAGTTCTCAAAGGTTAAATAAGATTTGTCAAAAGACGCAGAACCAAACCATTTAGCACCTTCTATAGAAGCCTAATCAAACTATTCTCAAGATGGGTAAACTGCTGCGTCTTGGATCCCACGCCCATGTGTGTTACCTGTACCACAGCATCGGCAGGCATCACCTGGGAGCCTGTTAAAAATGCAGAATCTCAGATCCCACTCCAGACCTGCCGAATCAGAATCTGCATTTTATCAAGACCCGTGGGTAATCCACATAAATATGAAAGTTGGAGAAGCACTGGAATGAATGGTCACTAATTCCACTTCCACTCTTTACTAACTCCAACTAGATATTTTAGTTGCAGTGAGGGGAGTTGTTGTTGATTCTATATTGGTTATAAATACATCAATCTCTTGAAAGGCATATTCTCAGCCTCACCTCATAATTTAACTTCAAATTATCTTCCTGATGCAAAACAATCTTCAGATCGTTTTTATGGTAGAGCTATACATTTTAAGACCCAGTCATTCCTTGGTGAGCAGATATTAAGGCTTCAGATGTGCAAAACTATGTGTCTCATGAGACCTACACAGAAATGGCCAATCGCCCCCCATCTTTATAATGACTCATACTAGTGTCCTTTCTTCAGGACAGGTTAATTACCTTCCCAAATTGCAGCAAATCCCTTTAGCATAGACTACAGATGTATGTCCCAGTCCAGCTCCTGCTTCTGCTTGAGTTACCACGAAGTAATCAAAATAATAATAACAGCTATCACTTATGTGGTGTTTACAATGTGTCTGGTGTTATTCTGAGAGCTTAATGTATAAAAAAAGTCACTTAATCCTCGCAGAAACCCTATTTTATGGATGAGGAAACTGAGGCACAGAGAGGTCAAGTGGCTTGCCCAAGGCCACACAGCCAGTTCACAGTAGGGATTCTAACCCAGGCAGTCTGTCTCCAGAGTCCATGCCAGTAACCACGGCACCTCGTTGCCTTTCGAAATCCAAATTAATGCTGCCCAAAGTTCCAAGAGGCCTTATTATTAAAATACTCTCATAATAATGATTTATCATTGACTTAGGAGAATATGATTCACTTCAGAGTTTTTACTTGACAAAAAGATATAATAGAAGCTTGCAGCTACAAGACATTATTTTACAAACTTAAAACATTACCTCAGGTCTCTACTCCTTGGTTGTGATTGCAAGACCACATGGTCTGCTGCTTAAAAGTGCTTTAAAATATCCTGATTGTACCTGGAACCAGCTCCAACCTTAAAATTGCCTTATGTTTTCTATAAATGAGAAGCAGTTGTAAACTCTAAGGATTCACTATATTGCTGGCTTTGCTTATCTATTAAATCACTCGTCTGATTTCTCTTTTTAGCTCCTGACAGCTCAACAATTTTTCTAAATGAAATCTTATGGACAATTTCAAATATGCAACTGTGCAAAGTCTCGTGTTCTCGTGGAAGTGGAGGGGGGACCTCCTGACCTCACTATTCACGTGGCTCAATATCCCCTGAAGGCATGTCCCCAGAACCCTAGCGTCCTGGAAACACGGAATGAAAAACACCATGTGAGACAGAGTGAGCAGCTTCACATCTGCATTAATTCAGCTCCCCTTAGACCTCTCTGCCTGATACTACACCCAACCACATCCTTTGGCCTCACACCAGGAAGACCTCACAGGATCTTAACTCTCCTCTGCAGAGCTGAAGGGAAGTCAACTCTTCACAAACAGATGAAAAAGGGCACTCGCTGCCCAGTGCTTGGTGAAATAGAAATGGCTCGCAGGAACACAACAGAGGTTTGTTTCCAACAGCAAAATAAGCAATAGGCCTGCAAGGGGTGTGGGCAGCAGTCAGATATGCTTAATAGGGAGCACTCTTTGATTTTTTTTCCTTCAATTACTTGTGTTTGCATTAGAAACACAAAGCAAAATAATACATACGCCTAGGCAGGTATAGGTAAAGAACTGTGGTTATAGTGCAGGAAATACAAAAACCGTAATTCCCAACCAATAGTCATGACCCCTCTGTTAACTATGCAATGCATTCCATTGAGTGGCTGGTTAGTAGTCACTGCCAAGCCCTTATCCCTGGGGATGCACATTAAAAAATTAAAATTTACTAAGTTAGTATTTAAAATAATTTTAAGTGCTGGCTGACCACTGGGAGAATGGCAAAGTAGCCCCCAATATCTTAATGCTCTCAATGCCAGGTGCCATGTGCGGTACTTGATGTCAAGGCCCCAATTGGATCCTCTCGGATCCCTTTTAACCATTTCTGTGCCTGTACCCCAAAGCTGATGGCCATAACCAATGACTGTGGGTGAGGAAACATGAAAGCCCAGATCCCTTGCCCACAGTGGGTTGGGACAACTCCAAAGCATACTGATCCTCCCCAGTCCCCTGCAGGATCAAGCAGAAGCCACTCTTCTGGACTTTGCCTGATATGGCACCCTTGCTTGGCTTCCTCCCCTACCTTGTCCTGGTTACTTACTTTTTCCCAGGAGCACTTCCTTAAAAATCACTTACATAGGAATCCTCATCTCAGGATCTGATTCTAGGAAACCCCACCTAAGAGAGCACACTACCCAGCTCACCATTGCCTCAAACTGGTTGGTGTGAGGAATCTTAGCCTCTCCAGGAGCAGTTCTGGTGCACAATTAACACAGTACTTGCCACACCCCTTTCCTCCCAGAAATACGTCCATAATCTTTAGCCTAAGTTTATCTTATTTGATCAAAAAGGTAGGACCCTTAACCTAAACAGTACAAAGTCTCAGAAGAATGTATAGGGCATGTTGTATATGGGTTAAATAAATAATGGTCAAGTTAATTGTTAAAAATAAACTTTCAATAATGTAGTAGTGTGTTTCCCTTACTAAGTTGGGCAAAAGTAATTTACATAATTCTTTATGAAGTGCCATTGGTCTTGCTTTTTGATTTTTTTTAAAGATTATGATCTTGCAGTACCAAGGAGCCATAATTGAAAGCATAAAATTGCACTATAAGTGAAAGGAATTGGGCTAAATCAGCACACATATTAAGACGTATCTTGAAAATCACTTTTTGACTAAATTCTTTATATAAGCTTGCTTCCTTATAATTTTCCTAACTTTATGGGTTTTCATGCAGCAGAAAAATTTCTGGGTTCCTTAGGTTTCACTTATTCTGATACCTATGAAGCAAGTCCAACCCAGAGGATGTGAATTATGATAAAACCAATGAGAATTGATGACCCAGAAGGGGCCAGCCTTATGTCACTGCCGACCTCAGGTTTCATAGACACACATAGCATGGCTTACCTTTATTCCCATGGCTTCTCCAGAAATGACAGCAATTGTCACACCATCTTTACTGGGTTTAGGGATCTCTTCATTTTTCAGTTCCTGGTACTGAGGTTCCACCATCTTCTCTGAGCTCCTCAAATTAACCCACAGTTGTAGGCCATGGGCTGGTTCCTCTGAGCAAGGCATTTCAGCGTGCAGGATGCCCCGGCCTGCAGTCATCCACTGCAAACACCAAAACAACAAGAAGGAAAGCTAACTATGCTCCCAACAAGTCTGCAGGTGGAACAATTACCACACTGTCGCTAAGTAAGGCATTGTACAGGTGTCTCTGTCAGAGTCCCTGGGCATCCAGAGGAATAACAAACATCAATGACAATTGCTGGAGCCCTTTCTGGTTTTCCAAATGCTTCCTATGCTTCCTCATTTGAAATCAATGCATCAGAACTGGAATTCCTACAAATGGAAGAATACTCACTTTGATATCCCTGAGTCTTAGATTGAGCTTTAAGATGGAGAGTTGCAGGCAGATTTAAGAAAAGCAGGATTAGGCAGGGGAAGAAGCCAACCAGCAGTGCAGTTACAACAGAGGCCTTAGCCAATCCTAAGTGGAGTTCGCATGAACCTTCAGAATTGCCCCAACTTGAGGCAAGGTGGCCAAGTTTTTATACCTCCACATCAGCAAGCCATTCACTGCGGGCATTCCCAAGTGGAAAGCACAACTTTGGGAGAGGCAATTCCCTGCTGCCGAGGGCAGGTCCCAGGGAGGGATGCAGCTGTGAGCCTCAGCAGCCGGTATTCGCAGCAGCTGGAGGACACATGTGTGGGCCTAAATACACCATTGGAGACCCCAGTATCCACTACACTGTAGATGGCTGACTTGCCTCTCTGCTTACTCAATTCCGGTAATGGAGTCCTCACTACTTGGAGAAACGATTATTGCCTCCAGCATTGTATATATTCTTCAAGTGTTTGTCTATTTCTTTATTATTTATTTTTATTTATTGATTGATTGATTGATTGATTGATTGAGACAGAGTCTGGCTCTGTTGCCCAGCTAGAGTGCCGTGGCATCAGCCCAGCTCACAGCAACCTCAAACTCCTGGGCTCAAGCAATCCTTCTGCCTCAGCCTCCCGAGTAGCTGGGACTACAGGCATGCGCCACCATGCCCAGCTAATTTTTTCTATATATATATTTTTTAGCTGTCCAAATCATTTCTTTCTATTTTTAGTAGAGATGGGGTCTCGCTCTTGCTCAGGCTGGTCTTGAACTCCTGACCTCGAGCGATCCTCCTGCCTCAGCCTCCCAGAGTGCTAGGATTACAGGCGTGAGCCACTGCACCCAGCTGTGTATTTATTTATTAAGAGCATAGTTGGGGGCCAGTCCTGGATACTAATCTCAGAATCTGGGAACGAAGGGATGGATCATGTTATATGTGTTTCCTGCCTGTCTTAGCTTGGGTTCTCTCACAGAAGATCCTGAGTCAAGGACTTATGTGCGGGTAGTTTATTTGGAAAGTGATGCTGAAAGCACAAGTGAGCAAGTAGGTAAGAGTGAGACAGGCAAGGGAGAAAGCCGAAGAGGAGTGTGAATGAGCAGATTACATCTGTGAACACCTGGGGCTCAATGCCACCGGGAACCACGTAGATGCACTTTAGAATCGTTGCATGGAGGAGAGAGGAAGCGAGGGTATTGAGACTCTGATTCCCACCCCTCACTGCGCAGAAGTTCCCTCAGGAGTGTTAAATCCCCAGCACATGGGCTGGATAAAGCCCTCAGGCAGAGTAGCAGCACTTGAGATGGGCTGCTGTGTGCACACATGGGAACCATCACCGCCTGAACTCGAAAGTGGCCCAAGGGGCTAGGAGGCAGGCTACCAGCAGCATCTTCCACACAGCGCTTGGGGGGAGAAAAATCCTTAAACGAACAATTACACAAATAATTCTTGCCCTTACAATTGTGCTTGGTGCTGTGAACAATAACAGGGTTCTGTAAGCACGTGAAGTAGCCTGCCCCGTTCAAGGCAGCTTACCTGAGGGTGCAGTCTTCAGGCTGAGATCCAAACAAGGAGTAAGAACGGACCAGGGGAAGGGAAGAGGATTCAGTGCAAGGGCAACAACAGCATGTAACAAAACGCTTTGAGACAAGAATGAGCCTTACTAGTTCAAAGATCAGAAAGAAGGTCAATGCATATTTTGGAGATTTCCTTCTTTTGTTAAGTCTAAATAGATTTCCCTCTCTCTTCTATTTGAAAAGGTTTGTTAAACCTTCTGATGTAGGGGTTGGCAAACTATAGCCTAAGGGCCCAGTGCAGCTTGCCACCTGTTTTTGTAAAGGTTTTCTGGCACACACATGCCCATTCACTAGTGTACTGTCTGTGGCTGCTCTGATGATACAATGACAGGGTTGAGAGTTGCAACAGAGAACACATGGCCCCCAAAGCCTATTTGGCCACTAGAGAAAAAAATGTGCTGACCCTGCTGTAATACAATATAAGGTAGATCTAAACACCCTCTCATGCTACATTTCTTCTGTCTGGTGACAGCTAGCTACTGGAGTCCTTCAAAGACATCCTCCAATTTTTAAGCATTTTCTGATTCCATTAAGAGTTTTCTTCATATTTTAAATACCTTTCTTATCCTTTTTAGATATAAGCTGGTTTGGCAATATCTTTCTTAAAATGGCCTACCTATTGGATTTGGAGGCCCACCCATTTATTAGCTCTGAGGCCATGGGCATCCTTTTTTAAAAACATCTTTAAATCCCCATTCCCTAGTTTTTAAAATGAGATAAAAATAGTACTTATCTCAAAGAGATCATGTATATGAAAATGCTGAATAAACTGAAAGGCACTATGCAATCATCATCCTAATCAAACGTGAAATTATAATGATAGAAGAAGTGTTGACCGGCACCTCACATGGATGGCTGCTGAGGCAGCTGGATGGTGGGGATGGCAGAAGTCGCCACTAACTACCGAGATCAGGACACCTCTAGTCATCATATCTACCCTTTTAGGCAGTCTCCATTTCATGTTGTGCTCCAGTGAGAGATTACTGTTGACTTTTCACCATGATTCTTTATCCTTTTGCTTTTCTGTCTTTAAATTCAATGAACATGAGTTCACTGAAATAACATGATTCAAATATGTGCATTTATCATTCCACTGCATATGTGTGTGTATATATGTATGTGTGTGTGCATGTGTATGTATAAAATCCCAGAAAAGTACTTGATATAGAGTTCAGACTTACAAAACTGGAAAAGATGACCCAAACATTTTGGGGGATTTTAGTTGTAACACGTGTCAGACAAAACTAAAGTGGTGGAAGTGTTTGGGTCATTGTCTTAAGTGAAAACACCTAACCCTGCAAAGGAGTTGGAAGACAAATAGTAAACTGTCTCAAATGCAGCAGAGAAGTCTAGAAAGAAGAGAATGAGACACTCACTGAATTTGCCAATTGGGACATCACAAGTGATCATTAGCTGAATAGCTTCAGTAAAGGTTTGGAAGGGGTGTGCTGAGAAGCTAACCCTAATTCAGTAAGTGGGGGACAAAATGCAAGATGAGAAAGTTGAGACAGTCATCCTTGGTTACTCTTTTGAGAAATGTAAGAAGACTAGATGGAAACTAAAAAGTGAAGGGTTGAGGAAAACGTGAGAGGAATACAAGAGACCTGTGCAGGTTCCCAGGTTGAGTGGAAGGATCTGTAGAAAAGGAAAGGTCAAGGACATAATGGAGAAAGGGTAGAAAGGGTGAGTGTACTAGAATTGGGACCAAGCATGCACACTCAAACACTAAACCACCAGCAATTCCTTGTCCTTGGCCATACCTGCAGGTCTCCTGGGTTCATTTTACCAACGTGTCCACAGAAGTCTTCATGCGCCATGCTGCCCCCTTCCAGGAGGTAAGATACCTTGAAAAAAACAAACAAAAAATAGGTCCTTTGCCCATTTTTTAATTGGGTTATTTGGGGGGGTTGTTGTTGTTGTTATTAACTTATATGACTTCCTCGTATATTTTGGATATTAACCTCCGATTGGATAATATAGTTTGCAAATATTTTTTCCCATTCTGTGGGTTACCTCTACATTTAAAAAATGGGCAAAGGACCTGAATAGACATTTTTCCAAGGAAGACATATAAATGGCCAACAAGTATATGAAAAGATGTTCAACATGAATAAGTTCTGGAGACCCAATGTTCAGTATGGTGACTAAAGTTAATAATAATCTATACTTGAAACTTGCTGAGAGAGGAAATCTTCAGTATTCTCACCAGACACACAAACACAGGTAACAATGTGAGGTGAAGAATATGTTAATTAGTTAATATGTTAATTGATTCCACAATGTGTACTTATATTAAAACATCATGTTGTCCACCTTGAATATATACAATTTTTACTTGTCAATTATATCTATTTGTCATTGTCCTTTGGCTTTTCTGTCTTTAAGCTTCACGTTCATTGAAACAATACAGGTAGAAAAAAAGAAAACGTATGTATTGGGTAGCTGTGAAGAGTTGTTCGTTTTTTCCACAGAAGGTTTGTTGAGGAAAGTGTCAGGAGCAACTAAGACAGTAGAGCAGGCTGAGGGAATGAATCTCAGTGACAGGGCCATACTAACTCACATGACGTTTTCAAGAGAATTCCAAATAGGTGCCCCTTCCTCCCAGCAGATGCAGCCCTGAGCATGCCAGAGTTCACAGCTGGGTGAAAGGAGCCCCCCACTGATCCCCCCAGCCTCGCAGAATGATGGGCCTGCTGTGGTAGGCCCTGTGGCTCAGGGTGAAAGAGAGACAGCCCCTGTCAAAACAGCAGGGGCCCTGTTTCCACAGGTGTGTGTGGGAAGACATACCTCAGGTCTCCACACCTTCCCCAAAAAAGCCGATCAGGAAATCCAAATAAAACGTATTTCTGGAACCAGGCACACAAACTCACTAGGTGCTCAATGAATGTTTATGAAATATCTCAAATATTTAATTCAGAAATTAAAGTCAACTTTTCCAGGGGCACATCCATACTAAATCTAAAAGTGGAAAGAAATTCTGTGCTGTCCAGTAGAGAAACCACTAGCCATGTGTGGCTGTTTAAGTTTAAATTAATTAAAATTACAGAAAATTAAAAATTTAGCACCTCAGTTGCACCCACTACATTTTGAGTGCTCAAAAGCCCCATGTGGCTAATGACATTGGATAACACAGATTATAAACTATTTCCATTTTCACAGAAAGTTCTATCTGACAGCACGGATCTAGATAAAATGAATTTGAAAATCAGCAGTCAGCTATGGTAGGCATTTTGTGTGGACAGAAACACTTTCCCAGGATGTTTTGCAATCACAGTACCTCTTGGTAGAATGAGACGTGCACCAAGTCTTAAAAGCAGAAGAAATCTGATCCCTTATTTCATTATTCTACTAAAAGGAAAAATCAAGCAACTCTAAAATTCTCATTTTAAGGCTATTGTGATTACTCTAGCAAACAAATATTAAAAAGATACCAAGTACATAGCAAGAATTTTAAATTGTCTCAGGGACATGGTAACATTGTTATTTGAAATATACAATTTAACACTTAAAGCTTTAAATGTGTATATGTCAAAATACAGGCTCTTTTTGTGTAATCTATTTGTATTCTACAATCCATTTTGCTCACTTTGTACACATTTGTGAAATTCATCTGTTAACTCCTACAAGAAATACCAATCAGCCTAAACAGTTCCGAAAGGTGTATGTAAAACCATGTTTATCTGCAAACCACGTATGGCTCCCCACCTCAGGCTTAAGGGCAACAAGTTCTAACATTTACACTATTGGATACACTTTTTGCACATTGGCTATCTCAATGTATTCTTTAAAGCTTAGTGTGTTTATACTTTTTAGTCTTAAAAATTTCACTTCAAAATTTTATTGACCATTATTAAATGAATGAACCAGAAAATGCAGTCTGTGATTAAATCCCAACATCTCTTATATTTATGTAGCCAGACCTAATTTTTACTCAAATATATTCAACCAAATAATATGCCTACATGATGAGTGCGTTGCGCACCGTATGGGGAATGTCCATGCTTGAAGGTGCTGACTCGGGGAGGTGGGGGGTGGGGGGCGAGGGGATGGAGGTATGACTATACGGTGAGTGCCAGGTGCACTGTCTGGGGAATGGACACGCTTGAGGCTCTGACTCAGGGGGATGGGCGGGACATGGGCAATATATATAACCTGAACTTTTGTACCCCCATAATAAGCTGAAATTAAAAAAAAAACAATTTAAATCAGCATTTTAAAGTAAATAGTGCTTTTATCGACAAATCCCTAAAACCACCAAAAGAAACAGTGAAAATATTAAAATATTTAAAGAAAGTAAAACAACAATAATATGCCCAAGAGGTAAGAGAAAATATTTATAAAGTTCTCAGCATATACATCAGATAACAAAATTTACAAAAACAAAATGATTTCCTCCCCCATACAAGAACTCATCAAATATGTCAAGGCCAGATTGTTTTTGTAGTCTATGTTTTCGCTTTACCATCAGATATATAAAGTAGAGCTAACTAGTCTTTTTCTAATATGAAAATTCGAAAAGTTGTTTTATAAATTATAAATGTCAATGGTTATTTATCATTTTCCCTCTGCATTTGTGTATTTGGGAAATAATCGTAAGATATCAATTCACAGATATGAAACATATGATATAGTAATTTTTAAATAATAAATTAAGAAGGTAAGTTCACCAATAACAATCATTTATTTTGTATTTGTTCAATACAATTTATTAATGTATTGAACAAAATATTCACTGAAGTCCTACAATGTCTTAATACCATGTTGAGAGATTCAAAAAACAGTGGAAAAGACAGATACAGTAACTGTCTTCAGGGAGCTTATATTCTCACGGGGAAGAAAGACAGTAAGTGGGATTGGTAGATTTGAAAGAAGAAATGGAGTTTGCAGAGTCAAGCCCCCGCTCCTTTCTCTTGGGATTCAGCCTGCCCACAGAAAGCAAGTGTCCTCTTTGCTCTTTGCCCCTGTGTCTCACCGCATGGTGTTGGTCTGCAGGGGTCCAGCATAGCTGGTGAGATCTAAATCTACCTAATTTTCAGGCGCAGTATCCAGAAGGCCACCTGCCTGCAGATATAAGCCACCTTCTCCAATATCAGCTTAATCAGCAATAAACATATTTTTGTATGCTATCTTTCTTACTCTTTTATCTTCACAATTGGCTGAGAATTCAGGCTGGGAAAACAGGCCATTATTTACTATGCCTTCTAATACTCAAATTAAAGGCAATAAAAGACCTGCTACCATCATGCTGTTGAAGTTTTATATTGTAGCCTTATATAATAATAAACCCTTCTCTTCTTCAGTGAATTTTATCAGATGCCAGTTCTTGAAACCAAATATTTATCAGGCACTTACTATAGTACAAATTAGGACTGGCTGACATGAGGACTCCCTGTTTCATCCTGCAGAACAGTGTCGTTGAGGTACACTGGGTACAGAACCTTCACCCCAACAGGTGCAGCCAGATGGCTACAGAAATTAGAGATTCTAGGTTTGAAGTCTAAACCCCCAGCTGGGAACGTGCTATGGTAATGGTGACAGTACAACATAGGCACAAGAACAGAGACCCATTTGTATGGGCAATTAATATATGATAACAGCAATTTCAAATCAATGTAGCAAAGATGCACTTTCCAATAAATGACATTGGAACAATTAACTGACCCCATGAGAAAAGAGAGTAAGGCCCCAGTATATATAAAATGTGTTCCGAATGGATGGAGGATTTAAATGCAAATAATACACTTCTAAGATTTAAATCTAAGGAGGCAAAAAAATACAAAATGTCTGCACAAATCTATTCTTTGCAATGTTTATTATAATAGTATAAGACAGGGACAATCTAGATGATGGGTTAATAAGGAACTTTTAACTAAATTATAGTAGAGCCGTGTAAGAGAATACTATGCAACTGTTAAAAAGTGATGTAGATCTTTATTTATTGACACAGGATAATGAAATATTATTTCATTGAAAAAGCAGGTTACAGAACAGCAATTCTATTTAAAGGAGTCAAATGAAACAATGCATTTAAATAGGCTCATTTAAATAAATTTGTATCCAGTCGTGTTAGTATGCATGGAGGTGCCCAGATGAACACACATCAAAATGTGAACAGTGGTCATCTCCAGATGGTAGAATTGCAGGTGTGTTTTATTACCTTCTTTCCATTTCTCTGATAGTTTGAATTTTCTGCAATCAGTAATTTGCTTTCTTATAATTGAAATGACATTTTTATTTTGGAAAAAACTAAGATGCTGCTGCTAATCAGTGGATGAAAATAAATGATATGCTTTATTCTACATAGACACTGGTGAATATCTGTTCCCTGCTTAGGTGAACGGGGCAGTGAGACGTGAGAGGAAACACTAAGACTCAGAATAACTCCATACTACATGTGAGGACAATGTAGCTCCAATTATAACATGTGTTACTGGGTGGAAAAGACCTGTAATTTCTACAGCGGGCATGCACGTCAGAATAGGAACAAAGCACTTAGTATCCAATACAAAGCTTAAATATTTAAGGGGAAAAATTAAAAGCTTCCAACTTTTAAACAACCAGCCAAACTATAAGGAGTGGTGTCTAGAATCGCTTTTCTTGTCCTGCTACACATGCATTTTTAATTAAAATAATTGCATAAGAAAGGCAATTCCATTCTGTTTGGGCCGAAGTTCCCCTTCGAGTTCTCAAAGAAATCCCTTTCAAATCATATGCTTTTCCATCCCCAAATATTTTTCAATTATCCAAGCCTAAGGGCTTTTGAGTTGCTAACCATCTAAAAATGTCAGGCAACTTTAAAAAGTAAATTGTGGTGAGCATGACTCATTTCAGGATGAAAATTTAAGAGAACACCAAGAGACAGTGTTTTTGTCAGATTTGATTATAGGTAGCAATTTCAACACTGTTTTTTAAAAGATGGAGAAGATTGTTATCCCCTTTTTTCCTCTACCTTTGCAGTGTGGACATCCTCTTTTCCCAGGTAATACAAGAATAAACCTCATTTCTTCCATTCTAAATACTATAAAGTCTGGTCAATGAAGTTTTACTGAATGCATAATGACTACCTTTTACTATTTAAAGCAAAAAGCATACTTTCAGCCTTTGGGGAGAAAGGTCATAAATAAAGGAAGCCACTTACCTTTTATTTACTATAATCTTCTATTTTATTTATGTTATTTATTTATGTTATTTATTTATTTATTTATTTATGCTAAGTGCTGTAAATGCTAGACTGGTGACTTACATATAAATTAATGTCTGGAGAGGATTTTTTTTTTTAAAAGCTGAAGCAGTGCTTCTGGGAGTTGACACAATCCAGATTTTTTAGGGCATTACATAATCACAAACACCTGGAGAATTGCCGTGGGTGGTTGACGAATTGTGAGTGTTATGTTTAAACTCAAGAGTTGCATGTGTCTAATTAAGTAAGAAATTTGTAATCTGAAACAGGTGTTTTCTCAAAGCACTTGACGTGCTTCTTGGTCCTGCTTCCTCTGTCCTCCTTCTAGTCCATCCCACAGGGCTTTACTAAATATTTGTGCTTCCTTGTCGGTTTTTATTTCTTCATGTGTTTGTGTTTTGGGGGGAGAAGGATACAAACACACAACAATGATGAAAGAAAAGTGTCAACTGCCATGTAAAATTTAGGAAAAGTGTACCTGAAAGAACTATAAATTAATTCTGCAGAATCAACACAAGAGATAACATAGTTTGTTGTTTCAGGCTGGTAGAAGGCGGAGTGTGAGCACTTCATTCAGTGTTTGGGAATAAGATGCAAGATCTGTTTATATTATATATAAAGTTTATATTATAAGGAAAACTATGTTTTCCTTTCATTTCCACTCGCCCTAAAATGGTAGTTTTTATTCCTACTACTAGCTGGTTAGGAAAAAGAGAAAAACAAAACAAAAACATGAGTGAGATCACCCCCGACAAGAGATGCCAGCACGGAACATATTGCATAATAGAAGCTGCTAACTAGTCTTCAAGGATACAACATTATGTTTGAATACATACCATTAAGGACCCATGTTATTTTACAAAAATATTCTAATGACTTGAGGAGAAAACTTGAAAATCACCCCATTAAATTGACTCACCCAATCCCAACCCCACATACACACCTTCACAAGCACCAAAAGGTGATTTTAACAAAAAGGAAAAGATAAACAACAAGGTTCAGGTATTTGGCCAACGGGCAAATCCAAGTATTTTAAAGCTCTGTCAGGTCCTGCCTTGACATTTCCCTGCCACCACCCTGCAGAGTTCACTATGGGATAGTATAGTATATAATTATTTAGTTATTCATTTATTGTCTGTCTTCACTAAGAGAATGTAACCCCCCTGAAGGCAGGGACTTGTTTCTTTTACTCATCTACAACAATGCCTAGTATACAACTGGCACTAAAGATTTGTTGAATGGATGAATGAATAGCATCTTGTATTTGTATAGCATTTCAGCATTTACAAAGCATGTGATCCTGGGAATATATTATTTACCTACATATTATTGATAAAAATATCATGGCTTAGTGGGATTAAGGTTACACTGTTAATAACAGCATTTTCTGTCTCTGAGAATAAAACTATCTTCACCCTCCCATACTGCCTTACAAATGCCGACGCCATATTGGCAGATGTGTTGTGTGCACAGTGCTTGCCTCAGAGGAGAGATCTAATGGGAGTTGCAACAGCAGCCAGCACTGCAGGGGTTTCACATGGGTAACAGGAGGACTTGGCCAGCTTCCAGGGCTTCAGGAGAACTGGCTTGGCTATCTCAGGGTCCCAGTGCTATTGTATGCAAATCTGAAAATAGGCTTCCAGATTCCCTGCCAAGGGAAGAGAATTGATGGACTGATCCGGCTTCAGAGTCCCAAGATGAGGTTGTCATGGGATCTTTCTTTGGTATGGATGTTTCAAGGTGAATGCCAGGCACACTGTCTGGAGAATGGACACGCTTGAGGCTCTGACTCAGGGGGATGGGTGGGACACGGACAATGTATATAACCTGAACTTTTGTACCCCCATGAAGAGCTGAAATAAAAAAAAAAAAAGAGTTCTACCCAACAATGTCTCACTACAAAGAAAGGAATAACTGACTTATTTTCCTCTTATTTTTTATGTTTTTCCCATTCTCAAAAGTCTCCCAAACCTACTCACTTTCCTTTCACTCTGATTAAAATTTCTGACATGCACATTAAGGTTCTGTAATGATCATATTGCCCCACCTAACTACTCAGGTGAACTGAATTACAGACTCCCTTAGAACCTTCTGGCTGCTTCTAGAGCCTTGGGGCCAGAAAAGGCCCCTTCCTCTTCAAACCCAGATCAGGATTCAACCTTTTGGGGAATCTCTTCAGACAAATTCCCCCTGAGTCCCAGTGTAATCAGGAGCCCAACTTCTTAACTGGTACCTACATCCGGTAAAATTGTGCTCAAGGTATTCGCTTCCACTGTTTTATTTTCTATGTTATAGTGAAGGGGCCTCTAGGGAATGAATGGTTTGCCAACTTCTATGACTACCCAAATTTCCACAAATGAAAGTGTTCTATCTGCATCTAGGGGAGAAAGTGGATTGTTAGAACTATTGTTGCTTAAGAGAGCCCTCTGCTGACCCAAATGATGTGTACTCACTATTTTTCTACAATCAGTCCTCACCAAACCAGGTACACGTCTTGCCAACAGATCCACTGATTACTAAATATGTCTTATAGCACACGAATGGTGTCTCTGCTTAAAGACTGTGTGGCAGCTAGTCATTAAAGGATCAGCTACACTGCAGCACAGGGGTAAGTTATTCTGCTCAGCACAGTCTCCATGTAAAAGTTGTCAAGGCAGATGCTTAAGAATGAAGTGCCTGAAAAGGCTCCTTTGCACATATGGTCCTGGGCAGGTTCAAGGCTCACATGGCCCTTACAGAGGGGTAGCTTTGAGGGACTCATGTCAATTTTCCTTTTGTTTTAATATTTTGTTATGAGGCTTAGAGGTAATACATAAACATATGAACCTTCTCATAAAATGGTAGTTAATATTGTTACATGGAAAATTTCCCTTGGGCTTAATCCTGTGTGGTCAGACTTTTAAAGTCTATTGATCAACACTCATCTGCACACATAGAAGTAACATTCATCAAGTGCTGGGCAGGTGAGGGGGGAGGAGGGGATGGGTAAATTCACACCTAATGGGTGCGGTGTGCACCGTCTGGGGGATGGACATGCTTGAAGCTCTGACTTGGGCACGGCAAAGGCGATATATGTAACCTAAACATTTGTACCCCCGTAATACACTGAAATAAAAAAATAAAATACAATAAAATAAAAGTCTATTGAATGGATAACTTTGAAGTGGCTTTGCTAATAGTGCTGAAGATTTGCATGAAGCTTTTTATTATGTGATGATCTATGTTAATTTATTTTGGACTTGAAAAGTCTCACTTGAAAAGCATTATCCTATATGTGGTGACATAAAATAATGTTTTAATGACTGGCTTATAGTCTTTATTACATCCCCTCCACCCCCTGCAGATTTTCCTGCTTAAGAACTCTAGGAATGCAGCCTGTAAGACATGAATGGTTTTTGTTTATAATTATAATGTGTGGTGGATGGGGAAATGTGTTGGGAATTTATCTGGACTACTTTCAAAGAATATTTCAGTTAAACTGCTACTTTCCCTCATATGACCAACTCTTGCTGACACAGAACAGGGTTTAAGTCTTTCCTATGGGAACTGTTCTGTGAACTAAGATGTTGAGCAGCATCCCTGGCCTCTCCCCACTAGATGGCAGTAGCACCCCTCAGTTGTGACAACCAGCAATGACTGCAGAAATTGCCAAGCGACCCAGCTGGGCAAAATCACCCCCATCTGAGAACCATTAACATAGACAGTACTCTACAAAAAGCCCAACTTCTAGGCTAAAGATGGGTCTACTTTAACACAATTGTGTTAACTTGAGAGTTTCAGGATGTCAACTATTAGCCATTCGTCCATAACTAGTGATTAAGCTTGGACTTTGAAGGCCTTCCCCGATAATGGCCCAACCTACAGCTTTAGATCCCGTCACATCCCCCATCTCCACCCTTACACATCCAATGTTTAAGCCCGACTAGACCACTCACTGTTTCTACCGTATCCCCATACCATGCCCTTCTGCTTTACCTCCACTGTCCAGAGCCAAATCTCACTTATTCCTTATGGTCCTACTAAATGGCCAAATATTCCCTGAAACCCTCCCAGGACTTTCTGTTAGAAGAGATAGATTCTCCCTCAGAACGTGAAACTTCTTCAACTGGACCTCTCTCATTCCTCCTTAATCATTTTCTAACTTTCGTGCAAACTCAAAGTCCTCGGCCTCCACTTCTAAATTCAGGTGTGCACTCACTGTTTTAATTTCCTTTTGCCTAGAAAATATGTTGTGGAGGAGAAAGTTATCCTTTTGATTTGAGGCACTCTTTTAAATTTGGTGGAACCCTCTAATGGTGCACAGATCACCCTGCCCACTACAACACTGGCATATATTATTAGTTTATCCGGCTGACTGGAATAGAACATAAACAAGATCCATTTTATCTAGAGAGGACAAACCCAGGTGGGAAACTTCAGCAAGCGATCCTGGAGAGCAAGTCACCATCAAGACCCTCACTGTCCATGATAGCAGGGTTTACCTTTAAATACGGACTGGTATGTGAAGAAGGAATTTTGAAAACATCAGTTTCTTTTTTTTTCCTTTTTATTTCAGCATATTATGGGGTTACAAAAGTTTAGGTTATGTATATTTCCCTTGCCCCCCCACCCCCTTGAGTCAGAGCTTCAAGCGTGTCCATCCCCCAGACAGTGCGCATTGCACTCATTATGTATGTATACACCCATCCCCCCCCATATCTGCCCGACACCCAATTGGTGTTATTCCCAAATGTGCACTTAGGTGATGATCAGGGAAACCAATTTGATGATGAGAACATGTGGTGCTTATTTTTCCATTCTTGGGATACATTAACAAATAGAGTTCAAAATTCTAAAGGTACAGAGAAAAAGAGAGTTAAAATGGAAATTAACAATCTTGCCCATCCTTCTTCCTCATCACCCTGTAACCTTCCCTAGAAGTAGTGTTACCAGTTTCTTGAGTGTTTTTTCCGAGACAACCCAGGCATTCCCAAGAATAAAGGTGTGAGTGGAAACAACCCAATGGATGAATAGATAAACAAAATGTGATCTATCCATACAATAGAATATTATTCAGCTATAAAAAGGGATGAAGTACTGATACATGCTACAACACAACACGGATGAATCCAAGTAAGTGAAAGAATCTAAACACAAAAGACCACAATATCATATGATTCCTTTTATATGAAATGTTCAGAATAGACAAATCCAGAGAGACAGAAAATTTGGTTAACTAGGGGCTGGAAGAAGGGGAAATGGGAAGTGACTGAAAATGGGTATGGGTTTACTTTTGGGGGTGATGAAAATGTTCTGGAATCAATAGTGAAGGTTGTACAATCTTATGAATATACTAAAAACCAGTATTTTTTAAAAAGCTTGGTGAATATACATTTGTATCTGTTATGTGTTCGTTTTGTCTCTAAGCACCATCTTCTTTTGGTACCATAACATGTATTTTTAAATTTTATTTTCTTTGCATCAGTATAGTCTATGGAAGTAACCATTCATTAAAATAGTCCATCTTTCCCATAATAAAATTGTTAATAAATCATTAAAAAGAATAAATATATAGTGTTTGCTTTTAATACAAATCCTACACTATGCCACAATTCTGCTCTTGCCTCTGTCACTTTCCAAATATCATGTATCTATCTTAGAACATATTAAGCTGTATCATTTTTCTTCAGGGCTGTGTGGTAAGCCATTGTATCAGAAACGTGTATTTAAAAACTACTGGTTCTCAACCAAGGGTGATTTTATCCCTACCCTACCCCCAGTTGGAAATGTCTGGAGACTTTTTTTTATTGTCACAACCTGGGGTAGGGGGATACAATTGGTATCTAGTGGGTGGAGGCCAGGGACACTACCTAACATCCTACAACACACATGATAGCCCCCTACAGCAAAGAATTAGCTACCCAAAATGTCAATAGTTGTGGAGGTTGAAAATTCCAATTTAAACACTCCATGATTAATGAATATTTAAATTGTTTACAATGTTTGTCTTTATAAATAATGCTGCATAAAATTCCATCTTTCAGATATACAATAACTTCCTTATATATAATTGCAGATATATAATCATTCTACTATTATTTTGAATGCTTTGTTCCTTTTCTATTTTTAAAAATTGTACCAGAATAAACATTTTTATAATAAGCCTTTCTTCTCACTTTGGGTAGCTTTTTTTTCAGGAAATTATTAGATTTATAGAAGTAGGGTTACTGGGTTAAAGGAGAATAACTTTTTTCTCAGGAGTTATATAGGACTCATATTGCCATTATGAATAGAATGTTTTCCCCCATTATATCTGATTATCGCTTTAATGCAGGAAAATAGTTGATTTTTACATAGTTATTTTATATCCAGCCATTAACTAAGAGGTTTTGGCTGACATTCTTAGTATGCTGGTGCCAAGCGATGTCTTAGGGGTGGAGGTGGCTTTAGCTTCCTTCCTATAATCTGTTAGCTTCACCCCAAATCACGCCAAATCAACATATATGCTAAGATTCACATGCTACCCTGTAATCACAACTTCAGGACAAGTCCCAAGCCCTCCTCACTCCCCTAGTCGAGTCACCAACCAAAGCCAGATTCGGCCACTATGGGGCTTTCTTTTATTATCATATTACCTACTAGTAAATAATTTTCCTCTTCCTTTACAAAAGCTATAACTCTTATTTAGTAATAGCTTCAAAGTTTCCAGAACCATATTAAATTGTGATGGTGCTGGTAGACAGTCTTGCCTTCTTTTTCATATTAATAGGAAGATGGCTACTATCTCAGTGTCCAATATGACATAAGATGCTCACTGAACAATAGAGTCTTTATGATATTGAGAAAGTATTCTTTCCTAGTCTTCCAAAATGGATGTTGAATTTAATCAAGTCTTTTTTTTTTTCCCAGCCTCAATTCAGCCCTGATGGCGTGGTTTGCTTTTGAAAGGGGTGCACGGCAAGCTAGAAAAAACGGCTGTGTGGGAAATGGGAGGTTTGAATTCGGTTACAAGTTTTAGTTTTAGGTGTGAATCACCAGGACCTTTCCCTTCGTCTCTGGGATTGTTCAGGCATTGCATGCAGACGCTGCCTGCTACCAACCAGTAAATACAAGTGTGGTTTTTCTGATGGGCACACCCTTGGAAACAGGGAGGTTTTGTTCTCCTGAACAAAAGCAAAGAACTTGCTGAGGCTTGTAGTGAAAAACTTTTAGAAACACTTCTCAGCCTAATTGAGAACATAATAGACAAGACTATCCTAAAATGTCCCTGCAAAGCAGAAAGGATAGGTCCCTCCTAACAGTTCTTAAATTTCATTAAGCAGGAGTGACCAATCATCCCAGTTTGCTCAGGACTGAGGTGTTCCTAGCCACATAAGACTTTCAGTGCTAAAACCTGAAAAGTCCCGAGGCTTTTAATCATTTAAGAGTGATTCTGAAAGGCACAAAACATGTTTCTTCTCAGGGTAGGTGAAAGATTCATCAAAGGTGTCTAAACTATTATATAAGTACCTCTCTTTCAAGCTAAACTTTGGCAAGGCTTGCCTATTTTTCAGATCATTCTTTGTTTCTGATCAATTATACTCACCCTAAACAAATCACATTATCAAGCCTGATCAGAAATAGGGAACTGCAAAATTATTTCACCCTTTACCACTCAGGCCTTTTGAAAACAATCCTCCCCAGAGTCCAAGCTCCTGGCAGGAAATACTGAATGCATTTCTCCCTTTGTCTTGTGACCACCAGCTGTGCCTCCTTCTCCAGGGTATGCCTTCTTCCTCAATTTATAGGCAAGTTTTTAACAGAGAATATATAGCTACCCAAACCTAAGCATTAAGTTAAAAAAAAAGATCAGCCATTAACCTTAGTAAAATCAGGTTCTCACTCTTATCTCATAGAATCATAATATTTCTGGTTTGGAAGGTCATCTAGACCAGCATTTCTCAAATTTTAATGTTTATATCAATCATTTGATGATGTTGAAATGCAGATTCTAATTCAGTAGCTCTGAGGCGGAGCCTGAGATTACAGGTGATACCACTGCTGGTTCATGGGTCACACTTGAGATACTAGGAATTTTAAAGAATAACATTCTCAACATTTCTTTGATCATGTATCACTATCAGTTTAAACAAGTGTAAGCATGCACTCAAAATATTATATTAGCTATATTTTATATTTGTTAGTAGAGAATAATTTAATTTTTATTTAAAAAAATAAATGTAACCTCCAGCACAGAACTGATTATTGTAAGGAACATTGATCCCGACAACACACCCATACATGAACATTCAGTGCATGCTTATATTACTCCAGGCTTAAGAAAACCAGTTTGATTTGGGGAGCCTATTCTATCTTTGCATAACTAATGGTTAGAAAGTTCTTCCTTCTATTGGTTTGTATCTATGCTTTGTATCCAAAGGTTTACCTTTAGAGGCATGTATTAATAAAACCAGCCTAATCCCACTTAACACTAATGCAACTCCTATCACTGAGAAGGTCTGATTTCCTTAATATATAAAAAGCTTCCACAAAACAGTAAGAATAACACCAGCACCTCAGCAGGGAAAAAACAAGACAAGGGTATGTATATGTATGGTGAACAGATGTTTTAAAATGAAAAGAAAATCAACCTCGCTCAGATAAGAGAAATGTAAATTTAAACTATGATAAAGCATTATTTTTCACTTGTCAAAATGGCAAAGATAAGAAAAGCCAAGTAAATACATTGTGTTAGTGATGTCGAGGGAAAACAGGTACCTTCATACATCACTGTGGTAATGTCAGTTGGTACAACCATCATGGCAAATCCTTAAGGAAGCCATTAAAAATTAATTTTTGAAGAATATTGAAAAGTGCTAAGAATATAATGTTAAGTTAAAAAGAAGCCACAAAACATAAATATGATACCAGGAAAAAAGTACTGGAAGAAAATACATCAAAATAATAACAGCTATTTCTGAATGGCAAGATAACATCACTGGTGATCGTAACTTTGTTCTTTATATAGTCAGTATTTTCAAAATTTATAACAAGCCTGTATAATTTAGAAAATTTCCAGAGCGGAGGTGATGAGAGACTACAAATGGACCTGGTTTAAATTTCTGACTTTTAAAGTTCACATTATTAAGAGACAGTTAAGTGTCTGGCTTACATACACTCCTGGGGAAAACTGATACAGTCGAGTCTCATCATTTGAGATAGCTATGTACTATAAATTTGCCATGATCATCGAATTAGCAATTACTAAACCATTGCTCTTAGGGGAAATACAGGATTGGGTTCCTTCAAGCCTCTGGTCATTATTTTTTCAACCAATCAATACATGACCTTGTATTATGTGTGTTTCTGTTTAAAGACATCTTATTTAATATATATTAGTGATTAACATTGAACTCTGCCAGCAGCACTACAACTCATACCTGAATAAAGTTTATCTAATACACATATTTTCTTCATAAGGCACATCACAGCCTGCTTGCGCTTAGGAACACTACATAGCACCGCTGTACTATGCCTGGGAGCCATTTTAAACAGTGAAATCACCAACAAAAAGCACAAAAATATGGAAAATGTGGCACTAAATAGGCTTTGAAAAGGACACTTGCCCACATTATGAGAACTGAAACAAGAAAGCAGAGCATCTCCTGGTTCAACCTCAGCTGGGAACGTGCACATTGAGCAACTCAAACTTTTTACCACTCCGCACATGTCCGTGAATTACCATGAAAGCACCACAAGTATTGCTTTGGGGGTTATAAATACATTTTGGCAAGTAGGTGAATTCGTGAATACAGAATCCACAAATAATTACAGCTACAGTTTTAAGGAAAATTCTTAATCAAAAAAAGAAAGCCAAACACCAATATTCTACAGCTGAACTCCTTTACAGAGTTGTTTAAAGTTGAGCACCTTACAATCTATAAAACAGTCCCCCTAGAAGGCACTTTCCATAATGGAAGTGAAAGCAGTATGTTTCATCATTCATTTTATTTAATGTATTCATTGTCTTCAGCAAGAACCATCTCTTTTTATCATCCAGTTAAATGCAGGCAGTAGATACTGAGTATCTTCAATTGGTGTGGCGTGATCTCAGTTGAAGCAATTTACAGTCCTCTTGGGTGTGTGTGGGGAGGTTGAGGCAATTCTCAACTCTAATGCAAGACAGAATATGATCAAAGCCACCATAAAGGCATAGTGTGTGTGAGACTGGTAAAAAATATAATGCTATGGGGACCAAATGAAGGAGAAAACACATCCTCTCAGGATCATCTGCAAAACTTGACAGAGAGAGTGACATTTGAAAAGACCTTGAAGGATTAGTAAGACTGTAACTGGAACCATGGGAGGGAGTGGACAAGAAGCAGCTTGAGCAAGAACACAGAAAGATGTATTCTGGGAACAAGGTCAAGATCCAGCACAAGTGTAGGGTAGGCGAAAGGAATGGCTTCCATTACTGCTGTAAAGCAAGGCACGGCACCTTCCACGTGTTAGCAGAGAAGGGAACTGGAAGGCAAATGGCTAACTGAGGAAGGGAGAAGGGTCCAACTATCCTGGATCCTGCTTCCAGAAGCTTCTTGGCTCATTCTACCTTTACACTGCAGTGGTGCACTCCTTCCCTGTCCATCTTTCACCCCCTCAGCCAGACTGCACATGGAGGTGAGCAGGGATCATGCTCCATTCTTCGTTAGCCTCCCTCCTTCTGCCTTCTACCCACACTTCCCAACACACAGCACACATCCCAGTATACAAAAGATCACCCTACACCAACACCTGCATGTCGCCAGCCTTTGGTAAATATTTACTCATTCACTTATTGGCTTTGCAAACACACTAAGCCTTGAACAAGCCCTGGTCTGTTTCCTAAGAATACAAGTTGTTCTCACCAAGCAGATGGCTAAACTTGTAACTAGGAAGTAACTATCCCTGAGCTTTCCCAGAATATATGTTTGTATGGAGAATGGGAATCCTTGAAAGTGCTACAATATTATTAATATATTATACATCTTTATTTCTGTATCTAACTAAAACTGAAAATTAGTGTTCAGTAGAATCTGTAAATTTTATAATTATACTCGTAAATGTATATGTACATCCTTAAAATCCTAAACTTTTAGTATATTATATTTTGGCCCCTTGATTCTATAATTCTTTAGAAGTTAATATAAATACTCAGATAGTTCTTGGATTGTCTTTGGGGGTTATAATACTATATAATTGACTGGGTAAATATTTCTGGGAATTCTTGTATAGAAACAGATTTCCTATATAAAATTATTTTAATCACATCTTAAATAGTTTCTTTTATCTCCAATAAATTATTTTAATTATGAAAGTATTTTAAGAAGCCAATTGTTGCTCTTTATTAACTGCTCGAATAGGAATGTCTCCAGTGGTGCAAATTCAAAGAATATTTAAAACAGTAAGTATTTAAATTTGAGTATAGATATTGCAATTCTATAGTACGAAGTCAGCAAATTATAATTTAATTTTAGCCTTTTATTCATTGCTTTTAAAATTGAATTTTCTACTAGAAGTGAGAGCAACTTTTAAAACACATACTTCTATAGTCAAATTATTGTACTTACTGTTTCAAAACCTCGATGTGGGTGATCAGGAAATCCGCCTGGTCTACCTCCTTTAAATTCATCAAACAGTAAAAACGGATCCAGATTTTTTAACTGAAATAAAAATAAAATTCAGAAGATTAGATGTGCTTTTTAAGCCATGCTAACAGCGGCTACATTCTTGAACAAATCTAGCAAACTTCATCAAAAATTACATAGCCTCAGGAGCAACTTTTTGCAATGAAAACGGCTTTCAAGAACTCCTTATACACATATACAGGGATTCCCTAATTATGTCAGAGTTGACATTTTATGAGAAGCACAAAGAGTTGACAAATATTTTATGATCACCTAAGACATAAATATTCAAGTACAAACAAGATACAGTCTGTATTCTAAACAGATTCATAATCTTATGGAGGAACAGACTAGAAAATCAATGTGACAATAAATGCTGGAGGAAGACAACTTTACAACATGAGAGTAGGGTGGGATCAGAGAAGGTTCTATCAGGAAAATGGCACTTAAGCTGGGTCTTGGAGTACATGTAGGAGTTAATCAAGTAGCAGGGAGAGGAGAAGGAAGGATATTCCAGGTAGAAGAGCAGAGAAACAGCTTAGCATGCTTGCAGAACTGCAAGGAAACTACTCTATTGGGGCAAAAGATGCACATGGAATCATGATGAGAGATGGGCAGAGGATACAGGCCAAATCTTAAAGGAGTTTGGATTTTATCCTGAAGGTGATGGGTTTTAATCAGGGTTTGATATGATCTAATTATGAAAGCTCATTCTGTGGAAGATGGTTTGGGAAAGGAAGAAAGAAGACAGAGTATTTAGGTCATTTCAATTTTCTGAACGAATGAGGGCAAAGGCCAGAGCTAAGGCAATGGCAGTGGCAGTGGAGAGAGGTTGTGTGACTGGGTAGATATTTAGGAGGCAAAAGGCAAGAGCATTAGAAGATTCCCAAATGTCTAGCCATGGTGTCTGGGAAGATGGTAGGGCCATTCAGCAGCTCAAAGGAACAGAAGAAGCTGCCTTGAAATAGCCACGGTGACTTCATTTTAAGTCATGTTGAGTTTGAGATATTTATATAAATGTTTTCTGTATAAATAAAACAATCTTCAGTGTACATTATATTGTGCAAAGGCCAGCAGGCAACTGAAGATAAGTCTCAAGCTCAAATGAGAATTAGAAACAGATGTGGCTGTCACCAGCATATCTTTATGATTGTCTTATTCTTGGCCATTTGTCTTTCTATATAAATTTTAGGAAATTTGTCAAATTCTATGAATAAAAGTGTTGCTCTTTTGACTGAAATTGCTTTGAATCTACAGATAAATTTGGGAAGAATTAACATTTATATAATATTGAGTTTTCCTCAATATTTCCTCAATATAAATATGGTTATCTACATTTATTTAGGTCTTTTAAAATGTCTTTCAATAAGGATTTGTAATTTTCTCCATAAAGGTTTTACATATATCTAAAAACTTTTTTCTAGCTAATTTAAATTTTTAATGTACTATATTGCAAATAGCATTTTAAAATTACATTTTGAACAGTTTGATGCTGGAAATTAGAAATATGAATAGGAAGGAGATTTTGAACACTACTAAGCTCTTATTAATATAATGATTAACCCGTAGCTTCTTTTGGGTTTTCTTTGAGACATTCATATCACCAATATATTTATCAATAAGTTTTTGCCCAATAGTTCATGAAAAATATTTTTTGCTTGCATTAGATTAAAGCTGTGGCATACTGTAGTTTTTGTGGGTTTTGTTGGGCTCATCTGGCTTCTACATGCTTTTCTCACTCTGCAACAGTGGTCACTACTGAAGACATGCTGCTCTCATGGCCAAGGGCAGGAGCAAAAGCAAGCCAGGTCAATCATGCACAATCACATTAACACACTCCACTGGCCAAAGCATGTGACAGGGCCAAGCCCAAAGTCAGGGAGAAGGGCACTTACACCCTCCTTGGGGGACTCATGGGGAGTGCATCGAAAAATGGGTGGGGGTGTATAATCCTATTACAGGGAGGGAGTGAATATTTGGGAGTAATATTCCAACCAACACCCATTAATTTGAGAATAACGAGATTTTTTTTTCATTTCCAATCCTTATAATTTCTATTTCTTTTCCTTGTCTTTGTGTAAACTAGCACCTGTACAACAGTACTGAGTGGAAATGATGGTGGTAGACATCCTTGTCTTTTCCCTGATTTTACATAGATTGGTTTTTAAAGTTTCACTGGTAACCAACCAAGCTGTTTAATGTTTTATAGATTCTCTTCATAAGGTTAAGGAGTTTCCCTTCTACTTCTAGTTTATGAAGTTGTTAGGTTTTTTATTTTAAACATAAATGGATGTTGAATTCTTTGGAATGTTTTTTCTGCACTATTAAGATACTTCTATGCTTTGTTTTCCTTTCATCTCTCAATGATAGTAAATTACATAAGTAGATTTTCTAACATTAAACCAAATTTTCTCTGTTCAGATAATATATGATATTGGTCATCATATATTATCTCTTTTATACATTGCTGTGTTCAGTTGCTTAATATTTGGTTTATGATTCCACAACAGTTTTCATAAATGTGATGTAATTATCCTTTTACTTTCTGGCCTCGTCTGGTCCCGATAGCCGGGCAATGTCAGCTTCCTAAAGTGATTTGAGCAGCACTCCCGCAGGTTTCATCCCCTAGAGTTTGTTCATTATGGAAATTATCTGTAACTTAAATATTCTGTAAAATTTGTTTGTAAAATCATCTAGACCTGTTGTCTCTGTTATAAACTTTTAAAATACAGGCAATCCCCGGGTTATAGATGAACCGATTTAAAAGGCATCCCATACTTAAGAACAAGCTCCCAAGGATCCCCATAAAAATAATTTATAATTAGATAATTAAATTAATAATTCGAGAACTAGTTTCTTCCACCTTGGAGTTCCTATTTGGGGGCTTTACAAAAAAGAAACACCAACTCTTACTTATGTAAATCATTGGTTTTGGAGGCTGCTTCCTGTTGCACACAGTTAAACCTAATCCTAACTGATATAAAGGCAACAATGCCTATGGTGGCAGCCTAGAATCAGGTGATTCTAGGTCAGCCTACATCAAGACAATATGGCAGCAGCAGAAGGGAGAAGCGCTTCAAGACAGACTTCAACAGCTCAGACTACTTTCTAGGCTTACTCAGCCTCTAGACTGGAGCCTGAGGGTAACAACAAGAAGGTAGAAGGAAACTGCCAGCACATATCCAAAACTCAGATCTGGGTAACAGCCTTGAATGGACTTGAGCTGTGACTATGCCCCTCTACCTGGACTCAATAGCTAGAGACCTTGATAATGGAGAACACCATCTACAGAGGCTAAATCAGTGAAGACCAAGATTAGTCAAGGCTATTTGATAATATTAAGGAATTTTTAAATTTTAAGTGTGATTATGTTATATTTTTTAAGTTCTCTTTTAGAAACACAAATTAGGCTGGGCATGGTGGCTCATGCCTGTAATCTTAGCACTCTGGGAGGCTGAGGCAGGAGGATTTCTTGAGCCCCGGAGTTCAAGACCAGCCTGAGCAAGAGCGAGACCCCGTCTCTAAAAAAAAAGAAAAGAAAAAAAAATAGAAACACAAATTGAAATATTTATAAATGAAATGAAATAATGGTTGGAATTCTCTTCAAAATACTTTGAGAGGACAAATGGCTAACAATATGGAGGAAACAAGATTGCCCATGTGTTCATCATTGTGGATACAAGGAACATGGAGTTTCATTATACTGTTTTCTCTACTTTTCTATGTTTGGAAAATCTTCATTTAAAAAGAAAAAAGAAAAAGAAAAGTGACGCAAGGAGAATCACATTTCACCACAGAGTGTCTAGTGCAAGGGGGAGTATAGAGGCAAGAGCAGCTGAGTAGTGGGTTTCCCTCCTGCTGGGAGCACAGAGGAACCACCCCTTAATACCATGCTATTCAGCCATTCAAATTCGCATCTGGCTAGCCTGGCTCTTGTGTAATTGTAATGAGGGGTGTGAGCTAGCCTCACTCTATCTCTTCTTCATTGTGAATCACAGAAAGGCTCAGTGGGAGCATTGTAAATCACTCTTCCATCTCCACATTTGCAGTCATAGGAAACAAATCAATGTAACCACTAATAATGAGCACTGTTGTACATTCTACGCTAAAATGGCTTTGGGGTCCAAAGTTTATATTTTTTCAGAGACATAAGTCTTGGTGCAGAGAGTTTGAAAAGTAACCTCCTTGATGTTAGACAGATGATTTCATTCTATGCTGATGGGAGGGTTAGGGGCCTACTTTCTGGCAAGTTGGTAACATGCAGAGTGTGAAAAAATATGGCAACAACCTAAATGGTTAAAAATCGGGTCATGAGTAAGAGAATAATGATTTGCATATACAATGGAATATGGCATAGCTAGCTGAATGATGTTTAACAACATAGGAAGCCCTTATGCTACCATGTTAAATGAAAAAATCAGGACAGAAAATTGCTTATATAATCCTCATGATGTAAAATATACAATTATATGGAAACACCTTCTGTCTTAATAGTAATTAGACCAGGTTGATGGGATTAGAATTATTCCTATCCATTTATTTTTCCTTATGGTAGAGTCATATGTGGGACACAGGAGAACTGAATCAGTGGAGTATGAGGATCTTTAAAGCACAGATTTCCAGCCAAGGACTCTTATTTGGGTCTACTGATAGAATTTGGGGGGATTGTAAACTTAGACTGGAAAAATATTACATCTTTATTCTCACTAACCTCTACTCAATTATTTTCTGGATTTTTTTATTGTAGTAAAATATATATAACATAAAATGCAGAATTTTAACCATTTTAAGTGTTCAATTCAGTGGCATTAAATACACATTGTTGTGCAACCATCACCACCACCTGCAGACTGAAATTGAACATTTTCTGCAATTAAGAATGTAGTCAATGAATCACAGTAAATTCCTAGTACCTGTGACTTTGTCACCAACAGAAATCAAAGCCATTTTCACATGATATTACAGTTGTGAGTAGGCATATTGAAATATTATTCACGTTCCTCACAGCTTTGAAATTAGGGAGTTATTAGAACTGCCACCAAATCTTGTTATTTAATGTAAAATTACTAGATTATGAAATTGGTTTTTTAAAACTTTGTTAACCATATTTCAGTATAAAAGCTTCCCTTGGTAATCCTATATATTTTACATATTTTAAAACATTGCTTTAAAAAGTAATCGATAGGTTTCACTAGACTGCAAAGGGGTTCACAGGACAAAAAAAATTAAGAAATTCTCAGATGTGTTCCTGACAGATGGACTAATTAAAGTATTAGCTATCCTCAACCTTTAATAATGGTTTACTGACAGGTGTCTTCAGGGTCCCAGAATTCTTTCCAATTGTTCTGCTGGTGATGTAACCTAGTAGAATATGATACCACCTCCATCTGCATCTCCCCAACATCCCCTGTGCATTTAGCCCTTAGAATAATCCTGTTTGTGTGTATCCTTCGGAAAACAATGTTGGATGAACCTCAGAAGACATTTGGGGATAAACAGGAAGCCAATGTTGGAAAGAGAAACCACAAAGGCACAGACAGGGGGAAGTTTGATGGGGCCGATGGAGAGCTGGGTTGACAGTTCTCCCCCTGCCTCAGTGGCCAATCAACTTTATGCTAGATGAAATAAGCCAGGCACAGGGAGACAAATACTGCATGAGCTCACTTACATGTGGAATCTAAAAAAATTGAACTCATAAAAGCATAGAATAGAATTGTGGTTACCAAGGACTGGGAGGTAGGGTGGAGAGATGTTGGTCAAAGGATACAAAGTTTTAGTTACACAGGAGGAGTAAGTTCAAGAGATCTACTGCACAACATGGTAACAATGATAAATAATAATGTATCATATACTTGAAATTTACTAAGAGAATTTTTCTTCTTTTTTTTGAGACAGAGTCTCACTCTTGTTGCCTTGGGTAGAGTGCAGTGGCATCATCACAGCTCACTGTAACCTCAAACTCCTGGGCTCAAGTGATCCTCTCTTCAGAGTACAGGTGCGCACCACCACGCCTGCTAATTTTTTCTATTTTTAGTAGAGATGGGGTCTCGCTCTTGCTCAGGCTGGTCTCGAACTCCTGAGCTCAAGCAATCCTTCTGCCTTGGCCTCCCAGAGAGCTAGGATTACAGGCGTGAGCCACCGCACTCAGCCTACTAAGAGAGATTTTAAGTGTCCTCACCACAAAAAAAAATAAGTATGTGAGGTAGAGTATATGTTAATTAGCTTGATATAGCCATCTCACAACATATAAATATCAAAACATCATATTGTACACCATTAATATATTTTTTATTTGTCAACTTAAAACATAAATAATTTTTTTTAAAACATTGAATCAATCAACAACATAAGTCAGCACTCACTAAGGAAAGCCATGAATTTTTAAAAATCGTACAAGCACCTTTCAAAGATGAAAAAGTAGAGAAAGTAACCATTATATAATGGGTGATATAAACTTAGGTCTAGCAACAAAGTAGTATGAAAATAACAAAGTAGAGTTTAAAAAGAGGGACAAACCAGCCTCACTTTTCAAAATGAAATCCATTTCCCTAATGTATTTCTTGTTTTATTCATAAAATTTTTTTGAAATCTGGTATGGTGCTGGGAGCTATATTCTTTGGGCTATGACCACCATCTGATACCTTTCCGTGTATGTCAGATTTTTTCCCTGCAAATCCCAAGCTTCCCATGTTATTCAAAGGAAAACATTCTCTAATGTTGAAAGACATCTACCTAGTCTATAATCACCGTCTCTGAGAGCTAGTCCCCATCTACACCTGCCTCTCACCGGGGGTCTACGAGTTGGGTGCCAGCAGTCTCTCCCAGAATCCAAAGCCCTGGCAATGTCTGACTGGCCAGAAGTGGAGACCTAACCCACGCCGAGCCAATCAGATTCTCTCTCCTGGGCATTTGGAATTGGGAATCAGAGTTACTCCCTGGTGCTTTGAAGTGTGAGCATATAAACTTGGGGACTGTAAGGTGGGCATGTTTGGTGATGTGCATGCGGAGGCAGAGAGCAGATCAGCCCAGGGCAGGGTGTGCATGAGCAGAGAGAAGCAGGGATGCTTCATGAAGCTCAGTGGCACCTTCTACCCGAGATCTCTGTATCCACACTACAGAAATCCCCTTTGGGCCAGGGATGGTCTACATGGGGCCCCCACTGCAAAGTTTAGAGTTGGCACCTAGGCACACCCCACAGGACAGCTCATGACTGTCTTGGCCCCCTATTCTCAAGTCACTGTCAATGTCCCAAAAGTCTCTTCTGAAAAGAAGGCAAGAAGCAGCCACCCAACTAGCATACCTCAGGTCTGCCAATGCTTCTGCGGACCCTCGCGCCAACCCCTTCCGACTGCTCCCGGCTGAGCACGGAGAGAGTAACCTTCTTGGAGGGCCCCATGTCGAAGTCTAAAAACAGAATGTTGTGATGCTGAGCTGTAGAGGATGGAGGACAAAAGGAGGGATAATAAAAAAGAAGGAACATCCAAGGACTACAAAATAAAAGATATTAAAATTAGACTCCTGAAATAGTAGCAGCTCCAATTATTGACTGCTTACTATGTACAGGACCTATGTTAGGTGATTTAAAACAATACTAATGATGGTGAACACGTATGAGTCTTTATTGGGTGCCCAGTACTTCACCAATTATTTACAATTGTTATCTAATGTTATCTATAGTCACCTTGTACAAGAGTTAGCAATACAGTCATGCACTCCTTAATGGCCTGTTTTGGTCAGTGATGAATTGCATATATGACAGTGGTCCCATAAGATTATAATACTGTTTTTTATTGTATTTTTTCTAGGTTTAGATATGTTTAGAGACACAAATACTTACCATCGTGTTATGATTGCTTCCAGTATTCAGTAGTCACCCACTGTACAGGTGTATAGCCTAGGAGCAATAGGCTATACCATACAGCCCAGGTGTGTGGTAGGCTCTACCATCTAGGTTTGTGTAAGTGCATGCTACAGTGTTCGCACAATGATGAAATCGCCTAAGGATGCATTCCTCAGAATGTATCTCCTTCATTAATCAAGGTATGACTGTTGGGCACTTAACTAAAAACTTCTAATGAGCAATTTATCTGCTTTATCTCATTGAACTCTGTCGACCTCTCCAAACTCTCCAGTGCCACCCCATGAGGTAGGGGCTACCGGTAAGGCTGATAGGTGGGGATTTGTGTGGCAACCATGGGGAACACGGAGAAAAACCAAGAGTTCCATGACTCTCACCGGAACCTGCTGAAGATCTTGGCATTGAAAGGGCTCTTTGAGAGTCACTAAATTCAAAGACCCATCTATCCCTGGTTTAGGGCCAACTTCTCAGGCAAGAAATCTTTGAGCTTTCTGGTGAAGTCTTGCAGAGCACGGGCAAGTCATGGATGAGCTGCTCTTGACAAGGCATCCCATATTTCAGGACTGACCTATAGCCTGAGTTATTATTCAAAAGTATTTCCTCTTGGGGAGGTCTGAGTTCTAACCAATGGACTATCACAGAACGAATATAATCAATCTCTTTTCCATTTAAAGTGTTTGTGGACAGTACCCTCAAGCCCCTAAATCTCTTCTTCAAGTGAAATGTAATCAATTCCTTCAGAGATTCCTACTGAAACCAAGACAGGTGCTTTAGCAAAAAGCAGAGCCAGGCAGCCCAGGTTTGCATTCCAGCTTCACCAAATACCAGCTGTGTGACCTGAGGCTCTCTCTGCCTCAGTTTTCTTATCTATAAAATGGGAGTAATACGATGTCTACCTCAAGGGGATGCAGTTAGTGCTATGGGAACGTCAGCTGCTATTATTTAGAGGGGCTCTACTTGTCAATACCCTCTACTTAGTCAAGGCCTATCCTAAAATGTATCCTCCTCGAACAGTAGTCAATAAATATTTATTGGGTGACGGAATGTGGGGCACAGGAATGAGCTTAATGCTCAAAGCAATACAGGCCTGTCATCACCTATATAAAAGCAACTAGGAAGTATTTTCATCCCCATCTAGGCTATTTCTGGGCCCTTCCAGACTCCTACAGTTAATTCTATTCATGTGAACAACCGATGAGGTACTTAACAGATCTCAGTGTTTTGCAAAAAGAAAAGCCTTCTACCGCATTCACCAAATATCAAGGTACTATTTAAGCATCTCTTGTCATCTCCCCTAGGAGTCTAAAGCAGGCCGGGGAAGGCAGGATTTTGCAAACTGATTGCCAGCACACCCCCACCTACGACAGCCCCGCGCGTCCCCGGTACTCACGCGTCGGTGGCGGCGCCCAGAGCGTCTGTGGCGGCTGGCGGGGCACGCGGGAGCCGGCCCAAGCGGGTGAGCGCAGGGCGGGCAGGTTTGCAGGGCGCCGGGCCAGTCGCCTCACCGTGACTCAGCGCTTTGCGACCGGCGGCCTCCGGGAGGCGGGAGGCGGGAGCCTCCGGGTCTCGGGGGCCCCAGCGGGGCGACGCCCCTGTTTACAGCCGGCCCCGCCTCTCCCGGCTGCTCTGGCCTCGCCGCCCCTCCCGCCGGGAAGAGACGCGCACGAGAGCAATTTGGGGGCGCGCTGGGTTCCAGGAGGGGTTTGCGGCCCGGGCAGGTGCTCCGATCCGGGCAAAGGCCCCAACTCGGCCTCGTGGGAAACCTGTCTTTAACTGGGGTCCACTTGTCACCCAAACCGCGGAGCTTGGCGACACGAGTTCGAATGCTGCCTCCACCACTTGGAGGCACCACTTGGTGTGACCTGGGGTAGGTGGCTCAGCCTCTCTGTGCCTCCAGTTCCTCCTCTGTCACACGAGGATGGTGGTGATAATGGTACCAACCTCATAGGGTCGCAGTGAGAATTAAATGAACCTGTCGCGTTGTAAGCACTACACAAGTGTTTGTTGCATGAATAAGTTGCCTGCTGTTTGCCAGTTAGAATTGGGGAGTGGGGGAGAATGGGGAGAGGCCAAGACATCTTTGCTCCTGCCTAAAGAGAAGGCACACCCTAGTGGGGAAACAATTGGTTAAGAGCTTGGATGTTGCTGGAATACAGTGGGCAGGCCTTGGATAGTTTTCGCAGGAGAATGAGTATCTCGCCTCACACAAGCCAGCCAGGGGGGTCTAATTCATTGCCAGGGTTATTAATGAGAGGTACACGCATGGCTGCGGTTTCTGTTCTTTAAACACCAGAAGGCGTCTGGCCTGGCTTTGAGAAAGGATGGACAAGGTCTAAACCTTCCAAAACAAGGTGAGCAAACTTTGTCTGTGAAGGACCAGGTAGTGAATAGTTTTGACTTTGCAGGCCAGGTATGTTCTCTGTGGAGACTGCTCCAGTTTGCCTTTGTAGAAAGCAAGCAGCCATAGGCAACATATAAATGAGTGAGTGTGGTTCTACCTCAATGAAACTTGAATTATGAATACTGAGATTTGAATTCATGAAATTAATTTAATTTTGAATTCACATAATTTTCACTTGTCACAAAATATTACTCTTTATTTTTTTTTTAATTTTAACCACTTAAAAATGTAAGAACCATTCTTAGCTCTCAGGCTGTACAAAAATAGGTAGCGGGCTATCTACCCATCTGGGCTGTAGGCGTAGCTTGCAGAGACCCCTGCTCTAAAAGAACAGGTTAGTAGAGGACCAAAGACTTTCCCCTGGGCTCTTTATCTGTCAGTGGGGCTCAAACCCACCCTCCCCACCTTACTTCAGTGATTCAAAGCTAAAGGATGTAACACACATGAACATTAAAAGTGCCATGGAATAATATTCTTGCTTACCATCATTATAATTACATCTGCAACTGTCTCCAAGTAAAACAGAAGCAAGGGCTCTCTGTCCAGCGCTTTGCAGTCCTTAGTAAATGCTTCTGCATTCCTTATCAAAAAGTTCAACGTTCAGCCAATTGCTTGAGCCCAAAATGCAAGCTCTCCCCTCTCACTCTTATATCCTAAAATCCTGTGGATTTTGACTCCTAATATCTCTTATGTCCATCCCATCCTTCCCATTTTCACTAGTGCTGTCCATCTTCTCTGAAAGCCACCCCACTCTTCCTGCCTTCAGGCTCGCTACTGGCCAATCCATTCTCCAAATCGCAGTCAAATGGAGTAACAGTTGCTTAAAATCCTCAATGGCTTCTCATTACTCTCAGGAAAAAGTTCTGGGATATTGTTGACCTGGCCTCACCCTCAACAGGCTTGCTCAAGGACAGTCATACGCACATGCACGTGCGTGCACACACACACACACACACACACACACAGGCACGCTCCCCAACATGCTGAACTTCTTTTAGGCTCTGGAATGTACATGCTCCCTCTTGTTGGCTTGCTGTGCCCCTGTCTGTAACTTTCTTCCCCTCTCCTTGATCTGGTGTATTCCCATTCATCTCTCAGTTTACAGGTCACTTCCTCTGGGAAACCTTCAATGCCTGGCCTCTCATGTCCGGCTGAGATGTTTGACATGGCAATCCTCACACCTCCACATTGCTTGCCAGAGCCACTGTTTATCATCCTTTGGAAGATTCTATTTTCCTCAGATGGCTTGAACAGTATCTCCCATGGCACCTGCTTTGTTTTCTGCGATGTACCTACACTTGACACCCCTCCATCAAAAGTGAAGTTTACTTCTCTTCCTCTTGAGTCTAGGCAGAGCTTGTGGCTGCTTTTGACCAGTGCAATACAATGGAAGTGACACTGTGCCAGTTCTGGGCGTGGCTCTGAAATGGCCTGGCAGCTTCTGCTTCCTGCCTTGTGGAAGCCAGCTGCCCTGTAAGAAGAGTGATAATCCTGAGACCACAGTGATCATTCCAGGAGAAGCCCATGCCACGTGAAGGAGAGGCCCTGGAAGAGGACATGCCACATAAGACAGAGAGACGGAGGCCAAGGACACTGAGGCACCAGACACAATGAAGCCATCTTAGAAGTGGACTCTCCAGCCCCACCTAACTGCCCCAGCTGATGCCACATGGATAAGATATGAACATCCAAACTTGTCTTTCCCAACTTCCTGACCCACAGAACTGTGAGCAAGTAAAAATGGCTGTTTTAAGCCACTCAGTTTCCAGGTAGTTTGTTTCATGATAATAGATATGGAAAAAAGTCTGTATGCAAGAGGAGAGAAGAGGCAGATTTTCAAAGTTTTCCATGCTAATGACAGACTCTTACAAATATTTATCCTTTCAGAAAGTGGATATATACATTTAAATTATTACCAAGGCAACCGGCCATCAAGCAAGATAAACGGTAGACTTTAGAGATTAAATGTTGCATCCCACCAGCCATAGCAGTAACCTCTGGAGCGTAGGAGTCCTGAAGACTCTTCTGCTACAAGTAGCATTTACAAGGTCAGCTTCATAGTGAAAAAAAAAACAGGAGCGAATGGCTTAGCTGTGCATTTGTACTCATTTCTATACTGGGTTCTCAATATTCTTGGGGATGTTTCAGTTTAACACCTTTTCAGAGCTTCCTCTGGGACTCAGAATCCCCTCCACCTCTGCAGCCCTGACAGGAGTGAGGGCTAAGTCCAGAGACGTGCATGGTCAGAGCAAAGCAGGGAATTCCATTTGCAGGCCCCTGCAGAAAAAAAAAGAGCAAATCTAAAAAACTAGATGACTTAAAATAAGGAAAAACAAAGGTAGCAGAGGGGAGAATTTTTACAAATGAACTAGGGAGGGGATAATGTTTCACTATAATAGCGTCCACTTTTGAGATGAGAAATGTGACCCTGTACCTCAAGCTTGGAGCACTTTTCACATTGTCATTTGGAGATGTGGAGCAGGCAACTGAATATGTGAATGTGTGGGCAGGCCAGCAGTTGCCTCTGGGACCCTGGGAAACAGAGAGAAAACCCGTGCTGATAAGACAATGAATGAAGCCTTCCCTAAATGATGCCAAGTAACACCATTACAATCTTCAAAGACAGCCACATTATCAACATATTTTATTTGACTTTTTAATTTTTTATTCAAGAATTTTATTTTTTTTCTTCTGTATAACTTGTCAAATTTCTTCTCGAAGATATATGCTATGGAGGTATATATCCATTTTAAACACTTCATTATTCACATTGTTTTTCTTCTTCAAGCCATCAACTCAAAAATTCCTTCTTGCAGATTTTAGTAATTTGCCTCCCAGGGCAGTGTAGCTGATATTCATTAAATGACAAATATCTCTGGAACATTCCATATTAGGGATTCAGACTCACTGAACTCAGGAAATCAGTTGGTTCCTAGTCATTATTTTGTAAACGCTAGTTTATGAAGGCCATTAATGTACTAGGTGGTTGAAGACATCCCAGTATATCTAGAAAAGATGGGTATATGTGACTCCCATACCCACTCTCCTGAGGGCATTCTGCACAGACCCTGTTTGTTACGTCAACCAGGGCTGTGACCCAGAAGCTACATGTGATCAGCTGTTGCATAAACTCATAACTGTGCTTTTTTCTTTTTCATGGGTTTTTGGCAGCGCCCCAGAAAAGAACAGCTTATGACCCTCTCTTTTGAGCCACAGAACTTTCTTAGAATCTATCACAAGCAAAACACTGTCGGCCCTGAAAGGCCGATTCATCTCTGAACCAGGGAAGTGGAGAAATTTAGGTGAATGAGTCCCTTGACACTTACCTCAATTACCCTGATAACCTTTCTCAGTTTTCAGCTTTTGTAAAGTTGTATCTTCTGGCCAAATGAAGGCTGCTTTCAAGATCACAGTATTGGAGTGTATTGGAGTTAAAGTTAAAACGAATTTGAATCAGCTTCTATTTAATGTTATGTACATTGAGGTGTTTACGGATGAAGTATACTGATGTCTGCAACTTACTTTGAATACACGAAAAAATAACAATAATAACAGGAATGACAATAGGGTGGATCAATAAATGAACAGAAAGATGGATAAATGGATAGGTATATGAGAAAGTAAATACAATAAAATGTTCATTGTAGAATGTAGATGGTGGTGTATGAGTGCTTCGACTTCTTTTAACTTTTCTGTATTTTGAAATTTTTTATGATACAATTTTAGGAAAAAATAATTTGAATCAAAGTGGGAATCAGGGCTAGAAGGGTTCCATAAAGATACTCCCTTTTTCTGCTTTCTTTGCTTCCTACTCGAGCACCTTTTACACTGTACAATTCAGCAAATGTCTATTGAAACGAGCTGTCGAACTAAATTGCAAGCTACTAGGTCACTTCCACACCTGGCAGGAGTCTTCTACAGCATGAATTGGCAACTTTTTTCTGTGAAGGCCAGATAGTAAATATTTGAGACTTCACAGGTATATAAACCCTGTTGCAACTACTCAGCTCTGCTGTTGTAGACCGAGAGCAACCACAGACAATATGCAAACAAATAGTGGCTGTGTGCCAATAAATTTTATTCACAAAAACAAGTGGTGTTCATAGTTTGCTGACTCCATCTAGACCCCAAATCCTTACCTCCCACTGAAAACGGGAGTAAAATTCATAGCATGCCGACAGTTTATGTAAAGGTTTTATAGATCTCAGGAAAGGTCATAACAAAAGGAAACAACAGACCTTTGTGGGTCTACCTCCACCCCCTACTCACCCATTTCCTTCCATAAGGAACAGGGTAGGGCAATTTGTTCCACCACTGAACCTGAGGTTTGGTATGCAAGCACCCTTAGGTGGTTATGTTAACCTTCAATTTCAATAAGTGTGAATGATTCACACCAGATCTCAACCTCCAAGCAGATTATTTTAGCACCAGAAGGAACAAGTGCAGGAGGTAATGGAGTGATGTCCCCAATGAAGAGATAGATCTACCCATGAAAAAACTCAGGCTGCAAATACAAGCTATCGGAGCCCGTGTGGGCTTACTCTTTAGTGAGGAGAGACAGACAATAAAGGTAATAAATAAGTAAGTTGTGCATTATGTTACATGGTGATAAGTGCTGTGGCAACAAGAAAAAGTACAGCAGAGTAAGGGAGACTGGAGTGCTGAGTGGGGGTGAGGCTGTAGTGTTAAACAGGGTGGCCCGGGTAGAGCTCATTTAGAAGATGGCATTTGAAGTGGAGCCTGAAGATAATGAAATGAGCCAGGCAGATATCTGGGACAGTTCGCCAACAAGAGGATAGCACCAATGCAAAGGCCCTGGGGCAGATGGTGTTCCGAATATGGGAGGCATAGCAAGGAGGCCAGTTTTAGAAGTGGTAAAACAAAGTAGAATAATCATGAGATGATGTTAGACACAGTACTAGGGGACCAAAAAAAGGGAGGACCATTGGAGAGTTCAGACTGGAGAGGTGGTAAGATTTGACTTCATTTAAAAGAATTACTCTGGCTTCTCAGTGGAGAATAGAACAAGGGCAAGAGTGGAAGAGAGAATACTCAGGAGGCTACAGCAATATTCCCCATGAGGAGTGATGGCAACTCAGACCAGTAGGTGGCAGTAGAAGTATTGAAAAGTAGCCAAACTTGGGGTACATTTTGAAGATAGAGCTAACTGTATTTCATGAAGGATTGGACATAGGGTGTAAGGGAAGGGCAAAAGTCAAGAGTGATTCCATATTCTTTGCACCGAGCAACTGGAAGTTTCTCCCTTTCCCTTCCCCCTTCCCCTTCCTCCTCCCCCTTCCCTGCTCCTCCCCCTTCACCCATCATAAAATGGGTCCTACCACATTCTTTCTTATTCTAAAAATGTAAGCATAAGTGAACAAGCTTGTTCACCTCATGAAGTCAGATTATCTCATGCTGTGTCCCTTTAGCTGTTGCCTACTAAAGGCTTGCATGAACAAGCTTTAGAGAAAATTCCTAAGATTCTCACTGGGTGAAGGTGACAATGCAGACTATAATTTGAGTAAATTAAATCATGTTATCGAAATAGCAGGTTGCCAAAGGTTAGGTTTTAACTAAAGTCATGGAAAATACAAAGCCAAAGAAAGGTTCAGGAGAAGTAGCAGAGGAAGTGAATGAATAGAAAAAGTAAATAAATCTGTGACATTTTGACTTAGAGGAAACCACTCCTCCCAGCTGCCCTTAAGTGTTTTAAGCCCCAAGAAGGGATGGAAATCCCAAGAGATTGTGCCCAGGTGTTTCCACGGTTCTACCACCTCCTTCTTCCCCTCCCTTAAGTTTGCTTTTTATTTGAGAATCGATCTTTTGCCATGTTACCATATATAAGCAGTGGAATAAATGCAAATTGCCATGTGGGAAAGGAAGCTAGTTAGCAGAATGTGGAATTAATTTATTTGGCCAGGTTGTTATGCTATTGTTATTCTGCTTCACCCTCCATTTCTCGGATGACTACGTACTTTATTCCTAGAGGATGGAGAGCTATTTGGAATTTATCAGTGACTTTTATTTGCTCTCAGGATGTAAGCTACACTCTTTTGAATTCTTCTGAACGACTCTTTGCCCTTCCCCAAATTCCAGTTTCCAAACAGAAATATTAAAGATATCTTTGCAAGTTATTTTTCACACATTCTACTATAATTAAACCATTACTTGTGGTTCTTCCCTCACTAGACATAAGCCCCCTGCAGATGTGGGCTGCCTCTGCTCTCTTTGCTCTTGTGTCTCAAGCCCCTGACAATGCTCAGCAACAAAGGAATAGAAATGAAGCTGATCCTGTGTCTACTCAAAAGAATACTTCATTCTCCTCTGCCAACCCAAGACGTCATCACATCATAGACGTTTACAAATAGGTTAAAGTAGTCAACAATTTTTAAGTTAATACAGCATGTCAATGCATGCCAAAAGGATGATTAATTTTCCTAGCTATGCACAGTGGGAGCTAAAACATGTCATTAGATTTATTATACATGAACAGCCAGTGTGCACCAGAGAAAATGGTGGAATGGATAAAGGCAAAAGCTGTGATCTTGTCAGAATGATGTCAAGTGGCAATCACACTTTTTCATTGCAATCCAGGTGCACCATACATTAGCAAAACCAATCTCTTTTCCATTTCTGGATTTCTTAATAATTTAAACTGTGGAAATAGGCTCCTTTTTGGTCATATTAACTGTTCTTCTCTGTCATATATTCTGCCGCCTGCCTTTGTCCAAGTGTTCAGTTGAACTTTTCATTGCTTATTCTCTCTGCACTTTGGCATTACCTAATGGTTTCCTGACCCGTGTGAGAGAAGTCAGCGTCAGCAGTCAGGTTTTGCTGAGATATTTTCTTGTCCTTTCCAGCACAGAGCTCCACAAACAAAGGCGGGGTTATCACATGTACCCGAGAGTTGCCTGGGAAAAGCAGGAGCTGTAGTTATCAAAGTTGGAACCTTTATAAAATATGCTTTTGTCTCCGTTTTTGTTACGTTCAATCAAATCAACAAGTGTTGGCTAAGTGTTGAGCGTGGTTTCCTGTGGGATTGTGTAAGGCCCTGCAGGACAATAAACGTTTTGGGGGCACTGAGTAATGTAGCCATTTCTGACCCAGCAGCCGGGAAAATGTGAGACAATTTGCTGCCGCTGGGAAGAGGACAGCTGGGGCTGTGTTCCTGCAAGAGCAGAATAACCACCGTGGCAGACCCAGGCGACGACGGAACAAGCCAAGATGGTGCGTTTAAGCGGCAGGTGGCTACGCAGTGTCATATCCTACAGGAAAATAGATTCGGTTCCAGGTGTTGTGGGGTCTGAAGCTTACAAACTTTGGGGAGCCCACTTTAAGAAAAATAGTACAAAATTATGAATAGGAAATTGCTGGGGCTTGCTTCCCCCTCGACTTTGGATGGAACCAGGTAATTTGGGGGCCAGAGGCTGGAACTGCTATAGTTTCACTGTAAATTCCCCCCTCGATCAAAAGCTCATTCAGGGAAGCTGTCAGCTTGTGTGCATATCACTACCAGCTCTAGCTAGCTTTGTGCTATCTCCTCTGCTGATTTTCTCCAACTATTCTTTAGGCATTACCTTTCAGCAACTTTTCATATTGGCTTCATAATTGCTTCCAAAGGGACAAAGAGATGTTAGTTAGATCTTCTTTTCTGGGTGTTTTTATGATGTTATTTTAGCTGCAAATATTTGTTCTCAGGTTCCTGAAGTCTCTTTAAATCAGAGGCTTGGGGGTATTTTAGTTGGAGATAGAAAGATGGAAGGGAGATGAACCATATGGTTGCAACTGCATTGACATAATTTTGAAAGTTCTTTACGGTCGCAACTGCATTGACATAATTTTGAAAGTTCTTGTGGACCACAACGATTTCATTGGATTTAAAAAGTAGCACAACTATATTGTGGTCTATATAAATGCTTCTCAAGCTCTCCTGGGCACATAGATTGCCAGGGGATCTCGCTAAAATACACATTCTGCTGCGTTAAGTCTGGGGTGGGACCTGAGAGTCTGCATTTCTAACAAGCCCCCGGGTGACGCCAGTGCAGGGTCCATGGACCACACTTTGAATAACATCCAAGTATTTATTTGTAAGAAATATGGTGGCACAAATACACAGTTGATAAGGGGGTGGTTCCACCTAATTTTAAGGTAACTAGTCCCAAGATGGAAAGTCTGTAACAAACCTACGAACTGATAGGAGCTTGTTGATATGAGAATACATAAGGAAGTCTTCCTGCCTTCCATCAGCTCCTAGCCCCAGGAGCCCGGGGGAGGGAGAGGGAAAGTGAAATTTTATCATTAAGGATCATTTCATTGCCTTCAGTCTTTGAACTTTGCTATGGTCTCTTATTTTAAACTTTTCCTATGGAGTAATGAGGGGAAGGGGCATAGGTTTCCAAAACATCTACTAGGGTGCTGGTCTCTGTACTGCCATTTTCTCTTGACTGCTCATAACCCTTTGAGGTGGTTATTGTTTTACTCACGTTACAGATGGGGAAGCTGAGGTTTAGCAGGGTTAAGTAACATGCCAGTTTGCATAGAGACAAAGTAGGGATTTGAACCCACTAAAGCTTGTTGCTTCCACCGATACTAACTTAACATCACCTAAGTAATGTTATGTGTTAAACTAATTCAGCATAAGATGCTAGCTCAGGGATTTGTTACTTTTTGCTTTTATCCTGAGGAAGGTGCCCAGAGAGAGTGCCCTGGACAGAGGGGAGGGAACAGAAGGAAAGAGGTTGCCAGAAAGAAGGAAGGGCTTAGAGAAGATCTATGAGGCACTGAAAATGAATCTCACCTAAAGCAGATTATAGCTCCAACAGGCATAACACTGGAATTCTTATCTCCATTGTGAGAAAAAGGTCTTCCCAAAGTGTTTGGTTTTCATAAATTCATCTTGGACCAATTATGGTATGTTGTTCCAAAAATGCTGAGAATTTGACTGTCAATGTTAAAGGATTTCTGTCCATATCATGCCAAAATCAACTATAACTCCCTGTTTCCTGCATAACAGCATATGAAATAAGGATCCACCAGGTTCTGTGTGGCCAGTATTTTTCTTTGGCCAGCATTGTAAGACTTTTGAACCGCTTTACCTGATTCTGAGTCAAGCTTTTTGCTCTTGTTTAAACTTACCATCATATTTTGTTCAGTTATTTAGCTGAAAGATAAGTGGACCTGGCCTTGAGAAAATATTTGAAGATCAAGTTTGTCGCTTCCAGACCCATCCCTCCTCCCATCCTACCCTGATCCCCATTTGGAGCATCTTCTCTCTCTTTCCTGCCCCCCCTCTATTGCCCTCTCCCCACGTGTACTATTTCAATATCTTGGCACATATCAAAATCTTTAGCTAAATGACATGTAAAATAAGAGGGGATAACTAAATCAAGCAAAGGGGTAAGGAATTGCTACCTTCGTGTCTCAATTTTAGAGGATAAAGCTTTAAAGGCACCATCCCGAACCAGTCAGGGAATATACTTTTTGGTTGAGGGACTTCCTTTCCTGCCTCCTGTTCCCCTTCTACACCATTTAGAATTGATTCCAACTTTTGAGGTTGTATGCTCTTAAAACCTATTTTCAAAATATGGGTTGGAATTTTGCTATTTAGTATGGTCACATCTTTCTGGTATTTCCAAGAAAATGTCCCTTGCATGGGTCTGGTAAGATCCAAATGCATGACTAGTTCCACTGAACAGTGTGCTTTAGCAAGGCTGTGATATGTTTAGCTGAATGTGTAGATCTCTCTTAGTCTACTTACTATCATCATGGAGTGGACCGTGCACCAGGCAGGACACCAGAATCCAGATCCCTGGGCCATATCTCTTAGGTCCCTGGTTCATGGTCCTGGCTAAGTCACCTAGGCTGCTGGGGCTCAGCATTGCATCTGTAAAATGACTTGTAAGGTTCCTACTAGCTTTAACAGCTAATGGCTGCCTTCCTGTGTTTAGGTTAGGGCATTCTCTGGTTTAGGAGGGTCACACAGAAGGCATGCCCTTCTCTAACATCAGTATCATAGTCATGAACATGGGCTGTGGAGTTAGACTGCTGGGATTCAAATCCCAACTCCACCACACTAGCAGTGTGACCTGGGCAATTTATTTATCTAATGCAGCTTCATCAGCTATCCTTCAAGGCCCAATTTCAATGTCCTCCCCGCCAAAATACCCTTCTTGATTACTTAAGAAAAAAATTAACTTTTCCTTCCTCCGGCCTTTCATGGCAAAGTGAGTGGACTCTACTCTAGCACTTGCGTTGTTTCTTTCTGCCTTTTTCTTTTTTAATCATGATTGATGCCCACAGTGTGCCAAGTACTTTCACATAGAGTTTCTCATTTAAGTCCTGTAAAGTGAGGGAGTTGTTCCCTATCGCACATTACAAATCAGAAAACTGAAGGTTAGAACAAGGAAAGGGCTTGGTCAGGTTGACAGAGCTCACAAAATGACAGTCTCGTAACCTCTCCAAGCCTTCAGAGTCCACCACCCCATAGCAACCTTGCGTATTAATTAGCTATGGAACCTGTCTCTCAAACCTGTTCGTTGTCACTCAGGGCCATGGAAAGCTGATCTTTATTTCTGGAACAAGTCACTCAATGTTGGGCACACTGTAGGCTCAACATCAAGTATGCCAAATAGAATTGCCAAATTGAATTTCTTACTCTCACTATATCATTTCCTTATAAATCCTAAATAATTGTAGTGATTACAAGTCATGTTAATTCAACATGCACCTTTCATGTATGTAAGATGTTACATAATTGTTGCTGGCTTTCTTATAGAAAATACTGTATTGATTTCTGCCAGTTTCATGAGTTTTATTTATTTATTTATTTGCCTCCCCTGTGCTTTAATCTCATGTGCTTATGGAAATAGGCGGCCTGGGCTATTTGGTAAGCAAATCGATCTGTCTATTCTGTGAGGATGGTAATATGAAAGTCCTGCCAAAGTCCACCAGCTCCTCCTCTATGGAAATAGATTTGTGGTTAATATTGACTAGGTTTAGGATCTGATTTTACTTTAAAAGTTGTTTTTTTTTTAAGCTTCCCAACTGAATTTCTGTTAAATAAAGGTAGGCAGAGCAGAGTTTGCTAGTGGTTGGACAGGCATTTAAGTGGTACCTATGCCCTGTTTATTTATTGTCCTAATACAAGAGAGGAGACATTGCATTTATAAAAATTAGTCATCAGCAATTATCACCTCCTATACCAAAAGAAACCATAGAAATGCCTTCAATTTAGAATCTAGGCTATTTAAAGGAGAAAGGATAAGTATAAGGAAGTGACAGAAGCAAAGAAAAGGAGAAAGGCAGGTCCAAGCCTGAACAAAAACTACATAGCTTGTCTTAGAAGAAACTGATCCAGAGATGACAAAAGCCTGAGTCATCAAAACAGGATTCTTCAAGATTGTTAGGAAGCCTTAGGAGTCCAACTTAGGGGTTGGAGCTTTGAAGGACTGGCCCTCTTGGACGGAAATGTGGCTCCAGGTGTTTGTTACATGAGAACAACAGATTACAGACCTATGTGCACAGTATGTGAACCTGTCTTTGAGAAAATAAGCACAGAAAAGAAAAACATCTAAAGATGTGCTAACCGTCTTTTGCTTTTGTCTGCTGTCTGTAGTTCTTGGTTTTATAGAATCAATATATATCACATATGGTTTTTAAAATGAGATCCAATAAGTTCACAAAGGGCAGGATTTTGGAATGAACAATTACGTTGAAATTTGACAAATTATATTACATCAGATGCAACAACCCTTGTAAACGCTTGCAGATTCACTGGAGAAGGTGCTCGAGGGCTTGATACCTTCCCTTCCACTCAATGTTCTTCTTCCCTTCAAGGCACAGAGGCAACTTGTGAATCTGTCAGTGGTTTCTGTGACTCACCTTATTAATTTTTAATATAAAATTCCAAAAATCCCATCTTTAGTGTGATGCATGTGAAAGTTTTATAAACAGAAAAGTGTGTATACCACTATGCAGTATACATATGCAGGAAAGACTGCATATGACCTTGGACATTGGGTTTTACATTTTTAAAAGTGTTCTTGATGTCACATGTTGATTCAGCATCTGAAAAAATATTAAAAAGTAAACTTTTTATTCAATTAACCAGATCTATTTAATTAGCACTCTGCTTTGAGGACTGATGTTTTAGCTGTGGATTTAAAAGAAATTTGACAGTTTCCACAGTTTTCTCTTTCTGCTTTATTAGTAAATTTTTTAAATGTAGAAATATAAATGGCAAAAGTACCCTATGACTATGTCCAGTGTGGTATGGCTTCTCCAAAAAGGGCTTTCACTCACAAAAAGCAGACCCTCATAGTTTCCATAAGTCTTTAAGCAAATTCTCTTTTGGACGTAGACTTTTGATGTAAAAAATAAGCTTATCCACGCAGGCAGATATGTAGAGTTCACAACGGAGGCAGAGATGAAAGGTAGGCATGCTATCTGCCTCCTTAGATCCTATCGGCTCTGCTACACCCTGATCTCAGCCCTGTCTTAGAAGTCCTGGGCAAAGAAACCAGTGACTGTAGTGAATAACAATCATTGTGCTGAGAAGAAACTCATTCTACTTTTGCAAAAGAATTATCCTTTTGTAAAATAGATAAAACAATATCTGAAGCAAAAGGTACCCAAGGCTTTCATTATATTTAATGTGTAAGGTTTCCACTCTTCTGCCTAAAAATCAAACAATGCCTTTGGAGGGCATTTTAAGGATTAATAAATGGTCTCCTGATCTACATAAATAAATAATAAAAGCTGGGTTTTTTAATTCCCAGTTTTGGAGTCGTGCAATCTATATTGATAGAAAACCTAGTGGGGACTGACTATGGTTTATTCAATGCCAGGCTGTATTTCTTAGTCTTGCTTTCTTTCTACTCCCCTATCGTAGTGGGTCAGTGAGAAGTACCCTCTAGTGATTGGATGGGTTCACTTGGCATCTGCTTCCATCTAGACAGGGCAGTGCCTGTGTGGATGCTTCCTGATCAAGAGTGATAAATAGGATGCAAATGTCTCCTTTCTAATACGTGACCCTGGCATAGCCAGAAAAAATATGAGTGATGGTGCCTCAAAGCAGTAACTTTTTGCTTAGAGCTTGAGAGTTAAAGTTAAGGACCCACACATATATTTCAGCCCTAGTGAGTCTAAGGTGAGTAAAATCAATTACCTTTAGATTATCAATAAACAAAGATCTTAACTATTGGGCATCTGACTGCAAATAATGATGCAATTTCACAAAGCAAAGAAGAACATGAGCAAGTTTGCCTCTGTGGCTGCTGCTTAATGTTGCTACTTTTCATGGTCAGACCAGATAGCAGACTAAGGATTAAAGCAACCGTCTTAGTGGAAATAGAAAATTAATGCATTTTTCCCAGAAATACCTTGTTTTAATGCTTTACATCAGAAGAAAAAGCAAGATTTTTTTTTTACTTTGTAAACGTGCTAAGTTTTTTCAGTTCTTTTAAATCTCTTTTGGTAGCATTTTTTACTGTACCGTCGTATGTTTTCCTCATTTTATTCTATCTTGGGCATTCACTTTAATTTAAAATTTTCAGAAATATTGAAAATTATACCTTTTTAAAATGTATACCAAAATGTACCTTTTATGTTAAAGATCTGCTCATGATCAAGGGCCGTGGATTCATTTACAATGATGTCAGTGTCTCACAGTGGTTTGTGAATAATTTGGCGAAACCATTGGCCACATTAATGGAGAGAAATTTTGGTTGATCAATTACTTCATACATGGTGAGCTGTCTGGAGTTCAGTTTTTTAGAAATTTTGTTATATACAATTGAATTCAACAGGCACTTACAGAATGTTTAAGGAATAAGGAGCATTTTGATGAGGTGGTTTGGAGGGTGGTGCAAAGATAGTGAATTTATGATCCACAGTGGGAAATAAGTCAAACACATAAAATACTTTTTAAAAATCAACATATTTCCAAAGGCAGTAGAAGAAACTGTAGGTGTTGTGTAGTTTATGCTATAATCCTAAATCAGTCTCATTTTTTAAAATTAGCCTTTATATTATTCCTGGATGGAAAATAATTGAATGTAAAAATATGAAGGCTAAAAGAGAACCTAGCTAAATGTTACAAACACTCATTTTACTTATTTTATTTTGTTTAGGATGATAATATGGATACAAAACCCATTCTAGAAGAACTTCTTCTCAAAAGGTCACAGCAAAAGAAGAAAATGTCACCAAATAATTACAAAGAGCGGCTTTTTGTCTTGACCAAAACAAGTCTTTCCTACTATGAATATGACAAAATGGTGAGACATATTTATTCCATTGTTTTTATACAATTTACTATTTTTTCTAAGTCTCAAGTGCTTGATTATAATGAGAGAATATCAGGTTTCTTAGCTCACACTGTAAAGATCCACTTCTGTCCACTTACCACACTGCCTTTTCTTAATGAAGGTATAATGAATTCAAGATAAAGGATTTGAAAACATTAGTTAACTTTACTAAGGCAACTTACAAGTTTAGAACAGTGGTTCTCAACTGAGGGTAATTTTGCCCCCTAAGGGGCATTGGTCAATGACTGGAGACATTTTTGGTTGTCACAACTCAGGGAGGGGGCAACAAATGTGACTGGCATCTAGTGGATATAGGCCAGGGGTGCTGCTAAACATCTACAGTGCACAGGACAGCCCCCAACAAAGAATTACCTGGTCCCAAATAGTAATAGTGCTGAGGATCAGAAACGCTGCCTTAAGACAGTGCTGGAAATAAGACTACTTCTTTACAGTTGAGAATTTTATCATAGTAGAAATACTGAAACACTGCTATAAACTAAAACAAAGTGAAGATGCTTTGAGGAGTTAAATCTTTCCCTGAGTACATTAACAACATGGTAGATGATTTGAAACACATTTCAAAATTATCAAACAAGATTACTAACTACTGCTTAAAGACTTAATTTTGGAGAGTGTATGTGTTTATGTCCACACTCAAGAAATATATTGTGTTGGATTTTGATTATTATAGAGTAATAGGAAGTGATTCTCCATTGCCTACCGCATCTTCCAATGTCCTTCCCAAGCATAACTTTAGCTTTATGCTTTCCCTTGTGCACCATGGCACATCACATGAAGTATCTTACATTTTGTTTTTAATTCAGAAAAGAGGCAGCAGGAAAGGATCAATTGAAATTAAGAAAATCAGATGTGTGGAGAAAGTAAATCTCGAGGAGCAGACACCTGTGGAGAGACAGTATCCATTTCAGGTAAAGGGAGGAATGACATTACATTGGGTGGATGGTTCTTCCTTTAATATATTTTTATTATGAACTCAGTATATCTAGGAAAAAATTATCATATTGCAATATGACTCATTGAGATAATGACAAGTCTTGAGATATTTCCGGATGTGAGTTGGGCAGTTTGCTAAAGATATGTCCATCAATCTGCCTTCCCTGGACGGAGAAGAAGCAAGATGAGCATGCCAGTTCCAGTGGCATGACCTGCCTCAGGTCTGTCAATCTCTTTTAACAAGGACCATTGAGTGTCTGATGTGCTACATGGTAGTAGGCATACTAGAGGGAATAAAACACTGACCCTGCCCCAAGGCATTTACAAGGAAGTGGCAAAATAGACTAACGCACAGACCATTATAAGGCAGTGAGGGTGAGTGTTAAGATGGAGGTCAGCAGAGTACATCCGTGGAGTCCCAGGATGCAGAAGCTTCGCTCCTCACTTCAAGAGGTCAGGGAGGTGTTCAATTGGAGATGACACTCAGGTTGGGAAGGACAAGTAGAGTTTAACCCAGCAAAGATTGGATGAGCAGCGTGACAAAAGAAGCAGCAGGTGTCAAGGCACCAATGGGTGAAATAGCATGGAATGTGTGTTTGGAGAGCTCCAAGTAGTTCCTATGAATAAAGCAGCCTATGAGAGGATGAAACAGATGAGTCTGGAGAGGTGGACAGGACTCAGGAAGGGCTTTGCACACCATGTTAAGGAGTTTTCATTTTATTTTGAAGTGTTTCAAATACTGATATGCTATGGAGAGTATGCCTATAGTACCTTTTGGAAGTGGCTTAATGTAAGTCATGCCTTACTTTTATTATATCATGAATACTTACCTTTCTGATCTAAAGGCAGATGGATTGTCTTTCAGATGGCCAGAGTACCCAGTGCTAGTATTAGGGACCTCTGGCCCAAAATGAAATACAATAATCCAGTTGATTCACAACCCGTACTTCCACTTAAAAAAAATATTACCCAACTGGGAGAAACCAGGGGAAAACATGCTTATGGAAGATGCTGCAAACTCACATCACAGAGGCATAGGGTGCTCAAGAGAGACAGACTTTGGAGCCCCACCGACCTCCAAGCCCCACCACTTATATCCATGTAGCCATAAACACGTATGTTGTGTATGCAACGTCTCTCTGAATGTTTCCTCATTTGTAAAAAGGCATACTCATATATTTTTCATAGAGTTGAAATAGGATTAAAATATTTAAATAGCTAGGAATGAGCCCAGTGACTAGTAGGTGTTTAATAACTGCTCTGTATTATTTACCAATAAACTAGAGAAGGATTTGGAGAAGGCACTATAATCTTCAAACATTTAAACAATTGTCTTAAGGAATAGAAAATGACTTATTCTGGGGATTCCTGGGGTACAGCAGACTTAAGTAACAGGAAGACATAGTTTTACTCAATGCAAGTATGAACTATATATATAATGATCAGAATGTATGGAAATTGGCAAAGATGGCATAGCAAAATAAAGAACATTCCATCCTTAAAGATATTTTTAAGGATAGAGCAGTTAAACATTTTCCAGTGGCAGTAAAGAGAATCGTGCAATGAGCAGGTGGATGGACCAGAACACTCCTGAGACATGTGTAATGTCTAACTATTATAATGCTCCATGATCCAGGACATCCCTGCTGAGACCTCAATGTTCACCACTGTCAGATGCATCATTGCTGTGATTTTCCAAAGTGTAGGAATGTCTGGGATAAAACAAATTGAGGGTTGGAAGATTTTAAAAAGTAGAATTTTTCATCTAATTCCAGAGCTAATGTGTATTATATAAGCCTACTCAAGGTTTATTTTGGATAACAAAAAATTTTCAGGTGCACCAGAGTGAACTATGATGCAATTATATCTAAATGCACCAAATCTTTTCCTTTCCAGATCGTCTATAAAGATGGGCTTCTCTATGTCTATGCATCAAATGAAGAGAGTCGGAGCCAGTGGTTGAAAGCATTACAAAAAGGTAATTCAAAAGAGAATTTTTTTAAAAAGAAATGTTGAAAGAGAAAGGTCAAAAAAAGTCATAGAGTCATCAATTGAGTTCTTTTGAGGCTTGGTGGAGGAAAGAGATGGCAGTAAAAGGACCCAATGCCAACAGAGAATCTACTGATTTTCCTACCAACCTCAGAGAATGTGTCAGACTCATCCTCATTTTGCATTCTCGTTGCTGCATCCAGGAAGGTTTCCTTTCCTGCTCCATACAGAGCTGGTATTGTGCCCTCCCAGCAGCCTGCCTGCCTTTACCAGGGCAAAGTCTAGGTCCCATGGGACTGTGTCAAGTCTTGTGGCTACTGTACTCTCAATGTTTATAGAAAGTTACATTTAATACATACTAAGCATTTACCATTTGCCAGCTACTTTATCCAGCTCTTTTAAAACATTTTCTTAGGTAATCTTCTTGACAACTCTATGGAAAGGGGTAATATTATCCTCCATTTTTCAGACAAGTGAAGTTTAAAATACATGGCCAATGTCACACGCCTAGTAATGGAGGGCTTGGAATTCAATTACCCAAACCCGATTTTGCAACCAGTACATTGTAAATGCCAGGCGAAACTGAAGATTTAATGAAGCTTTTTATTCAGTGATTTTTAGGCTGCCCTGGTAACAACCTCTGGTAGAAGGGAGAAAATTGTTGTTAGTAATTTGGTACTATGATGTTTCCCTCTGTAATATTTTTATTTTAAAGGTGGGTAATGGTTTAAGGACAAAATTTGACTCAAATGAATGACTCTATTTGTGGAATTTCAGGTATTAAGCTCCTAGATGGAAGAAGATTTTATTTTATTTAAGTTTTAGATTATGGCTCTTTCTCAGTACAACTCAAATTACACACACCTACTCCACTTTGATGCAAATACATCCTTTTTCACACATAGGGCTTAATTTCCCTTTTGCATAAAAATGTTTAGCAATTCATTCTGTAAGATAATCAGGTGGTCCATTGGGAGAGAGAAGACTCCCTCTACCCATCACCAGCTCACTGAAGAAAGAAGAGCATCCCTCTTAGAGTCAGACAAACCTAAAGCCAAGTCCTGCTTTGCTGTGTTATCTAACAAAACCATCTAATATCTCTGGGTCTCAGTTTTCTGACCTATAAAATCTGAGATCACATTTCTTTTCTCCTAGAGTGGTCATGAGCCACAAATGAGACACTAATAAATATACTAAAGTATACTACACACAAACTTGAGTCACTGTGGTTATAGTGGGGCTTCCAGGGGAAGCGCTAAGATTCTGCTACCCATTTAGTCTCTTTCGGGGGGATTTCCTGGGCGGGGGACAGTTACTATGTAGACACATCCTGTGTGCAGCTCTTGGTCATCCCCTAGGTCTCCCTTTGTGGGTCCTTCTGGAACTATACATGTTGGACAGTTTCAGAAGGCCCCTGGACAGCTCATGTGAGAACATATGAAATGTAAAGGAAGATCAGAGAAAAGCAAAAACGCATCTCCTAGCCCCTCATAAAACTACAGCAGCCCCATCACCAGGACTGCCATATGCACAGTGTGTTGTTATTTGTATCAATTAGTAATGCTTTGGTCTGCAAGTAAAACGACACCCAACAGTTGCTGAAACAAGTTCACTTTTGTTCTTGTCCCACAGTAACAAATCCAGATGTAGGCAGTCCAGGGCTAGTGCAGCAGCTCAGTGAAGTCAGTCGGGATACAGGCTCCTTCTAGCCTTCTGCTTTGCCACCCTTAGATGCTCCCTGAGGGGTTCTGAGCTTTCTTAGCAGCCCCCCTGCAAAATTTGGCTCATGTCATAGTCCAGAGCTATGTCTCCTGGCCATCTCTATGCACAAAAGAAATAAGAAGACAGCATCTGTTTTCTCCAGCCTCTGTGCTGAAAGACAGCAGAAGAGAAGGTGAGTGAGCTTGGCTGTGAAATTGGCCAACCAACCTTCCACAGGAAAACAGGCTCCCTCACTCAAATCTCCCCTACAAAGTTTCATTGTGATACAATGACTCTTCCTTTTTTGTGTCTACTATTTGGCTCAAATGTTATAAACTGAGGTAGACATTGGAAGCATAGAATTTTCCAGATGGTAACCTACACTTGGAAGGTTTAGGCTGATTTGGTGGTGACTTAAGGAGTGTTAGCTACCATGGTTCTGAATTCGACTAACCAGATGTGGAAAAAGTATGCCGTTCCTTCCAAAAATTAAAACTGAAGGGGGTTTGGCAGAGAGAAGTTGACATCTGTGCATCAGAATGTAGTAGAAAAGACCTGCGGCTGAGTCTCAGATCTGCTATTATTAGGCTTGTGAACTTGAGCAAGTTACACCACCTTTCTGCCCCTCCATTTATTTAACACTGTGTAAGCCATGATAATAATAATAGCTATACCTTGGGGTTGTTGAATAGATTAAATAAGATGATACACGTGAAGGAAAATATGTAAATGTAAAGTCCTGTATATATATTAATATATGAGTTTCTCTTATTGGCATTATATAGGTGGTGGGAATGTTGAAATGTGGATTTTGGTACTTGGCTGGAAAAAGAATTAGTGACCCAGGAAACTAAATCCATGCAGTAAGAAATAGTAAGAATCTTGACATGTGTAGACCAGGAGCTTAGAGAGCAGGAATGCAAGTAATGTGCCCAAAGAATTACAATGACCATTTAGGGCAAAGATAAGAAATTTGTGGTTTGTAATCTTAACTATTTTTGATTTTTGTGATTTCTGTAATAATTTCCCTTTAATTCTTATGTAAGATTTTTTTAATGTCAGCATTTAAGCTGAACAGAGTTAAACTAAAGGAATGATATCACTAAAGCCGTTGTTCATTGAACACCTAGTCTGGGCCAAACACTGCAGGGTGCTTTATACACATTATCTCATATCCTCTCAATGTACCAGCAAAATAGTTATTATTATCTCCACGCACTTCCTTGAGTCAGGGTTGTAAAGGAGAAGCAGAATTCTCCTGTTATCAAAATAAGGAATCCTTGCGATGAACATAAAATCAAGAGGGAAAGAGTTGAAGCCACACACAGAACCAGTCCTCCCCACCTAGAGACTCTTCTTAAAATATTCTCTACTAAAACCTTGAGGGTTTCTTTGTTATATTTCAAAAGAGGCTAATTTGTTATAGACACAGTTTTACATTCAAAGATTAGAATTTCATTTCTTTGAATTACATATTGTCCTATTCCCATGGCTTTTTAAAATATCCACATATTCCCAGAAAAGTAGCCCCATAGACTATTCATTCCTAAGTATAAACATGTCAAAGTCATGAAAGTCAAAGAAGGGATGAGAAACTGTTCTAGATTAAGGGAAACTAAATAACTAAACATTATATAAGACTAAACTGGATCCTTGATCAGAAAAAGTAAGTGATTATAAAGGCTATTATTGGAACAATTGGGAAAATTCTGAATATTAAATATATATTAAGTAATAATACTGTATCAATGTTAAATTTCCTGAATTTGGTAATTGTATTATGATTATGTAAGAGAATGTCCTTGTTAATAGACGTTACATGCTGAAGCATTTATGGGTGACATTATTTAGGTCATAATATCTGCTACTTACTCTCAAATTATTAAGCACAATATAACAATGGTAAAAATTTGAATAATAATATGTACATACAGAGAGAAAGAGATGAAGCAAATGTGGCAAACAGTCAACCATTAGGGAATCTGGGTAAAGGGTATATGGATGTTCATTGTACTGTTCTTGCAACTTTTCTGGGTCATTTGAAATTTTTCAAAATAAAAAGTGAGGGGAAGTGTATACTTATCAGAACCTTTTTTCTTTTTGATAAGATCTAGTCTTACCCTCCAGCCTCCTTCTGCCACAAGAGAACACCACCATGTGCTGTAACCCACTCACTTCCTTTATGGTTGTATTTCTAAAATCCTAACACCAAGCTGATCTGTAAATACATATTTTTACTAGTTTTTTTTCTTCAACAATGATATAAGCTATTGTGTTGTCCTCACTATACACATGGTAAGGCTTTTCTTTTTTCTTTTTGGCTTATTAACTTCTGAGTGAAAGACTTATATCCTTCGGGAACCATTTACTCTTACCTTGGTTGCTGGCCAAATGGGATTTTTATTGTTCTGTGATAACAGCACTTACCGAATGTGTTTCTTCTCCTGGGCCAACATTTGCTCACATCTTATTTTCTTCCTGCCTGCTCCTCAGAGATAAGGGGCAACCCCCACCTGCTGATCAAGTACCACAGTGGATTCTTCGTGGATGGGAAGTTCTTGTGCTGCCAGCAGAGTTGTAAAGCGGCCCCAGGATGTACCCTCTGGGAAGCATGTAATGTGTGATTTCTCTGTTGGGCTGGACGCTGGGTGGATGGTGCCCTATTAAGCCAAACCTGCTAGAGGCCAGAACAGCTTGTTGGAAAACAATATATGCCAGATTGGCTGGCATCATGAAAATTCAGCCTTGCAGATGCTATGTGAGAAATGAACACTAATTCTAGGGTCAATTGAGTCATGGCCATTAAAATAATAATAATATTAGCATCTGCCATTCTTTCATTTCGTGAGAAATATTTTAAAGATTGGAATCATTAATCAAGCAATGAGCTGTTATTTCCTCCCATAATTTTTCCTGGTTTAAGATAAACTCCAGAGAGGTAGAGTGTTGTGGACATATCACCATGGTTCAAGCAGTGAAAACCAGCTCTCTCTTCTTAAAACTAACAAAAATCATAAACCGAAAAAAACTAACATTCTTTTAAAAAATATATTGAGAGATAAAATTTAAGTAACACTCTTAATCACTATATACACCAAAATGATTATGGCCAAGTTTTAAAGAATATATTAAAGTGGTTTGCCATTCTGCATGTGTGTTGATTTCTTAATGACATCAGAGAAGGTAGAGAAGGGTACGCAGATTCTATCCAGTGTTATATTCCTATAGAAATGAGGGGCTTATGTTTTTCAAAAGTTTATCATTGTTTAACAACACGAAGTTATCAGTAAATAAAATATAGGAGAACTCTACTGTGGCTGGAAGCTTTAAAAAATAAAGAATTTTTAAAAAATAGAACTTGTTTTGGTAATGGTTTTGCCAGCCTGGACAAAATATGCTAATTATTAATACAATGGCTTTCAGGAATTGATGAAATTAGCTACATGGTAGCACTTCATGTGTTGGAAAACATACAGTCAGATAAAATATTTTTCAAATTCATTACCTTAACAGTGTTGATATCCAAAAGTCATGTTAATGTTACTACTGGTAATTAATTTTACAGAAAAATCAATTAATAGATATTCATTGTGCTTTCCACCTCCATTAGACTACACAATGAATATTTGTTAATCTCAATTGGACGACATTGCCCATTATACTCACAAATCGTAATCATTCAATGAACTATACAGAATTTACTGTAGGTGGGTCTTCCCTGCACTATGAGGGACTGAGGAGTAATGTCTCCTTACAGTATGAATTATTTTCCCCAATGGTTCTGTCTGGGGTCTAGCATCATTACCCAGAAGGCCAGATTCCAGCTCTGATCTTGCCCTAACTCCCTGGAAGGATCCAGAAAAAGGCCAGAGAGGGCATTGTCTTAGGATTATCTTCCTAGGCTCTGTCTGGATGGCACTCACCATGTATTTTGGGTGCCACAGGCTCTCTGCCAGCCTCAGAATAAGACTATAGAGGATAGAGGTATTGCAGCTGATGAGCAGCTGTGTTACTATTTGCCCAACCATGATTTACTCCCTTGGCTTCCTCTGTTGCGCTAATGGGCTGCCTATGGGCATAGCTACTAGAAAAGGAACAGTTGGGTGTCTTCGTTTCTTTTGTCTCCATGATGTCCTGGTCCACCCTCTTTCCAGGATACATGGCCTGCCAGTAGGTTGAATATATACTCCAGTTTGTTTGGGACATTCTCATTCCATGTCTGGTAACCTACCATAATTATTAAGAGCATATCCTTTCACTGTCAAAAATGTTCCAGTTTGGGCAATAAGTCATATGGTCATCCCACTGATAAGGCATACAGTGGCTTCATACTCACAGCTTGGGGGTATATATATATATATATATATATATATATATATATATATATATATATATGTAAATGGTGGAAAGAGAAATCAACAATTATCAAAAGAAAAGGTAAAAAAGAATGCAATAGGTTTGCTTATGTATTCATCAGCTATTTATCAATCTCCAAGAATGAGTAAGGTATCTTATATGAGCCAATCAAACATGACTCAGACATGGATTCTGACCCCTAGGGTCATATGTACTACCTAATGAGATTAGATATCTGTGACTCAAATACAAGGCGGAAATGAGGTATAAATTAATAGTTTATAGGATTTAGAGAAACTTAACTTTTTAATCCAGATTTGGAAAGATATCAATAATTGATGATGGAGGAGTGGCACTGAGTTGGGCATTATACAGAAAAGCTACAGAATCACTCCAGATGTCTGTCTGAAATCAATTAATCTGGAGTATTGCCCACACTAGCTGGTTCATTCCTTCCATTCACAACATTGGGTGTTTTTCTTTGTTTTATTTAAAGTTCTTTCTGATACTACTTTGTTTTACTTTTCAGATGCTGATCTGCACATTGCAGTCAATGAAGAGAAACACAGACTTCCTATCTTCCCAGATAGAGTGGTGAGTCAACATGTAAAAGATGTTTTTCATAGTCAGGATATATTAAATAAACCAAGAGTTGCCAGATTCAAAACTAGGAAATGTGGCCTTCATTCAGACTATTCAGTTAAGAGAGAAAAACCATGAACTATCACTAATAGCTATGAGTGGTATCAAAGAATGGATTCAAATTGTAACACTGGGTCTTTTCCTAACCAGTAAGCCCATAAATAGTTACCAAAAAAATGGTGCATGTGGGAGAAGTCCTTAAGATGGCATCACATATAATAGGCAGCTGTCTTAAGCTGTCATTCTTTTCATACCGCTGACATGGCCAACACTGCCTTGTTGAAGTATCCTGGTGATGGAATGGGATTGTATGGGGCACAATTAGAAAACAACATAATTCTTTCCCTCCATTATCCCTTCAAAGCCACTTGGTGGACTTTCTTCTCTGTCTCCAAATAAAGTCTTTAGGCAGACTCCATAGTTTTTCAGTCACTTTCAAATGATAAAAATTTCCCCAATTACTAGTAGTCATGAAAACAACCTCTGAATTGTCCCATCCAATGTAATAAATCACATAACTCCAAACATCATTCCAAGTTAAAACTTCTCCCCTTCACCTAGCTTGGGTCTGCATCAGCTGGCAGCCTGCTTTGTGGGAGGGTTGTGGAGAGGCTGGAATTTTTGACCATTTCAGGGTTAGGGCCAAGAAAGAAGGTGTCTAACGCAAAAGGAACACTCATACATAGCTGATTCTATCATGATTTGGTAATGGTGGTGTCCAGATGAGTTTCCCAATGCTGATTCTATGTCTTATGAGAGACTTTTGGGGGTTTGCTGCTGGGGGACAGATCATAATGTGGTTTTGTAACATAGGAGATGTCTTGATCGTCAGCTCTTGGGTTTCCAGCCCTCAACCCTTCCACTGGGTCAATTTATCCATCTTGGGCAGAGCTCCTTTCAAGATGGCTCCCAGCCAACTCTTTTCCAAGGGTGGGGTTGGCCTATAGGAAAATAAACAAAACTTTGATTGCTCTGGTTAATTAAACTACATGCAGCTTGCTCTCACAGTACAGACTGCGGCTCTCTTTTCACTATACCTTCTTGGATTCAGAGCCACAGTCTCCTGCTTTTAGGCTTCTCAGGCAGGTGTCAGCCTCCTTGAATGCCAGGAGGCACATAAAATGGCTTCCTAGTGGTTCTGAAAGCTCACCCAAAAATAAGGGTGAGTAAGACCCACCTATCAGGTCTACAGTGTCTTGGGTACTTATTTTTGGCTACACACATTCACACACATTTATTTCTCTCATTCTAAGTAAAAACCATATAATTTTTGTCAACCAACATGAAGGACAAAAATAATCCATTATACTAGTAGATGGAATAGTGTCCCCCAAATTTCATGTCTATCCAGAACCTCGAAATTTGACCTTATTTGGAAACCGGGTCTTTGCACATGTAATTGGTTAAAAATTGAGATGAGATCATACAGGATGAGGGTGGGCCATAAATCCAATGACTAGTGTCCTTGTAAGAAGATGAGAAGACATAGAGGAGAAGGCCATGTAAAGACCTAGGCAGAGATTGAAGTTATGCTATCACAAGCCAAGGAACACCTGTGTGGTAGTCCATTTGTGTTGCTATAAAGGAACACTTGAGGCTAGGTAATTTATAAAGAAAAGAGGTTTATTTGGCTCATGGTTCTGCAGGCTATACAAGAAGCATGGCACCAGCCTCTGCATCTACTGAGAGCCTCAGGCTGCTTCCACTCATGGCAGAAGGCTAAGGGGGCCTGTGTGTGCAGAGATCACATGGCAAGAGAGGGAGAGGAAGAAGGTGCCAGCCTCTTTTAAACAATCAACTCTTGTGAGAACTTTTAGAGCTCACAACCAGGAGAATGGCAACAAGCCATCCATGAGGGATCCGCTCTCATGACCTAAACACCTCCCATTAGGCCCCACCACCAACATTGAGGATCAAATTTTAACATAAGTTTAGGAGGGGTCAAATATCCCAACCATAGCAACCTGGAGCCACCAGAATCTGGAAGAGGCAAGGAAAGATTTTGCCCTAGAGCCTTCAGAGTGAGCATGGCCTTGTGAAACCTTGGACTTCTGGGCTCTGGAACTGTGAAAGAATAAATTTTTGTTATTTTAATCCACCAATGTGTAATAATTTGTTATGGCAGCCCTAGGAAATAATGATTATCGTTTGGAATTTGTACTTTGTTATTGGTGACATTGCTGTTTTGGTTTGGATACATGCTTCAGTCCTGAAGCTTGAAAATTATGGCCCTTTGAAACACCTAAGAGCAAAGTCTAGAATAGGCAAGTCTACAGAGACAGAGGTCGACTAGTGTTTGCTTGGGGCCAAAGTGGGAATGAGGATTGACTGCAAATGGGCAGGAAGGATCTTATTGGGGTGATAGAAAAACTAGATTGTGGTGATGGTTATGCAACTTGATAAATTTACTGAAAGCCACTGAATTCCTGCACTTAAAAAGGGTGAATTCCCAGTAGAGTTCATTTTAAACAAATCTAAGAGCAGAAGATAATTTAGCAGCCAGAAACCATCTAGTCTCTGACAGGGTATTCTTAGGACAATACATTAAAACTTATCAGTCAGGCAAATCAGCGGCCAAGGTTCCTAAGCCTGTTTTGATTATAAGCTGCCCGAATGTACCAGGGATCAGAGAGGGTATTGTGACAAGCATATTTTCCTTTGTTCTGTTGTTACCAGAATTCAGTAGAGGACTTTTGCTTTCTGGTGGAGGAAATAAAAATTAACTCTCTAGCTGATCTGTTCATTCCCATTTAAGGAATTTTCCAATGCATTTATCTTGGAGATAACCAACCTCGCAGCTCATAAATAATGGTGTCTTGAATAACTAAAATTTCCAGAATGTCAAAGCCTTAACTCCAAATAAATGATATCCCTGGAAAAAAAAGTAAAGTACACTGTGAAAAAAAATTAAATTTAGTCAGGGGGGTGGGGGGGCAAGGGCAATATATATAACCTAAACTTTTGTACCCCCACATTATGCTGAAATAAGAATAAAAAAATTAAATTCAGAGCTCACACACACACACACACAAAATGTAAATTTTTAATTTAAGTATAACGTGCACTTACAAAAGCACACAAATCCTAAGTGTTCAGCTTAATGAATTTTCACAAACTGGACACATCTGTATAACTCACACTCAAATAGCGAAACACAACATCACTGACTTATAACGTCATAGATTGCTTGCCTGATTTTGACCCTTATATGAATGAAATCATAAAGTATATAGTCATTTATTATCTGTCTTTTGTTCCATTTATGAGATTCACCTATTTTTAGTATTTAGGTGTAGTTTACTTTCATTGCTGTAAAGAATTCCATTGTGTGAATACACTACTATATTAGTTTCTCATTGCTGCTCTAATAAATTAGTACAAATTTAGTGGGTTAAAGCAACATGAATTCATTCTTTTGTAGTTCTGAAGGTCAGAAATCTAAAATGGGTCCATACCGCTATGTTTCTTATGGAGGCTTTAGGGAATAATCTGTTTCCTGGCCTTTTCCAGCTTCTAAAGTCTACCTACATTCATTAGTTCCTGACTCCTCCCTCCATTTTCCGAGCCAGAAGGGTAGCAGCTTCTCTGCTCTCTGACTTCTGCTTCCATCCTCACATCTTCCCTCTAATCTCTGCCCACCTTGCCTCCCTTTTATAAGGGCCTGTTTGATTACATCAGTCCCACCCCAATAATCCAGAATAATCTCCCCATCTCAAAATCTTTAACTTAATCACAATCTGCAAAGTCTCTTTTACCATGTAAAATATTCACAGGTTGTAGGAATTAGGACATGAACATCTTTGAGAAGCCATCATTCAGCCTACTATAACCACAATATGTTTATATTATTTTATCCTCTTGATGGGCATTTAGGAAGTTTCTGGTTTTTACCTAATTAAATTAATTCCACTATGAACATGTTTTTGGTGTTTTGGCTTCACTGTTGGGTACATACATATAATTTCTGGATCATAGGGTATGTGCACATCTAGCTTTAGTAGATTCTGCAAACGAGTTTCCAATGTTGTTGTACCACTTCATTCTCCAACCAGCAAAAAGCATGAGAGTTCCAGTTGCTCCATATCCTTGCCAATATTGCCTCTTTTCTTCCTTCCTTCCTTCTTTCCCTTCCTCTCTATCTCTTTCTTCCTTTCCTTCTTTCTTTCAACAGATGATATACTTTGTGAGTTCTCAGTACCTGAATCTATGCCTCACTGTGATGTTTTAAAATCCCTTGTCCTCCAAAGCTGAAGATTCCTCGGGCAGTTCCTGTTCTCAAAATGGATGCACCATCTTCAAGTACCACTCTAGCCCAATATGACAGCGACTCAAAGAAGAACTATGGCTCCCAGCCAAACATCAACATGCCATATATTCCAAGGGAAGATAGCCCTGACTGGTGGCAAGTAAGAAAACTGAAAAGGTAAACCCCAGCTTTCAGGCCGGCTGCCCAGTATGGAGAGTAGACACTACCCCACTGCCTTGAACCTCAGCCTCACAGCTGTTGGTGCAGGCCTTAGGGCTGTCCTCTCAGAAAATGTTTGGTTCTTGAGCCAGAAGCCTGGGGAAGCAGGGGCCCCACTGGAGCTGAGCAGCATAGACTTTCCATTTAGATTATCCTATCCAATAATCTAAGCAGTAATTGAACATTTTATTCCCTCCCCTTTCTTATCCCTCTTCCCCCCAAATAAGCCTACATTCCAGAACACAGAATCTGTAAAATATATCCTTTATATGAAAGAGCTTCAGATGGGCTTTCTTTTGTAATGTGCTTCAGCATCACTAGCCAGATGTCAAGTAGCATTTCAAGCAAGGCCATGGCTTGCCTTCTCAGGGTGTACACCTTCACCTCTACTGACCTGATTAGTCTTCTGAAGATTTCTAAAGCCAGAATTGAAAACACTTTACAAGCAGTACATAAATTGTGTTTATCGTATATCTCTGGGGTCTGGCACCAAGTCTGCGCCACACTTGATGTTCAATAACTGTTGAATTGAATTGAATTGAATTGAATTGAATTGTGAGATGACCATACAGAAAGGGTCAAGGGACTCCTGTTCCTTATTTGCTGCCTCAAACTCCCTCCCTGTCAAGTTGTCCACTGTCCACCATCTTCTCACCCAGTTATCAGCATCTCTACAGGGTACCGGTGTGTGCTTTTCCCTGTAGTGGATGCGGAGCATCTCTCTGGCTCCCCATGTATCTCTTTTCTTTGTTTTCTCCTATGTCCTCTTATTCCTTTTTTCTTCCCATGCTCATCATTTTTACCTAAAGCAAATGGCTCACTGGGCCAATGATGCAGCCCCAGGGCCATGTGGAACTTGAAAGAATGTGAGTGTATTCTTCTTGATGTTGTTTTGTTTTTGTCAGTATACCGAGATATGATCCCTTTTATTCCAAAGTGGGGCTAGAATCTGAGTATATTAATCTATACCTGTGCCTGATGGGAGGAGTTACATTTGTTTGCCTGTAGCCCAGCATTCTCATGGAAGGAAGCAATCAATAAGCCCAGATGCAAAGATGCAAACACAGTGAGTGTCATGTTAACTGTGTGTCAGGTCCCCTTCCTGACAGAAACCTCCATGATTCATTGAGGGAGGTGTGTGGTGAAATTCACTGACCAGTTTGCAAATGACCAGGGAAAACAATAGATTCACATGGGGTTGCTGTAGAGCTACCAACTCATGGATTGCTGGATCCTATCTTTATTTAAAATGTTGATTTTTGCATAAACTTTTATTTTTAAAAACATTTCATTAAAATACTAGTTATCTTGATCACTGAGTTTTGACACTCCCTTACATTTTGCATTCCCTTATGTTTAGTCCCCACCCTGGATTGTTCCCTAGAACTTCAGAAAGCAAGTTATTTGAACAAAGGATTGATTAGTCACTTCTTAGCATGAGCAGCATTGCATCTGTGAGTGAATCATAATCATTTTTAAAAGGTCTTCATGGAGCTTGAATTTTTAAAATGCAGCCATGATTCTCAGCCCCTATATTAGTTGATAATACTTTTTATCAACTTTCTGTCATCCTTACTGTCTTCACTTGAGCTGCTTTTTAATATTTATTTTGCTCTGTTTAGTAAAATAATCCATGCTCCCATTAAAGCATTTAAATATTGTAGAATACTCAGTATATATTCCTCTAAAATGTTTTCTATGCACATGCTACTGTATATATAATTACAAATGCAGGTTCTCACCACATAGTCTTCTTTGCTACTTGTTCTTTTCACTTGACATCTTCAACAGTTTTCCCCATTTGAATATATAAGGATATACCTGGTTTTTTAAAAGTTATTTTAATTTTAATTGTGACTAAGCACACATAACAAAGTTAACCATCTTAATTATGTTTAAGCATACAGTTCACATTATTGTAGAACTTACCTGATTATTTTATTGTCTATAAAGTACCGATTATATGGGTAAACCTAAGTGGTGCACTGTTGATCGATGTTCTCCACGTGTTCTTAAAAACAACAAGAAGGCCAAATAAATTGCTTAGCTTTTTAAAGTAAGAGTTCTCTTATGAAGAGATGAAGCCAAAAAGCTATCCTAGTGGGCAAGTCTCTTTGGGAAGGTGAGGAGGGAAACATCCTAGTGTTTAAGGGCTTTCTCCAGGCATTACTTGAAGTGGAGCCAGAGGAGTATTTCCTTACTAAGGAAGCTTGTAGCTATGAACTGTGGTTTTGCATTAAAAAAAAAAGCCTGGACTATGAAGGCAAACAGGAAAGAGGTCCTACATTCCAGATTAAACAGCCTTTGGTCTTTGAGAGGTAGGCACTTCCTCATGCTCTGCTTAACACCCAAAATGAATGAGATAAAATAATGGGTAGCAGAGAGTGATGAAAATCCTGCTGATCCGTCTGGGTCCAGATGGAGTTAAAAGTTCAATATTTTCAAGACTCTTAATTGTAATCACCACAGCAAAGAGTAAAATAACTTACTTTAAAATATGTAAATGACAGAATGCTTGTATATCTACAAGAAAATCAGGGCAAACCCAGCCAACATAATTTATTAAGCCAGATTTTCTATTGTTTGGGATCATTATGAGCCATTATTAATGATTCTCTTTTGTTCAGAAATACTGCCACACTACTTCTTTTTCTTGGAGTCCCTGAAAGGACCAAAATGTGCAAATAACTCATTAGCTTAAATTTCCAAACCAAGTGAAATGTGTGGGTCAAAATGTCAAATAAAGCTAACACGTATCTGAACAAAATTACTTTTGTCATTTAACATTTACAAGTGAACATAAATTTATGAATTTATGAAACATAGCTCTCTCTTTTTCTACAGCATTGAAGATGTTGCATGCAGTAACCAAAGGGAAAGAAATGTTGTAAATCATAGCACCTCAAAGATTTCATGGTAAATCAAATTCAGATATTCCTTTATATCTGAGATTTGCTCCTATTTGCAGGAAAACTAACCAAACTTGTAATAATTTTGCAACTAGGCTTTACATTTAAGGTAAATATAAACCAAAAACATCCATGTAGTTTGCCTCTCTGAACCCTTAGGTGAGTCTGAATCAATGGCTTGTGGGTTACAGTTTTTCTCACACTGATATTTACTGGCCACTGGTATTAGCACAAACATTGATATACCTGGCTCAAGCATCTCTATCTAGCAGGAGGAAAAGCAAGAGTTGAATGACTCTTCCCTAAGAATGGCTCTATACATTACCCAAGATGTTTTTAAAACTTTATACTACAGCTATCCCTAAAGAAGTCTACATCTGTTTAATGAATCCACTTTTCAGAAAAAGTCAAAGAAATCCAAGTTCCTGGGTGCCTTCCGGGGACCTACCTCATGTATCAAAGAGCCATTCGTGCTCTCATTAAGCTAGGCATGAACCCAACTTTTGAGCAACTCTCATACTTTTTCAAGCACAGAAAGGGAAACCTAACAGTCTAAATTTTATGCATGTGGATGAGAGCAGGGTGGTGATATTGCACTGCTAGGCACTTGGATTATTTCTTGGTATTTTTTGCATTCATGTTGTTTTCCAACTCTTCTTAAGGGGATTCCCTGAGTCAAGTTCGGGATTCCCTGAGTCAAGTTCATCTGAAGAAGAGGAAAACCTGGATGATTATGAGTGAGTGTTGCAAGTTCTCTGTGTTCCTCTAAAACTAGACATAGATACTCCTATTCTTCAGAGGCATTAAAACAGATGGCTCGAACTTTCTCAGGAAGCTGTATTTACATGGGTATAATCATGTGAGGTTCTGGGCCTTTTATCAAGATGACGGGTTAAAATGAGCCAGGTTATTATCCATGAAAATATTGTGCCCAATCTGAATTATCTAAATTGGGTACACATATTCATTGGATTTATCATATACCCAATGTCCCCTTCATTTCACTTTGTCTTTGTAGATATAGCATATGATGTTTCTACTCTTTCTTTCCTGGAGACCTCCCATCAGAGTGGTGTTTGCAAGCTCTTAGTAACATTGAGACAGATTTTGGGGGAAGTTATTTATGATGCAGTAGTTTTACATGGTAGCACAATTGAGATGTTGAGCATGACAGTATTTGTGCTGAAAGATTTCTTATCATTTAACATCCAAATTGGAATACTTCAGTGAGAGAAAAAGTACACTATTAAAAATTACATCAGGCATAAATGGACTTTTCTGGGCAAATAAGAATGCGTGGTCACCCCAACTATACTCAGACAGGTTGGCCTAAGTGGCAATTAAGGTCCTTTCCAAAAATCTAAGTTTCTATCATTCTACAAATAGGGACAAATAGTTGTCCCCAAGACTTAAAGATTAGTGTTAAGGAGAGGTGGGAATAATAGAGTATATTGTATTTCTCAGACACTTAATACCCACTGGCACAAAGTTCATTTGGACATTAGGATTGTGCATATTTCAAGTTCTGTTTTTTTATGAGTGCTGTTATTGATTTATTGGCTACATGTGAAGTGAAAGCTTTTACAAAGTACATATTACTGTTTCCACTCTTCTTTTCACCTCTAACCCAGCCTGTCCCTAGCACACCTGTCCCATTGGGGAAGATGTGCTGTACTCTCCATCTCTTTGCTGATGGTCTATTCATCACCTTCTAGCTCCCTTTTAGCCTTACTTTCTTCCCTAACATCTACCTAGGAAAGCATCTGATGGAATAATTCACACTAAGGCATAAAAGACTGAGAAGGATCAACACATGTCATTTCCAAAGATAATGGCACTTTAACAGAAAAGACTTAAACCAATGGGAGTGAACCTCTAATTGTGCACTTTAATCTTTAGCATTTAGATGAATTAGAAGTCTTTCTGTGATTCAGAAAGCCCAGGTCTGATCATTTAGACAATCTTTACCCCCATCTTTTCTGGATTTAAGTGGTATAAGAGAGATGGACATTGGGGAAATTATCAGGAAAGACCTGTCCTCTTCAAAATCAAGGAGATGCCAAAGGGAGCTCAGGACTATAGGGCTAGATGATCTGGAGCTCAGCTTCTCTTCATGCCCCCAGCCTCTTATTCTATCAGCGTCACTGATGCATTTTTTATGGACGCAACTTCATGTGTAATTCTACTCCTTTCCATTAAAGACAGAGACACCAAGATTTAGATGGAAAATGATGGGTTAGGACTAGGCCTAGGCCTCTGCTGATCTGATATTAAAATACTGAAATATTTTTAAAAACAAACAGAACCAGACTTCAGCAAAATTATGACACAGGCGAAGTTTGTATGTGAACTAGTGGGGGGTAAGGGTGGGATAGGGTATATCCACCATCTCACCTTGCCTTTCCGAGCCTTTCTCCTTATTCCTGATCATCCTTTCCTTCTATCCACCCATCAGCATATATCCTGGGTTAGCCCCCCTGGAGGATATTTTGATTAGCTATTATTAGCCTAAAATGTTAACTAATAAGAAAAAGTATCATGTATTATCTCAAGTGTTAATAATGCAATATCTGTAATGATAGAATTAGAAGAGACCAAACTTATTAATATCAGTCTTCTCCCTAGTTTTACAGATGGGCAAGCACAAGGTCAAAAGAGGCTAAGTGACTTGTTCAAAGTCGTACAATTACATATTGGGAAGTTATGTCTATAGCCCAGACTCTAAGCTGGCTGGTCTAAGTCTCTTTCTACTTTATTTAACTGTCCACCAGCTGACATCTCCCACAACTCTACAGAAATTATACAGAGAACTATTTCCCATCCATTCCTGCCAAGTTCTGAGACACCTTCTGCCTTGATTTTCTCCTACAACTCCTCCCCTCCACCTCCCCCCTCCTCATACACTTCTTTCCTCCTCAGGTGTTATCTTCTAGCCAGGAGTCCTCCCAATCCTCCAAATCCATGCAGCATTTCACACCCTACTCATTTCCTTAGTAGGATGTTTTGGCCAAAACCAGAAGGGCATAGACATTGTTGACCTCACATGAGAAACAGCTCTTGGCCTGTTGAGCTCCACGTATAAAGTAAAACATGATGTTCTTGGCTAATTCAGTAAAAGGGGCAATAGTTAAAGATTACACCTGCCTCTCCCACATCATCTTTTTCTTAGTTCAGTACAACTGCTCTTGTCCTAATATCATCTTAGATACTTATCCATTGCTATCCTGAAAATAAAAACCATTTTTAAAAAGCACTTGCTTTGAAAATAGATGCTAGAAAGTGTGCTTCTATTGAATTATTCGAAGGAAACGATAGAGTTGAAAGACAGAGCCTTTGTCCTTGGCAACCCTGAATTTCCTATTGGAATATTCTTCACTGGTCTAATCTCTGGCCCTCATTCAAAATGGTGCAATATAGGAGAACTTAGAAGTCACCTAGGAGGAAGCCAAAGGTTCCTAGGCACTAGCCCATTTAAAGATTCAAATGTGTCCCCACCCCAAAATCAGAACTGGGTGGTGGGGACTCAATAATCTCTATTTTTGAGAAGCTCCTCAGAAGTGGTCAGGTTTGGAAAGCCCTGATGTAAACCAATGCCTCATTTTACAGATTAGAAAATTGAGTGCCAGGTCATGCAATTTAAAAAGTACTCATTCTCAAATATGGAATCCTTTCTTGTTGCAGCTGGTTTGCAGGTAACATCTCCAGGTCACAATCTGAGCAGTTACTGAGACAAAAGGTAATAAATAGTCTTGTCTTTAAAATAACCTCACAAAATCCCTTTCTAATTTGGGGCCCAGAGGTTAAAGCACTTCTCCTAGAAACCTTACTGCTAATTATACAGTCAAGACATCATAGAGTGCTGGTTGTCCAGTCTATTGGTTACCAGGCCTTTCAGGTATAACCACTTCTATTTCTGTAGTGGCTTGAATAAGAAGATTTATGATTTCTCATGATTCTGTGAGGCAGCTGGCCCAGCAGAGGTTTTGTTTAAGGTTGCTCACATGGCTGCATTTGGCTGACGGATTTTTTTTTTTTTTTGAGACAGAGTCTCGCTCTGTTGCCCTGGGTAGAGTGCAGTGGCATCATCATAGTTTATTGCAACCTCGTACTCCTGGGCTCAAGGGATCCTCCTGTCTCAGCCTCCCGAGTAGCTGGGACTAACTTTTCTATTTTTAGTAGAGACAGGGTCTCGCTCTTGCTCAGGCTGGTCTGGAACTCCTGAGCTCAAGTGATCCTCCCACCTCGGCCTCCCAGAGTGCTAGGATTACAGGCGCGAGCCACCTCGCCCGGCCTAGATGCTGGATTGACTGCGGGGGTGGGTTTAGCTGAGACAGTCAACTGGGGTGCTACAGTGCTTCTCCAAGCAGCTTCCCCATGTGCCTGCCGTGGGCCTCCTCACAGCATGGCAGAGGTCAAAGAGGACAAGCTCTGCAATACAAGCATCTATCGAGTCTCTGCTTTTGCATGTTTGCTAAGGTCCCATTGGTCATAACAAGTCACATGGCAGGGTCAATGTGGGAGGGGACTGCTCAGGGTATGAATAAGAGAGATGATTTATGGCACCATCAATGTAGCCGTTTACCTCAGCTCTGTGGCTACTGCACCTAGACCAAAGTAAAACACATGTGACGAGGACTACATTAATCTGATTTTATTACTAATTGGTATGAATTACCACTAGCAAACTCTTGTGATCTCTAAAAATGATACTTTGTTATAGTTTAACCTGATAAAACACTAAACACACCAATCATTTCTTTGAGGGGTGCTAGTGAGAATGTGATGACCTTGCTTGGTGTTTTGTCACATTCATAGTTTATTATCTGCTCTTTCTGAATCTGAATCTGCTTAGAATTAGCACAAGTCATTGAGAAAGACAAGCTGAGTGTAGAACTTTAACAAATGATTCATTCTGGATCTTTGGTTTTCTAAAACCTCCTAAGGGCACAATATGGTCATATGTAATTCTGAATTTTATTTCATAAAGATGAAAACATTAGGCTTGCATAAGTACACAACAGAGAAAATGATCCGAGAGGGTTAAAACTAACTGGAGAGGAAGAGTTGAAACACTCAGGATAGAGCTATATAGATAATGAGAGAGAAAAGGAAGAAAGCTAAACTGTGAGCCCCCTTCTGTGCCAACAGTTAAATAACTTGGGCCCTTGGTGGCATTTAAGGTAGATCTAAAAGATTTTCCTACCACTTACCATGAAAAATCATTTTCAAGAATAACAAAAATGTTTTCTCTTCCTTCTACATTTTCCTTCCTTTTCAGGGAAAAGAAGGAGCATTTATGGTTAGGAACTCCAGCCAAGTGGGAATGTACACAGTTTCCTTATTTAGCAAGGCTGTGAAGTAAGTATTACAGGGGTTTATTTCTTTTATCTTTCTGTATATGTTGCTTGAATATGCCAGTCACTTGATCACGTTAAGGGATAAGGCGCCATCTTTAAACTTTGGAATTTGAGATCAAAGTGTTTCTGTTGAATGTGACCATTTGTGCTTACCTTCCCTGTGCCCCTACTTTCAAGAGGCTGTTCTTTGGGTGATCCTCTCCTGCCCACTCCAGGCAGCGGCAGAGCATCCAGAGTACAGCACACCTCAGTGAATATTGATTAAAAGACTCCTCCCTTCAATTCAGGCCTCAACCTAGAAAGAGAGAAAATAGCAATGAAGCCACTACACTCTCAGCTCTAGCCACCTGCCTAGAGAAGCCTCCTCCACTGTTCAGTCTTTAGTAACCCTTCCCGGTGTGGGCAGAGTTCACAGAAGGTTGACAGTACAGCTGTGTTCTCTGCACAGCTTCCTTCTTGGGTGCTGTCCTCTGTGTGCAGTTAAGAGTTCTTGTTTGAAGCTGAACTTCTAGATCCTGGCTCTACCATTTCGGGGCTTTATGACATTGAGCAAGTTTCTTAACCTCTGTTAAGAGTGTTAAGAGACAATGTCCCATGGCATTTCAACTTCTTCACCTGAAAAGGCGACATAATGATGATTATTACATTCCATGGATGAAGTGAGTTAAATTCATGTATTAGATCAGAACAGTGCCTGGCACTTAATTAACTAATAGCAATTACTATCATTTTGTTGTTGCTGGGAAAGAGCAGTTCTGCCTGCTCCACTCCCCCACCTCAACACTTAGGCATGTAAGATACTCCGCAGTTATTTCATGCAAGTCATCATCACCAACATCAGGATCTCTCTTCAGAGTTTTATAGGCCACTTACCCATTGGCTGTTAGCTTTTTTGTTCCTCCTAATCATCTTCCAAAGCAAATAAGAAAGCTGTTTTTATTTACACCATTTTACAGATGAGAGGATTGAGGTTCAAAAAGAGCTTATGAAGAGCTGCCCACAAAGCTAATAAGTGACCAATTTGCAGCTGGACCTCCAACAGCCAAGACATGTTCATTCATCCACACCTCTGTGTCTACACTGAAACCCCCAATGTTTTGGAATGACAATCTGGTCAAACCTTGATTAGGACCATTTGAAAAAAAAATTTCTATGTGTACAACCCTTTTTTAGCAGCTAGATTGACTAACTCTGCCTAGTGCCGTCTCTGTGTGCCCTTCCCCACGGTGCATATATGCATGTATATTTATAATTAAATAATGAAAATTTATTTCATTTTGGGAATTTTTTTACAGAGTACCTACCTCCAACTTGAGATAACAAATAAGATGTACCCTGAGTGGTTACATGGCATTTTCCAGTGCCAGAAACCATGTCCCCTGTGCATCTCATATATTAATACTATATTGCACATGGTAACACCTGGATGCTGGCTAAAGCCAATCCAGAATGGGCTTGAGTGAATTCACTGCTGCCACCAAGAGCTGATTTGCCTTTTGCAACAAAAAAGCACCCTTTCTTCTTTTATAATTGCAATTTTAGTTAGGTTGGTGTTACAATTTATTAACTGTTTCTTATGTGCCAAGCATAGTGCAAATATATATATATATATGTATGTATATACATGTATAAAATATCTCATCCAATATTTATACCAACCAGATGAAGTAACTTGTCAGCAGTAAAACTAAACTCAAAGCCCATTTCTTGACCACTATTCTGTACTCCACAATCAAACCAATGTGCATGAATTCACCATTATTTTCTAGAAGTAGGGGAAAAGAAAAAATGTTTTCAGTGAAAAATGTACCAGTTCGCATAAGGAATTAAAGGAAATCCCCACGCACTTCATCCTGCATGCCTCACTCCCAAAAGAGCCGCCCACTCATGCCCTGGGGTGAGAATACCCATGGCCTAATTACCTTTGCTTCTCACGTTTCCATCTCCATTATTACCCTTAAAGAGAGTTTATGTTCAGAATAATGATCCCGAAGAACTGCAAGCCTCTTGATCATCAAGGAAGGATTCCAATTTTATACTCTAAAAGAGGAGCAGTCTAGAAAGTTGGGATGTTATTATACATGAATTCTGTATATGCACAAAGGATATGTTGAGTTCAGAGAAGAGCCCTCTTCCATAATTACTGATTGTCATGGATACCTCCAGAAAAACACCAGATGTCAAGACTGAGAAACGCTCCCTGACTTCCCTCTCCAAAATGTGCAAGTGCATCTAAAATAATTATTTAACCATTGTTTAATCAAGCTTTAATTGTTTATTTCAAGCATCCGAACATTCTTTCTTTTTTATTAGTGATAAAAAAGGAACTGTCAAACATTACCATGTGCATACAAATGCTGAGAACAAATTATACCTGGCAGAAAACTACTGTTTTGATTCCATTCCAGAACTTATCCACTATCATCAACACAATTCAGCAGGTAACTTATTTTAATTTTTCTTTTATGGGTCCTTGTCTATAAATATAAATTTTCTTGGATGCTACTGATCCTCCTAATATTCTTAATTATACATGGAACCATGAAAGTAGAAAAAAATGTTCTCAAGTCCTTTTGTTGCTGTGATTTTTAATTTACATTTTCTAACATATATTTAATAACATGATACACTCTATAATGCCAGAAAGAATGAAGTTGAGTGAATTGAGTGACTTAGAAGAAGAAATTCTCTTTATGAAAATATTTGTAGGGTTTTTTTCTGCCAACAGAAGCAATTTGATTATAAAATTCAAGTATTATAGAAATATATATTATTAGATGGATAACCACCATGGACAAGTTGGTGTCTCTTCTGACAGATTATTTTGCATGCTGATACTAATGCTTATTATTCATTATACATATAAATAGAAATTATATGAGAGATATCCAGGAAGTATCCAGCCATGTAACCATTCCTGTTATATTAATAATGGGTGGATACTTTCCAGACAGCCCATATCTATCTATCTATATATATATATTAAAATACATATACATATATATATATACACATTACGTTCGTACAGAATTGAGGTCATTCTACACACACTGTTCAGGTTTCTTTTTTTAATTTTTATCCTTTTTTATTTTTGTAGATTTAGGGGGTACAAGTGCAGTTTTATTACATGAATATAGTGCATAGTGGTGACGTCTGGGCTTTTAGTGTAACCATCACCCGAATAGTGTACATTGTACCCATCAAGTAATTCAGCTTGCTTTCTTTACTCAGTGTATCTTAGTGATCTTTCCATGCAAATGCATATAGCTTACTTTGATCTATTTAACAGAATTCTATTGTAGAATTACCTTATAACTTATTCACCTAGCCCTCTATTGATTAACAGTTGGATCATGTGCAATATTTTCACGTTATAACAGATGTTTCAGTGCACACTCCTGCACACATAGCTCTGTGCACCCATATGAGTGGTTCTAGGGCCAAATTCCTAGAGTGGACTTTCGGAGACAAAGGCTAAGAATACTTAAAATGTAAACATTGATAAATGTTTTTCAGAAATATACAATCCCATTAACAACAATTTCTCAACATGGGGTGCTAGTATTCTTCCAAAATTTTGCCTGGTTGACTGGTGAAAATATAGAGAGAAATCCCCTTTTTTTCTAGAATAGTGCCCCTTAAGAGCAGTGACTGGGCAAATTTCCAACAGTGAGTAAAAATGAGCCATTGGCTCAGCATCAAATTTGTGCTGTTTTATATGACTTGATAGCGTGCACACAGGTGAACTGGCCTCACTTCTGCCTTTTATTTGGGTTTTTACTTGTATTTTTCCTTTGCCCCAATTTCCTCAATTGTTTATTTTAACCTGAAGCACCTCAAAAGTACTTTCCGGGAAAGGTATTATATAAACGGACATCTCTAAATGGAATGATTCCACCCCAGAGGATGCACAACAAACTTAACAGTGTATAGAAACTCCTAAAATGTTTATTTAGATTTTTTTTAAATCTCATTCCTCTTAAGTTTTCATTGTGTATTTTATAATTCACAAAATATTATTACAACAGGAGCTGTACATATGCATATTTCAGAGGAATGTGCTAATTTTTAAATTTTATTTATTTTAATTTATTTATTTACTTATTGATTAAAGGTGCAGGATTTTAAAAGCTTGGAGAGCACGCATATAAAAAGCAAACAAATGTATAGAAAAAGGAAGGAAGGAAAAAGTACTTGTGTGATAGTTCCTGTGACCTGGAAAATGTCCCACATTTAAAGCAAGCATATATATTTTTTTGAATGAGTTCCTTCAAGCCACTATAAGTATTATAACCCAGCTTCATTCACCATAACTCAATGTAAATAATTAAAATGACTTGACCATTTAATAAAATGTCATAATAGGTTCAGTTTTCTGTATTATTTGAATTTTTTGCCAAATGTGTGTGCTGTGAGTATACGTATTCAAGTATAGGACTGTAAAGAGATACCAAAATAAAAATGGGAAAAATTTTAAAGTAAAGGATTACATCAAGCAACGAACTTCTACGGGATTTTTAAGAAATCACATAAAGTGGCTTACTCATTTAACTTTTGCTTTGCATTGAGCTAATTAGCCAAGTGAATTAACACAACCACAAGATGAGTATAGTCAGAATGGATTCTCTCTCTGTATCACAACATCCTGAACTCTTTGTTTTTTCAGCTACTCTGGAGAGATACTAATTGTGAACCAATGTTATGTAACATGTTGGGATATGATGTAATGATGTGATCATATGATGCTGGTTCCTTTGCAGGCATGATCACACGGCTCCGCCACCCCGTGTCAACCAAAGCCAACAACAAGGTCCCCGTCTCTGTGTCCCTGGGAAGTGGTATGGACACACCCTTGGGCTCTTAAACCCCATTTTCCACCCTTTTTGGTTTTAAAATATGTTTAACTTACAAATAAAAGGGAGGGAAGACAGGAAGGAGGTCCCTGTTCAGATTGTGCCAGGGAGGATTTTCTTTAAAAAAAAAAAAAAAAAATCTATCCTCCCAATCTAAATCTTAAAGCTCCCAGCATTACAAAAAATGATTGTCAAATTTTTCTTCTTATTAGACCCTATCATTGCCCTTCAGGACTTCATTCATTTCCTGTCCTTTCTTTTTCCTGGATTCTCTGCCTGCTCAGCGGATCAGTGGAGCCAGTCTTCCACCTTCTGTATTAGGATAATAACAACCACCCAGATCAAAGTTTAATTTGTTTTATAAGAAAATCTAACAATATTTTTAGCAACTTAAGGGCACTGAGCACATTTTGCCCCTGAGCCTAAGATGCCTCTGGTTGGCAAAATAGTATTTACACTGAGCCTTCTTGTCAATAGGCGCAGCTACTCCAAGAACAGTATTCTCTTGTGAGCCAGTACCATGTGGTCATAAGACCACATCACTAAGGACTTTTTAAAGTTATCAACCTAAATAAAAACTATTGTTGTTCATATTGTCCATGTGAAACTCTCATTGGAGAGGAAATCACTTGGGAAGCTGTTAGCTTCAAAGCCTTCTATGTTCATTCTAAAGAGTGTCTGTCTTGCCTCATTAGGAATCTGGGAACTAAAAAGAGAAGAGATTACCCTGTTGAAGGAGCTGGGAAGTGGCCAGTTTGGAGTGGTCCAGCTGGGCAAGTGGAAAGGGCAGTACGATGTTGCTGTTAAGATGATCAAGGAGGGTTCCATGTCAGAAGATGAATTTTTTCAGGAGGCCCAGACCATGATGTAAGTTTCCCCTGAGGAGCAGCAGTTTAGCCCTCACCATGGAAGAGCATTAACACAAATAGATCTGTTCCTAACGTTTGTAAGGCCTAGTGCAAGAGTCCACATACTGTATCACAGATATAAATATTTAGAAGCTATAAATTGAGCTAACAAACTATTAAATAAAATAGGTCCTATGCTCCCACTTTGACAAGCATACCTTCATGACAACCTGAAAGGCCATATTCAAATTTAGAATTCTCAAGACCCCATAAAGAAACCAGCCTCTGGCCTGTGGTCCCCCAAACTCCACCCTTCCCCTTTCTCCTCCCACCCCCAGCTCCATCCCGCGTTACAAGGGCCCTCAGTACTCATATGCAGGCACAGCACTCAGTACTTGCAAGCCCTGTCTCCATCTCTCACAAACAATTATCTGTTGGCTAATGATCTTGGCTAGAGGTAGTGTGGTTTACCCTTGAAGGAAAAGACCCCTCAAGGAAGAGTCTGCACAGTTCCCGGAAGAGGCCTCAGGAGTACATGAACAGGAGATTCCAGAGTCTTGGTACTCCAGGGGTACCTGAGAAAGATGCATATAGGCCCTGAGTAGCCATGTCTCCTTGAACCTGTGCTCTCCTTGCCCTGTGGGGAGGTGCATGTGGGATGAGGGACAGAGTGGGGCTCAGACAGTACCGAAAACTAATACTCTACCAACAATGTTGTTTTTTTCTTAGTACCTTCAATACAGTCTGGTAAAAATCCCTTTCTCACCCTACTTCTTTCCTCACCTAATAAATGAAGATACCGTTCCTAACGGGTCTCAGCTCCAAGCAGTCCTCAATTCTTGGCAATATGTATGTGCTCGCTTTCTCTCTCTCTCTCTCTCTCTCTCTCTCTCTCTCTCTCTCTCTCTCTCTCTCTCTCTCTCTGTTTCTTCTCTCCCTGTATTTCTCTCTGTCTCTCTCTCCCTCACCACCACCCCCATATAATTCTCCCTCTTCTTGTCAACATGGTGAATCCGACTTTGTAGGGTGACGACCATCCAGGTCCAGGTTTGCCTGGGACTTTCCTAAGTTTGACACTGAAAGTCCTGTGTCCTGGGAAACTCTTCAGTCCCAGGCAAACCAGAAAAATTGATCACTCTACTTTTAGGGAACCAATCAGCATGGTAGGAAAAACAACGTTATACAAAGGCTTTGGTCAAAGATCATTGAAATCACAAATCCTAGCCTGCTACAGATTGAAAGCACTTTTGAAATTTTCTACTTAAACACTTATACTGTACAGTGTTTACAGGCATTTTTCTAAGCACTTTATAAATATTAACTTACTCAATCCTTATAAGAAGCCTGTGAAGAATGTACGATTGTTATCTTTGTTTTACAGGAAACTGAAGCACGGAAATGTTAACTAACTTGTCCCAAGTCACCAAGCTAGTAAAAGTGGCAAAGCAGAGATGTGAACCCAGGCAGACATTCCAGTGTCCATTTCCTTAGCCATTCTTTTATGAAAAGCAAAGGAAGGAGGAAAGTTGGAACAATCACTTTTACCATAATTGCAGAATTGCTTGGACGCAGAGGTGCTATGTGAATCTAAGCCTTTGGCAGGGCTGGCTTCATGGGTGTATGTGACCTACACAGTTGCAAGGGCCCCCAGTACCTAGAAGGCCTCCGCATCTGGTTTAATGCTTTGTTCTTGCCATCTTGGGATACTTCGTAATTTTTAAACAAGGATTCTTGTATTTTCATTTTTCACTGGTACCTGCAAATTGCATACCTGGTTCTGCTTTTGGTGATTGGATTGTTATAAAACTAGGGAGGAGGTCCTTGGTTTCCTTCTCGTATAAGACAGAAAAAATTGGCCACTTTCTTAGGCTCATAGTGTAACCCCTGTGTCCTAGTATAACTTTAAAATATGGCCGGATGCGGTGGCTCACACTTGTAATCCTAGCACTCTGGGAGGCCGAGGCAGGTGGATCGCTCGAGGTCAGGAGTTCGAGACCAGCCTGAGCAAGAGTGAGACCCTGTCTCTACTAAAAATAGAAAGAAATTAGCTGGACAGCTAGAAAAAATTAGCCGGGTATGGTGGCACATGCCTGTAGTCCCAGCTACTCGGGAGGCTGAGGCAGAAGGATTGCTTGAGCCCAGGAGTTTGAGTTTGCTGTGAGCTAGGCTGATGCCATGGCACTCTAGCCCAGGCAACAGAGCGAGACTGTGTCTCAAGAAAGAATAAATTAAATTAAATAAAATATTTTTTTGCCATTACTGAGATGGTAATCATACAAGGTCATTAACAAACCATTTACTCATGAAGGAAGATAAACTGTGGCACAGTGGGGAAATGTTAAATCCCAAATGTAGTGGTCAAACCAAGGCCTATCATGTGGGGAGAATCAGTTGACATGCTTGCTATTCCCACTGTGAGCCCCCTGGGCACTGACTGAATTTGCTCAAGGAACAGGTTTTATTAGGTCCTGCGTACCATGGAAATCTCTAAAATTCCTGAAAGATGCATATCTGAGCTCATCACTTTGAGTACCATGATAAACCATGTCCCCATGGTTAAACTAAGAAGGAAGAAAATAGCTAAAGATTTAATAATTCCTCATTTATTAAAAAATTTAAAAGTTGACATATGTTACATTTAGATTTACTTTACGTATCCAAATATTAAAGAATAATCCTGTAAATTGATAAAAATAGTTAAATCATATAAGGACAAGTTGATAGACCTGTAACAACTGAGCGTCCATTCCATTATGACCTACCAGAAGTGCTATGCTATGTGATTACTATTTTCTAAAATTATTATTGCAAAAATCTTGTAAACAGTAATGTAAAATGATATTTTTTAAAAGAAAGTAAATCATGCCTAATTGCACTTCCCTAACATGGCAACTATTTTCATTTTACCTACACCCTTCACATTCTGATATATTTTTTTAGAATGAAACATTTAGACATGAAAGTTAGATGCTTGAAAATGGAAGTGACTGTTCTTAGGATGAGACTTCCTCTAAATCAGTCATGGAAGTTCCCAAGATGCCACAATACTAAACAGGGTTTCCGAGGCAACAGACCATGGCTACCCTGATTCTCTAGGAAAGTTGAACACAGCATGCATCCACAAATGGCTAAATTACTGCAGGGGCTGCCAATGTCTGATATGAAGCAGCATTTTTTGCCTCCAAAAGCTATTGTGCTCCCAAAACATACAATCCTAAACTTTTCCCTCCCTTTATCTATTCAAGTAGAAGGGGGGAAATTAAAACAAACCAAAATCTGTGAGTGATTCTTTTTCAGGACATCTGGAAAATGGAGTGTGGAGTACTGAACTTTGAAAATCTATTATTTCTAGGAAACTCAGCCATCCCAAGCTGGTTAAATTCTATGGAGTATGTTCAAAGAAATACCCCATATACATAGTGACTGAATATATAACCAATGGCTGCTTGCTGAATTACCTGAGGAGTCATGGAAAAGGACTTGAACCTTCCCAGCTCTTAGAAATGTGCTATGATGTCTGTGAAGGCATGGCCTTCTTGGAGAGCCACCAATTCATACACCGGGACTTGGTAAGCAAAACCATTGGAAGCTAAAAAAAAGGAAAGGAAGTAGTCCAAAGTTCCCACCTCCAGGGATGGGGGCCACTGGAAGGGAAGGCAAGAGGGGCACCTTCACTTTTGCTTTACTTAAGTGACTTGCTTAAGCACATAACATTTCTATAATAAAAATCACAATTTTAAAATAAAATATTTGAAATATAGAAAGAACAGTAAAATAAGTTGTCGAGATCTACATAGCTGCATTGTGGTATGAAGGAAAACAATGGAAAGGAAAGACTTTGGACAATTTAGTGTTTCTTGGAACCATTAAACCCACGTTGACCTTTACTCCAGGAAGGGCTTAGTGCTAAAGCAGTCATTTGATACAATAAATGAAAATACAAAAAAAAAAAAGAAGGAAATGAAATTTGCGTGTGTCTTTGGGTCAGGATGGGAGTAGGGAGTGTTGTGTTTGGTATTCACTGGGAATTATCTTTAGAGATTTTCTTGTGCTGAACAGCAGACAGGCCACGCACACTAGGCCAGTGTGTTCCATGAGTTGCTGGTACAGCATTTGTGCCTTCAAAGCATCTGTTAATGTGTGGTATCTGGTGGTGGAAAGGGAGCTCCTAGAAATTTCTCCTCTCTCCTTGATAAGCTAAGATTCTGTGTTTAAAGTGAAATAACTACCTTTCAAGTTGTTTGACAAAGATGGCTGCTTGGGTGACAATACTTACGGGAGCACATTTTTATTCTGAAAAACTAAAAATTGCAAAGGAGAAAAAAGACAACTTCGAGCATTTAGGACTATGATAAGCAATCTTAGATTTTGCTGAGAATTCTGCCGAAGAGGAAGAAATGCATAACTCTGATGTCAGGAGATTCTTGGTCACTTTTACTACTTGGTGATTTTGTTTTTCCTCCAAAGGCTGCTCGGAACTGCTTGGTGGACAGTGACCTCTCTGTGAAAGTATCTGACTTTGGAATGACGAGGTAAGCCGATTCCAAAGGAGCAAGCCATGAAAGGCGGATTTCCATTCACATGTGAATGCCATCATAGTTGAAGGCCTTGTGGGGATGTAGAAGCTGTTCTTAATTGGGGGCTTAGAAACCTGGGTTCCCCCCATACTGCCTCTGACTACTTGTGAAACGTTTTGCCTCATTTCTTCATCGATAAGATGGGATTGTTCTTCAGAAGTTATCTGAAGTCATTTTTTAGTTCTTTGAACACTCTGATAAATACTTTCTAAACTTATGAATAAATTCCATGAAAGATCATAAATATTTAAATACAACATGTCACAGCCACATTATTTGGATGAACATTTACAACATATATTTTAACTCAACAAGGCTCCTCTAGCTCTTTTTGTTTTTTGTTTTTTTTTAAATCTATGCTTAAATGGGCAGAGCATTAACACTAGAAAAGTTTTTGTTGTCACATCTTTAGATTTTCTGTATGATCAAGTAAGGCATAAAAGTAGACCCTGAGATTCTCTTGGTGGGCATTCTACCACCACTTCATGATTTGGAAAAATTATTTTGATCACAGTAGTTTAAAAGAGTCTTTCATGTTCCTAATTCTGAATCCTCATACTGTTTTAAGACTCAGAGCAAATTATCATGGTTTTATGTAGGAAATAAAGACGCATATATACTGAATGCTTCAGCCCTACAGGAGATACTGATATGAGTGGGATAGTCCCTGCCCTCAAAATGCCCACAGTTTAGTCTAGAGGGCAAGTAGATATCCTGGACACTGAGACAAAATACAGCTATAAACCTGTGCTGACAATATAAACTCATGTCATTCCGGGGAGGAATAATGCAGTTTAAAAGAGACACGAACAGTTGACCAAGACCAGCTCTACATTTGGCAAATGTGGACGTAAAATGCCATAGGAGGATCTGTTTTCTTATGTCTTTCCTCAAATTCAGTATTAGGGGGTGCTTTTTGACCCCTGTGGCACAGACCATGGGGGCTACGGTAATTCCTCTAGGATCCCTCAATATTGACAAGGTGATCTTTTAGTTGTGTGCTACCTGCCCTCACTCCAACCGCCATATGCAGAGTCTCCTACACTGACACTCCAAATGTGTAGCTCTCTTGAGGGCAAGAAAAAATTTGGTCACAGCTCTTTAAAGCAGAGAGATGCACCCAGGAGAGGGGAAGAGATCCCACCTTTGCTCTCAAAGCAGGAATATTGAGTGTTATGCCAGCATCCAGCAAACATGCAGTCAAGTTCTCTGCAGCTTTGGAAAAGGGAGACAAGAGGTCTTGCTCTGAGTAAGGGATCCCGGAGGCCACACACCAGGTCCTGTTGGTCACGAAGTTCTTTGGCCACATCATGTAGGTCCCTGGGACTTCATTTGGTCCTGATAATTTGAAGGAAGTTTTAAGCCATGAGCAGACACAAGCCAGGGGTGCAAGGGTAGTGTCTGGGGAGCTTAGGGGATCTGGGGAGGAAAGTGTGGAAGGTGCCATATGTAATCCTATGAAAGTGTAGTTTATTAATACTACCATTAATATTTAAAAGAACAATCTTCCCAACCAGTTGTTTTAAATTACAGTAGAGATCTCTAAAACAATTTGATGTGTAAATCTTTCGTATAAATTAGACCCAAATTTTCATTTGCCATATTTTAATTTTCCTATTTTCTCTAGTTGAGTCATTATGTTTTTGTTGGAGTTTTGTGGGCAAATATATGGCATTTCCCCCTATTAATTATATAAATAATATATACTTATTGTAAGAAATAAGTAGTAATGTGTAAAGGAAAAAGTAGAATCTGCCCCACTCAGCACTAGGAGTAACCACTGCTAACATGTTTTGTGGATGTTCCTTCAGACCTTATTCTTAAGCACACCCAATCATATACACAAATACGCACATTTACTGTTTGTTCCCACAAAAATGGAATCACATTACACATACTTACTTTTGCACATAACCATATACCATGAGGATCTTCTAATTTTGGTAAATATAGAGCTACCTCATTTTTAATGGCTGCATACTATTCTATTATATTAGTGTACCATAATATATTTAATTACTCCTCAACATGGGGACATTGAGGTTGCTTCTATTTTATCATTATTACAAACAAGGGTTTAGTGAATATCCTTGAACATATATTTTGATGGTTTTGATATCTCTGTAGGATATTTTTGTTCATCATTGTTTATAATAGCAAAAGATTAGAAGAAACTTACATGGTTAAATATGTTTAATATGTTAACCCATAAGAGGGACTATTGTTCAGCCATGAAACATGATGATGTATTAGAACAATGTAACCACATGGGAAAATGCTCATGATATGCCATTAAAGGAAAAATAAAAGCAAATCTCAGCACAACAGGAACCCAGTTTTGTTCAAATGACATACGTGGGGGAAAAGACTGAAAAGAATAAGCAAAAATGTATTTTGAGTGACAGAATTGCAGGTTACCTTTGCGGTGAGTTTCTGAGTGATTTTATTTTTACATTTTTATGGTTTTCTATATTACCAAACATTTTGCTATTTTCAAAGGTGCATATCATTTTTTAAATGTTTACAAATCCTAAGCAGCCTCTACCTAAGCCCACACATTGAAAGGAGGCAAAAGATCCAGAAAACTGAAGCCATCGGCTGGGACTCTGGATGGCTCTGTGCCCTTTATCAGCCTGTGCCACTGCAGCTTAAGGTCTGTGTCATGTGTTTCCCCCACAGGTATGTTCTCGATGACCAGTATGTCAGTTCAGTAGGAACAAAGTTTCCAGTCAAGTGGTCAGCTCCAGAGGTGTTTCACTACTTCAAATACAGCAGCAAGTCCGATGTATGGGCATTCGGTAAGTATGTGGCCACACAGGACCCGGCCCTGTTTCGTAAGCTGGTTTCCACAACAGGAAACCACAAGAGCAGCAACATTCATTTTAAAAGGGCCCTTGAGCATTTACAAAATTACATGTATGGCCTGAGACAAACGAGAGGTTGAAGAAGATGATTTACTTTCTTGGGTCAGGTGTTACGATGTCTTCCACACATTGGGTAACTTACATCCTGAGAGCACTTTCTCATAAAGTCAAAGGGGATAAATCTACTTGGGAAGCTGAGATGGGAGGATCATTTAAGCACAGGAGTTTGAGTCCATCCTGGGCAACATAGTGAGACACTGCTTCCCATCTCCGAAAAAAAAAAAAAAATAAAAGTGGTTAAAAGCTTTTCCAATGAAGATTTCATACAGCTTTTTTAAAGGAGTCATTGAAAACTGAACCTGAGTTTTTGCAAAGTCCAAAAACTTGAAGGGCATAAAATGAAGTCATCGATTTTCTGAATGACAGCAACCATGATAACCATTCCTTTCTGATTTGACCAATTTTTTGGGCATCCATAGGGTAAACACCAGACATGATTCGGCACTTTCTTTGGCTCACACATAATTTCAAGTAGTCTCCTCTCCTTGTTAAAATTTATATTTTAGATTAGAGTAGGCAAACCACAGTCCAGAACCAAATCTGGTGTTCTGTTTCTGTAAATAAAGTTTTGTTGGAACACAGCCAGGCCTGTTCATTTATGCATCTTCTATGGCTGATTTTGTGCTACAACAGCAGAGCAGAGTAGTTGCCACAGATGCTGCATGACCCGAAAAGCTGAATATACTTTCTATGTGGCCCTTTATAGAAAAAGTTTGCTGACTCCTCTTTTATTAAAAGAGCCATATTAAAATTTAGTAAGGGTAATTAGAAAAGGGAAATAATTCTTAAATTGTGACTGTGTGCATTTTCTGATATTTTTCTACGTTGGAGAATGTGAGGACTGTTTTCAATCACTGTCAGATGGGTCCATGGTAAATAATCCACATAGGGAAGAGACCTATTTTGTGCCTTAGTCCATAAGTGTGATTTGATTTACTGTTTGTCACCGGCAAGACTGCCTTTGAAAAAAGGAAAATTTAGTTATTTATTTTTCAGTGGGATACAATCTTTAAAATGAACTATTTGCTTTGTAAAAGTGGCATTGTCCATTGTAGAAAATAATCAAATATACACATAAAAAGGGAAAATCAAAAAGATAGCATTTTGGTGAATACTTGATGTCATTTTGTGCTGATTAACTTTTGTACCTTGTTGTCAAAATTAGTTTCAATATCCATGCATCATTTGATATGCCTTGTTAATTGTAAAAAAAGTCCATTCCCTTCTTCAGTACTTACAGCTTATTTTTGATCAAAGAATAGCCTTACCCAGCTTGATTATTCACCTTATGCAATGGAAGTTGGCTCCAGATATTTTCTGGTTGTTTACATACATTAAATCCACTGTTAAACAGTATGTCCCCAGTGAAGATACTCAACATGAATCAGGGCCTCTGAAAGCAATTCCCAAAGAGGAGCCCCACAAATATTGTAAGCAATGATATTATGCTTGAAATAAGTGTGTAGCCTTCGTAGCCTTCCAAAGAGAAAGTTGTGAGGAAGTAGCATTTTTTTTGAATGGTTGTTTTAGAATGTGTGTTTCCGAAAAAACAAAGCAGTCCCCCAAAACTTTTTTTTTTTGAGACAGAGTCTCACTCTATTGCCCTGAGTAGAGTGCTGTGGCGTCAGCCTAGCTCACAGCAACCTCAAACTCCTGGGCTCAAGCAATCCTCCTGCCTCAGCCTCCCGAGTAGCTGGGAATACAAGCAAGTGCCATGGCGCCCAGCTAATTTTTCTATTTTTAGTACAGACGGGGTCTTGCTCTTGCTCAGACTGGTCTCGAACTTCTGAGCTCAAGAGATCCTCCCACCTTGGCCTCCCAGAGGGCTAGGATTACAGGCGTGAGCCACCGTGCCCAGCCCCCAGAACTTTTAAGGTTGCTTTATTGTAAATATTTTACATAAAATCTATAGCTTTAAAGTCAAAGAAGGTTTGAAGTTAGTACCTCAGTTATGGTTCTAGAACAATTTTCTTCCTTCTTACATATTTCTCTGGTTTTCCAAGAATTTAGAACCTGGCTGACTGTTGAAATTCTCTGGCCTTGGCCAGCACAGTGCGATGGCCACCATTTAGAGAGCACCTGAAATGTCCCAGTGCTCTTTTAAGTGCTCTCCCTGTTTTATCCTATTTAATCGTCATGGCAAGTCCATGAGGTGCAAATACCCCATTTTATAGACAGGGAACACAGGACTAAGAAGAAACTTACCTAGAGTGTAAATGGAAGAACTTGGCCTCAAAGGCCATATCTGACTGACCCCAAATGCCAACCCTCCTCACTACCATGGCCAGAACAGAGCTTTCTTAACCTGGGGTCCACAGTGCCCTTGATGAGCTTTGGGGGACTGTGAACCTCCTGAAACAAATGACCAAAATGTTGTGCATTCACTTTCCCAAGGGGCAGGGCAGTGCCTTTCATCAGATTCCCCAAATGGCACCTGACCCATTAAAAATTATGAATTACTACAGTGATAGAAGGGGGAATGTTGTCAATGATTTTACCTTTAAATTTCCACTGAAAGGGAAGGTGATTGTGCAATGAAATTGTTGCATGCAGCTGCTAAGGTAGAAAGACAGAAAGGGTGAGGACTTCAATCACTCATAAGGATTGGTGCTGGGCTGTCTACATGGGCGGTTGTCACTGTGAGGCTGAATGAGGCCCTAGCCATCTCCCTAGAGCAGCCCAAAAATCTTGGCCTCAAGTAGCTCTCACTGTGGCCATCCTTGCCATTCACACTTTTCCCAGCAAGCACAGACCAACAGGTCTCAGGGAATGTGAGGAAGAAACCCTGGGCTCCAGAACTGATGGCACAGGCCCACCCTCCATGCCCTGCTCCTTCTGCTAGGACTCATTTCCCAGGGATCCCTCGCTCTGACCTCTAACCTTCCTGACCTGGTGCATGAAACTCATTCCACAAACCCCGTCTGTACCTTCTGACATTGGCTGTCTTTCTTTTTTGTCTTGGCCGCCTCTCGGTACGGTGCAGGAATCCTGATGTGGGAGGTGTTCAGCCTAGGGAAGCAGCCCTATGACTTATACGACAACTCCCAGGTGGTTGTGAAGGTCTCCCAGGGCCACAGGCTCTACCGGCCTCAACTGGCATCGGACACCATCTACCAGATCATGTACAGCTGCTGGCACGAGGCAAGTGCATCACCTGGGTGAGCTGGAAGGGGTCCCTGGCACGTCTGGGTGGTTGCTGCATCACCACTGGGACAAAGCTTTCTTGAGGGAAGGCACCTGCTCCAGACCCCCTGGGCCCCTGTCTTCAAATGTTTGTAAGCTAAAACAAGCAATGCAGGTGCCGACAATTTACTGAACAACTTATATCCAGCACTGTTCTAATAACTTTATAAATACGAACTCATCTATTCGTTAGGAAACACACTGAGGTAGGTACTATTATCATCGCCAAAACTAACAGAAGGAAAAACAGGGCTTCTGGCTTGTTTGATTTTATTTTGCAACTTTTCAAATCCATAGAAAGATTGAAAGAACATGCATAATTTTCGTTAGATTTTGATTTATCCTTCTGGTATTTCTTTGCACAAAAATGAGCATATGTATATGTGCATGTTTTCTGGTTTCTCTTTCTTACAAAAAAAGCAACACATGAATTCCTCTCCATTGGGTGTCGCCCCACTAGCAATGTAGGAGAATACCTGTCTTCTTACAATCTCACCTGTGAAGCACATTGTCAAGCTTTTGAATTTTTGCCAATCTGATGGGTGAAAAATGACATCTTAGTGCAGCTTTAATATGTGTATCTTTCATTATGAGGTTGAGTCTCTTCATATTTTTAAGGGTCACTTGTGTATCTTTCTGAGAACTGTCATGTCTTTCCCTTTCTTTCTTTCGAATTTTAAAGATCTCTATAAATTAGGGAGATTAATACTTTATCTGAGATATAAGTTGTCAATATTTTCTTCCCATTTGTCACTTATATTTTCATTTGGTTGATGGCAAGGGTTTTTTGACCATGTAAAAGTTTTTTTAAATGTAGTTGAATATGTCAATATTTACTTTTACTGTTTCTGGAAATTGAGTCATAGTTAGATAGGCTTTCCCATGCTCAAATTATAATGCAATTCACCCAGATTTTCCTCTAGTACTTTTATGGTTTCATTATTTTCCATTTAGGTCTCTGGTCTAGTTTGTGTTTGTTATACTATATAGTATGAAGTATGGCTCCAAAGGTACCATTTTACATGACTATTCAGTTGTTGGCAACACTGTTTATTAAAAGACCATCTTACCCCAAGGGATGAGATACTATCTTAATGGTGGTGAAATGCCACCCTAGTATTATACTGAATTTCCATATGTATTTGGGTTTATTTTGGGACTTCCTCTTCTGTTCTTTGATCCTTCTGTTCATGTGCTAGCATCACACCATTGTGATTCTATAGAGGCTTTATGATATGTTGAATACCACGTAGGCTAACACTGCTCATTGCTCACCTTTCTTTACAGTTTCTTAGCCATTTTTGAATATTTTAAAAATCTGTAAACTAAAGAATTAATTTTTAGCTTGAAATGAACTCGTCCATATTTTTGAGGAGATTGTATTTATTTATATTTTAACTTGCAAAATTTGACATCCATATGATACTGACTTGCCCTAGTCTAGAACAAGGGATGCTTTTTTTTATATTTTTCAAGTCTTCATTTGTATTTTTCAGCAGTGTTTTAAAGTTTTCCTTATTCTGGGGGGGTACATTTTTAAAGTATTTTATTTTGGTATTATTGCTATTATAAGTGGGGTTTTTCTTCTATGGTATCTTCTAACTGGTTACCATAGGTATATGTGAAGGCTATTGATTTTTATGTTAATTTTATAACCTGCTGTCTTGGTGAATTCCTTCATTGTTTGGGTTGGTTCTATCATTGATACTCTTATGTTTTCCAGGTATACAATCATACCCTGTGCAAATTAAGACACTTTTACTTTTTCTTTTCCAATTCCTGGGGCTCTGATTGCTTTCACTTTCTGATTGCATTGGCTAATACCTTCAACATAATGTTAAGATCAGTGGATATAGTGGGCTTCCTTGCCTTGTTTTTGACCTCAGTAGAAATGTCTATGGTGTTTCCACTTTTTAAAAGTTGCTAGCTTCAGGACTTAGGTATAAATATTTTATATATTTTATCTTTAATCATAAGTTTCATCATCTAAAACATTGGGTTTTTTTCTTTTATTTAGCTTCCAGAAAAGCGTCCCACATTTCAGCAACTCCTATCTTCCATTGAACCACTTCGGGAAAAAGACAAGCCTTGAAGAAGAAATTAGGGGTGCTGATGAGAATGAATATAGATGTTGGCCAACATTTGCATTCTTTTTAAGGAAAGTAGCAAGGCACAATGTAATTTAGCTAGTTCTTAAGAGTATTCTGTTTGTCTGTTATATTATCTAGAAATGACCAAGGTAGGAAACAAAAGATTTCCTTGAAATTGAGGTCAAATTAGTAATTTTGTTTATGCTGCTCTTAATATAACACTTTCCAGGCTATAGCAAAAGCACATTATCAGATTGCAATATAAAGAGAGTATGTATCATGTGTAAAGATTGAACAGAATTGAAAAATTATTTGTTGCATACTTGTTTTCTTTATACTGTCACTATCATGATAATTAAATATACTGCCAAGTACAGAAATGTGGACATTTGCCTTCATATTTCAATGTTCTCAAACTTTGGCATGCATGAGAGTTTATTAAAACATAGATTCCTAGGAACTACCTCAGAGATTCTGGCAAAGCAGGTCTCAGTGCAGCCTATGAACTTGTATTTTTAACAAGCTCCCAGATGTCGCTGATGCAGTCATTCTGGACTTCCCTAGGGGACCTCATTACATGGTGGGGTATCATTAGGTGGTCTATAATTCAATCCAAATGGCACAAATCTCATCAGCTATCCAGATTAGAACAATGACTCTTTATGTCATCAAGTGTAAAATGTAAAATTAAAGTTAATAATATTATTAAATAATACATTAAATATGTTTTCTGTAAAGCAAATTTTTAAAGATGCTAAGATATAATTTGATCCCCTTTTTCTTAGTCATTATCAATCTCAGCTCAGAGTAATCATGGTCTTATTTCTACTATAGAACTTATTACATTGTTGCTTTCTAATCATTTTAAATCCTTGAGTTTGGGGGCTCTGGGGCTTCTTTCTAGTTTGATAACTGAAGTTTCTATTTCAGTCTTATATCTTAACACAAAGATACAGAAATACTACTTTAGATTCTCATGGCTATTACAAAAAGATATTTTAGTTTTGAAACTGTTCCTGGGAATGCCCTCCTTCATGGGCTGCTGCTGAACTCATAGGTTTTAATCTCTTTAGGAGTATTGCATTATCTTTTCTATAATGTCAAGAAGGGAGAGACAAAGGTTACGTGGAGGGCACTATTCCAATGAAAATACATCCCAATTAAGCCCTACTGCTATTTTCCAGATGTGAGTTAATAATCCTCCTTCAGAGATATTCATACCCCTCCTCATCCCACTCCCTCCCGGGCCCACCAGCTAGTTCAGATGCTCCCTTTTGTTTGTTTCTTGACATTTCATTAATGATTTCTTCATTTCAGCAGAGAATTCGCACTTGTTAATAGTCTTCTATTTTTTACAGAAGTACACAAATCTCAACTTATATTGAAATGTAACTTTGAACATAATTACTACAGCATGTATACATTTATTTATTTATTTAGTATTGACTGTGTGCCAGGTCCTTTCCTACCCAAGGGAAAAGAAGGAAGAAGTGACATAATCCCTCCTTCTCAATGGTCCTGCAGTCAGGTTGGGGGGTGCCAGCGCTCCCTGCATCACAGACTGTTAGCCTCCTCAGATAAGATCAGAGAATGATCTCATGCACAAGCTGGGTCTTTCTGGTCTCCCTCTTGAAGATTGTTTTCCTTTCTTCTCCTTAGTTCTGTATATTTGATCTTCTAAAAATAATCCTCTTTATAACAAAAGCAATATATGCCTGTTGCAAAAATTCAAACAATACAGAATTGTTTACTATGAAAAGATGCCAAAGCCTTGCTTAGAAGCCTAGCTCCAACAATCAAGTCAAGCAAGGATATAGGTATCACTAGAGATTTATCAGAAAGTCCAGGGATACTAGGAGAAGCCAAGTACATGAACAATATCAATACTATTTAAAACATGTATAATGATCTTTTTAAATGGTGTTTAACTGTGTTTAGTGGTGATGTCCAGCATTTATCCTTGTTATTTTAAACCAAGAGTCCACCTGCATTCTCTTGGGAGTGAAGAAAAAGGCAGACTACTATGTGGTAAGAAACTTTCCCAAAGGGAAAGTTGGAGAGCAAGTTCAGATAAAGCATTTACTAGGTAAAACCCAACAAATGCTCCCCAGTCTTGCTGAGCTTTTTCTGATCTGCCAAAAGTCAAACACAAAGTGAAGGAAGTCTGGCAAAATTCATATTGTATCTATTTGTGTTAATTAAGAGAAATATTCCAACACACATTTAGAAAGTTTAGTTTCTCAGTTTTCGTTCTAACTTGAGAGTAGGTTTATGAAGAAGACAGATTGGACCTAAGGCCCCATCTTTACCTAAGTTGGGAGGGGAGTGGATTTCAAATGAGAGAGAATAATTCACTGAGAGACCCCAGGGAAGGGGAAGGTAGCATCTGTACAGGTTACTTCTCTTGTCAACCCCACTCACCACCCCACGAGAAATAGTTAAATTCCCAGGAAGGAAACACTCAGTGAATGGCTTCAGATTCCACAAACAAGTGTTCCTTGTGTCTCTGAGCTCCACAATGGCCCTTTTACATTTGTAATTTCATTTAATCCTTGCTTCCTTATAGCCCAGGGGTCGGCAAAGTTTGTCCATAAAGGGCTTTGTGGGCCATGCTGTCTCTATGTCAACTTCTCAACTCTGCTTCTCAGTGTGAAAGCAGCCATAGACAATATGAAAATGAATGGGTGTGGCTGGGTTCTAATAAATCTTTAAGGACACTGCAATTTGAATTTCATGTCATTTACACATGTCATGAAATATTTTATTTTTTTCAACTACTTAAAGTAAAAATCATGCTTAGTTCATGGGCCATACAAAAACAGGTGGTGGGCATGATTTGGCCCATTGGCCATAGTTTGCCGACTCCTATTCTAGGCCCAGGTACAGGACCCTCTTTGTAGAGTCTCCACCCTTTCAGATGGTGCTGCTGCACAAGAGAAAGGGCACAAGCCTCACCTGGTGGGCAAAGTGAGGACTGTGCTGATGAAAACCCCAAAATTAAGTTATGGACATGAGATTTTTGTAATTTCTGTATTATGACTGGACACTGTGTCACATGCCCATGGGTCCTTTGCCATGGCTGGGGAGATTCTTTTGAAGGTGTTAGGTGATGAAATTGATTCCTGTAGAGATTATTCTTGCACTGTGTTGGACCAAGACAAGGATTGGGAACTTCATAAGGAGAATGTGGCAATTACAAAGAGCTTTTAGGTAGCAGTAGCTTGGCAAAAGATTTTCATGATATATTGGAGAAGAGGGGACATATGTAAGATAGAAGAAAAAGGCTTTGATAAAACGGTTATTAGCCAAGGAGAAAATGCTATTATATGTTGCCGAAAGTTGTGGGTTCGATGGATGGCAAGATGGTGATGAAGATGGTGATAAGGAAGCTTGATTGGAGGGGCACAGATCTCATGAAATGACAAAGCACTCTATCTTTGCTACTGAGTATCAGATAATTGAAAGGCATCGAAGAGCCTCAAATGACCCAGACTTATTTAATTATTTTGAGGCTATTTTATAAGGGATTATAAAAGTTATCCTCCCCTGAGTTGGTTAATTGATCCACCATTACCATTATTGTATACAATTTATTAAGTACAAAGTCACTCTGACATTATGCTGGTCACCATATAGAGTGAGTTAATGGGTGGAGTTTGGATAAGTTCATCTGTTTAATCTTGTTTTAATCAATCTTCAGGTACATAGTAGATGCTGTGCTCAGAACTGGGCTAGGGACTCTGAGAAATACAAAAGCAGCATCAGGTTTGGTTCCTGAACACAACGTTTTTTGGATTGATTTTACAATTGCTTTGTACCATAACACAATCTGAGAATTTGTGATACATCCCAAGACATTCAGGAGGTCAAGGGTCCCAGACACTCAGATGACAACTTTGTCCATAGAAGTGAAAAGCAGACAGAATGGACAGAGGCCCCAGCACATAAGTACACGTAAGACCACAGGAATGTGTCAATCTAGCATTCATTGAGTGTCCACTTTGTGCTCAGCACTACTCAGACCCTGTGGGAGAATACAAAAGATTTAAGAGATTGGGTTCCCACTTCAGAGGGTAAAATGTTCAGTTGGAATTTCCACTCACTCCACCATTGAAGAACAATGGGGGCCGGGCGCGGTGGCTCACGCCTGTAATCCTAGCCCTCTGGGGGGCCGAGGAGGGTGGATCGCTCGAGGTCAGGAGTTTGAGACCAGCCTGAGCAAGTCCCCGTCTCTACTAAAAAATAGAACTAAATTATCTGGACAACTAAAAATATATATAGAAAAAAATTAGCCAGCCATGGTGGTGCATGCCTGTAGTCCCAGCTACTTGGGAGGCTGAGGCAGTAGGATTGCTTAAGCCCAGGAGTTTGAGGTTGCTGTGAGCTAGGCTGATGCCACGGCACTCACTCTAGCCTGGGCAACAAAGGGAGACTCTGTCTCAAAAAAAAAAAAAAAAAGAACAATGGAAGCAAGTTTCTATCAGACATGCTCTGGGAGTTCATGGAGACCCCTGGTGCTACTTTCATGTTGTCAGGAAGATGTTGATCAAGCAGCTTGAAAGTGAAAAAAACAATGTTCTCTATCTGCTTCTGAATTCTTTTCTCTTCTTTAGACCTGTCACCCCAAAGAAAGCAAGCATGGTCCATTCCAAACATCACTGTGAGCAAGTCACTATAGTACTTGGATTAAATTCATGTGAAGAAAATATGTCATCCTTAACACTTGGATTAAAGTGAACAGTGTGCACTATACTCAATCCCTGGAGCCCTCACCCCCAGTTCCCAGGCATTGTCCTTACAAGTGAGCCATCCAGATTCCATACAAGGTCCAATGCTTGCTCCCTCCTTTTTATCAGCCCCAGTAACTCAACAGACATTTACATTTACATTATCCCTGAACAGACTGAGGCCAAAGACATACTTTATTCTCTAATATAAACATCCCTATTAGGAAACAGAAGAGAAGTTAAATCCTAAAACAGAAATAAATACTGAAAACAGTGTCAATGAAGGTGCCTTCTCCTCAGCTGTGTTGTCTTTGGACAACTTTTCCTAACAGAGCCATAGTTTTGATATCTAATGACATCTTTATAATCTCATATTTCTGTGCTATGAAATTAACATTTGCACACAATAAAATCACCTCAGAAGGAAAAAGATATATTTTTCTAAAAAGAAGTCTGAATATCATCGCTGTTTTGGAATCCTAGATTATGTTCTCCGCTACTAACGTCCACGGAGCAATAAGGATTTTCTTTACTTCTTTCTTGACTTTTCCTGTTAAATAAAATGAAGTCACCTTAATATAGTGGTGTTAGAAGGATACTTTCCACCAACCCCAGATTGATGAAGATCAAAAAGCTTGATGGCAACATGTGTTAAGGATGCTGGTGTAGAGAGAATAGGAAGTTTCATAAATTGTTGATATGAGTATAAATTGGCACAGCTTCTAGTGAGGGCAATTTGGCAATATTTATCAAAACTAGCAATGCACATATGCTTTGACTCAGCTTTCCCACTGCTAGGATTTATCTTACAGATATGTTGGCACATACCGGAAATTACCTATATTAAACCATTGCAACGTTTTTACAAACACAAACATTTGGAAGCAACATAAAAGTTCATTAATAGGGGACTGGTTAACAAAATTATGATCCATCCATAAAATGGGAAACTATAGTGCCAGAAAAAAAAAGAGAGAAGCTCTTTGTGCAACTAATATGGAATATTCTCTAAAACACATTAAGTGGAAAATAAAAGAATATATAGAACATTGCATATAGTCTTCTAAAATTTGTATACTGAAAAAGGACGTGTATCATATATCTCCAAGAAACTGATAATTTTGGTTGGCTTTGTGAAGGGAACTTGAAGGCAAAAGGTGACAGGGAGACTCTTTAAGTACCCTTTTATATATTTTTTATTTTAACCATGTGAAAATATTACCTACGCAATGCCTAATTTTTTAAATGAAACTATTTTGGGGAACTAAAAATTTCTGTGATGAGGAAAATTGAGCAAAGTAGACTAACACAAATAGAGATTCAATCAGGAATACGTTTAAACAACCTGAGATGTGGATACAGTTTTGTTAGGTGCCATAAAATATTATTAACCTTTATTTCATAAGCCAAAAAAAGTCAATTATTTCTCAAGGTCAGGGAAAAAAAACATCTATTAATAGTGGAAAAGCAAGACTAGAAATCAGGTCTCTAGTGATTTAAATCCTCAGTGAACTTTGATCTTCAAGTCAAGAACAAATTAGAGGGTGCCTGACCATGAACTAAGGAGATGATATAGAATCTGAACTATCTGGGGAGAAATGAAGGTGATTAAAGAGTAGCAATTTGATGCAAATCTCAGAGCTCATTCTTGAATGATTTCACAGTTCAAACCCATCACCAATCTCTAGGGCCACTTGTAAACGAAGGAGGATTCAGCAATGCGGACAGTCCCCTGAGCCCACCCACCCATGCTGAGTGTGCAGTGCCTTTTTGCAGTAGGGATTTGACATCATGGCTAGGATGGACTTTATTATGGTGTGCTAATAAACCCTAGGTGGACATCTATTGCATGGCCTTGTCAAGAAGGTGAAGTGCTGAAAACATCTGATAAATTTCTAGGGAATGCATCAGGATATTTAGGTGCAACTTGTCTAACTAATTGCCTATACAACCTACCACTTACTGCAAATTTTCCAGTTAGTGTTCCCTAAACCTTTCTGTTTTAGGAGACAGAAATCTAGGAAGGGTCACTTACTTCTTTCGATTTCTGATCCCAGTGAAGATCAGGACAACAGTGGCAACCACTGTGAGTCCCACTACGATTCCAAAAGGAATCAGCCATATGCTGACAGACGACTCGTAAGGAGGGCTAAGTGTAGACTCAATACCCACAAACTCTAGGGTACTGTCATCCAGGCCAAAAGCAGCATTGATACGGCTCCGAGACATCCTATTGACAAAAGCAAACCACAGCAAAGGGACACTTGGCAAAATAAAATTGCATGTAGTTATTTACTCCTTACATCATTGCTCCCAAAAGGCTTCTGATAAGACTTATCAGAAGAATGTATACCTACAATCATAATAAAAGCAAAGGAGAGCATCAGGTCCAATGAAAGCTATGAGTTTTTGACAACTATGC